>NC_141624.1:44666723-44996723 GCF_047967505.1 Dipteris shenzhenensis | reverse complement strand
CTCCTCAAAAACTTTAACAATAAACTAATTGAAAAAGAATTGTAAGTAAAGAAAAAGAATTACAAGACGAATTTTAAGAAATAGAACTCAAAAACTTTAACAAGAAACTAATTGAAAAAGAATTGTAAGCAAAGAAAAAGAATTACAAGACGAATGAAAAAGAATGCAAGTACCTGGAAAAAGTGAAAAAAGTAAGGCTCCGCTTATCCTTTCTCTTCAGCTCTTGGTTGCTTCAATGAAAAGCCCACTCCTCCTACTTTCAAAAAAGAGAGGAAAATTTGAATTCATTATAAATTTGAATTTAAATTTGTGTTCAACATTCTTCTCATACTTTCTTCTCGTACGTTCCTTTTGAATTCAAATTTGTGTTCAACATTCTTCTTGATACTTTCTTCTCGTAAGTCCCTTTCATTCTTCTCGTAAGTCAAATCTTATTTGTCGCTCTTGCTCGTGATAGTAAGTCAAATCTTATTTGTCGCTCTTGCTTATGAAAGTAATCTTATTTGAGCAAGAATCTTATTTGTCGCTCTTGCTCGTGATAGTTCTACTCTTAGTTGTAAGAATTCAAATTTGTGTTCAACATTCTTCTTGATACTTTCTTCTAGTAAGTCCCTTTTATTCTTTTCCTAAGTCAAATCTTATTTGTCGCTCTTGTAAGAATTCGACCTCTCTCCCTCTACTCCCTTGTTTCTCTCTCCCTCACTCTCTCTCTCTCCCATACCTTCCCCCCTAACTCTCTCTCTCTCTTTCTCTCTCCCTCCCCTCACTTTCTCTCTCACTCCCCTCCCTCCTCTCCCCTCTCTCTCCTTCGGCTCCCTCCTCTCCTCTCCCTCTCTCTCTCTCTCTCTCTCCTTTCGCTCCCCTCGCCCCCTTCCTCCCCCCCTCGACCCCGCCCTCCCCTCCCCTCCTCCCCTCCCCTCCCCTCCCTCTGCTGCCAGAACCCCTCCCCCCCTCTGCCCCCCCCCTCGACCCCCCCCTCCCCTCCCCTCCCGCTCCCCCCCTTGACTTCGCCCCCCCTCCACCCTTCCCCCCTCCACCCTTCCGCCCCTCCCCCCACCAGCCCCCTGTCCCCCTCCCACCCCCTTCCCCCTCCACCCCCCTCTCCCCCCTTCCCCCCCTCCAGGGGGGCTGGCAGCCCCCCCCTTCCCCCCTGCCCCCCTTCCCCCTAGAGGGGGATGCTAGCCCCCCCTCACAATCTACAAAACTCTATGGATTCCTAGATCCCAATGTTGCCATGGATATTCCACATCTGCTATCTCCAATCGCCAAGCTTTTCATACTTGCTTGCAAAACCCTCTATGATCAAGAAACTTTTTATTGAATAAGGAGACGTCCTTTGATCTGTTAGCCCCCCCCACCCCCCCTTCCCCCCCCCTCCACGAGGCTGGCGGCCCCTTCCCCCCCTCTTCCCCACCCCCCCTCCATGCGCAGCCCTTCCCCCCCTCTTCCCCCCCCTTCCCCTGGGCTGGCGGTCGTGGCCGCTAGCCCCCCCCCTTCCCCCCCTCCCCCCTTCCCCCGAGCTGGCGGCCGCGGCTGCCAGCCCCCCAGTCCCCCCCCCTCTCAGCCCTTCCCCCCCCCTCTTCCCCACCCCCCCTTCCCCCCCCTCCACGTGCTGGCGGCCGCGGCCGCCAGCCCTCCCCCCCCTTCCCCCTCCCCCCTCCCCCCCCTTCCCCCGAGCTGACGGCCGCGGCCGCCAGCCCCTCCCACCCCCTTCCCCCTCCCCTCCCTTCACCCCCCCCCTTCCCCCCCCCTCCCCCCTTCCCCCGAGCTCTCGGCCATGGCCACCAGCTTGGATAACATACCTAGCAGCGTGTTTTTTTACGGATGTGCATGACACTAGAGCAAAAATAGTATTTAATGCTCGATCGACCATGCAAAGGATATCCTATGGGCACAACACTTTTCGTATGCCTCAACCTAGGTGGTATTGAAGTGTTCTCAAAGAGGCACACCCATCCGATAAGTACTTGGTCAGATAACACACCTAAGGGCGTGTTTTTTTGCTGATGTCCATATCACTAGGGAAAAAATGGTGTACAATGCGTGATCGACCATGCGAAGCATATCCGATGGTGACAATACTTTGCATGCACCTCAATGTAGTTGAAACAAACTTGCGTGCAAAGTGGAGCCCCCATCCGATAAGTACTTATTTGAATAACATGCCTACGGTCGTGTTTTTATATGGTTGTGCATGACACAAAGGCAAAAACGGTGTTTTATGCTTGATCCACAATGCAAAGCATATCCGATGGGCACAATACTTTGCACACACCCTTCAACTAGGTGGAATTGACTTACATGCAAAGTGGCATTCCCATCGCATAAGTACTTGATTGGATAACACACCTAGCAGCGTGTTTTTTTACGGATGTGCATGACACTAAGGCAAAAATGGTATTTAATGCTCGATCGACCATGCAAAGCATATTCGATGGGCACAATACTTTTCCTATACCTTAACCTAGGTGGTATTAAAATATTCTCAAAGAGGCACACCCATCCGATAAGTACTTGGTCAGATAACATACCTAAGGGCATGTTTTTTTGCGGATGTGTATATCACTACGGGAAAAACGTTCTATAATGTGTAATCGACCATGCAGAGCATATCGGATGGTGACAATACTTTGCATGCATCTCAACATAGTTGAAACGGACTTGCGTCCAAACTAGAGCCCCCATCCGATAAGTACTTGTTTGATTAACACTCTTAGGACCGTGTTTTTTCATGGTTGTGCATGACACTAAGGCAAAAACGGTGTTTTATGCCTCATCGACAATGCAAAGCATATTCGATGGGCACAATACTTTGCCAATACCATAGATGAGACACTAGAAAGACCCAAGTTGGCTATTGTCAAGGTCAAACTGGCCACTCTAATTAAAGTCAAATTTCAAGATTTCAAGGGAACCAAAGATGAAGACAATCACTTGTGGAGTTTCCTGCGAGGTTTTCATATCAATGGTGTCATGAAAAAGGACAAATACATGAACTATTTTTTATACATGCTCATGAAGATAGCTCAAGGATGGTCTAATCAATTTTGTACCAATTATTTTAAGGATTGGAAATAAATGTTTGAGATCTTTCTTATGAGATTCAAACAAGAGATCAATGAAGAAGATGTTTGTACTAAGCTCAACAACCTAAAGTAGAAGAAACATTAATCTATCCAAGACTTTGTGATCAAAAAGTGAGCTTTGATCAATTAGCTTAGCATAACTCCAGATGATAAGTCAGTGTGAGCTTGTGGCTGATTATGAAATGTACCCACATTGATCAACATGCTGCTAGGTATGTTATCCGATCAAGCACTTATGGGATGGGTGTGCCACTTTGCATGTAAGTCAATTCCACCTAGTTGAAGGTGTGTGCTCCATGCAAAGGATATCCGATGGGCACAACACTTTTCCTACACTGCAACCTAGGTGGTATTGAAATGTTCTCAAAGAGGCACACCCATCCGATAATTACTTGGTCAGATAATAAACTTAAGGGCATGTTTTTTTGCGGATGTGCATCACTAGGGAAAAAACGGTATATAATGCATGATCGACCATGCAAATCATATCCGATGGTGACAATACTTTGCGCGCACCTCAACCTAGTTGAAACAGACTTGCGTGCAAAGTGGAGCCCCCATCCGATAAGTACTTGTTTAATTAACACACTTAGGACCGTGTTTTTTCATGGTTGTGCATGACACTAAGGCAAAAATGGTGTTTTATGCTTGATCGACAATGTAAAGCATATCCGATGGGCACAATACTTTGCACACACCTTCAACTAGGTGGAATTGACTTACATGCAAAGTGGCACTCCCATCCCATAAGTGCTTGATCGGATAACATACCTAGTAGCGTGTTTTTTTACGGATGTGCATGACACTAGAGCAAAAATAGTATTTATTGCTCGATCGATCATGCAAAGGATATCCAATGGGCACAACACTTTTTGTAAACCTAAACCTAGGTGGTATTGGAATGTTCTCAAAGAGGCACACTCATCCGATAAGTACTTGGTCAGCTAACACACCTAAGGGCGTGTTTTTTTGTGGATATGCATATCACTTGGGAAGAAATGGTGTATAATGCGTGATCGACCATGCAAAGCATATTCGATGGTTACAATACTTTGCACCCACGTCAACATAGTTGAAAGGGACTTGCGTGCAAAGTGGAGCCCCCATCCGATAAGTACTTGTTTGAATAACACACCTAGGACCGTGTTTTTTCATGGTTATGCATGACACTAAGGCAAAAACGGTGTTTTATGCTTGATCAACAATTCAAAGCATATCTGATGGGCACAATACTTTGCACACACCTTCAACTAGGTGGAATCGACTCACATACAAAGTGACACGCCCATCCCATAAGTGCTTGATCGGATAACATACCTAGCAGCGTGTTTTTTTTCGGATGTGCATGACACGAGCAAAAATAGTATTTAATGCTCGATCGACCATGCAAAGGATATCTGATGGGCACAACACTTTTTTTATGCCTCAACCTAGGTGGTATTGAAATGTTCTCAATGAGGCACACCCATCTGATAAGTACTTGGTCAGATAACACACCTAATGGCATGTTTTTTTGCGGATGTCCATATCACTAGGGAAAAAATGGTGTATAATGTGTGATCGACCATGCAAAGCATATCCGATGGTGACATTACTTTGCACGCACCTCAACATAGTTGAAACAGACTTGTGTACAAAGTGGAGCCCCCATCCGATAAGTACTTATTTGAATAACACACCTACGACCATGTTTTTATATGGTTGTGCATGACACAAAGGCAAAAACCTTGTTTTATGCTTGATCGACAATGCAAAGCATATCTGATGGGCACAATAATTTGCACACACCTTCAACTAGGTGGAATTGACTTACATGCAAAGTTTCATTCCCATCGCATAAGTACTCGATCAGATAACACACCTAGCAGCGTGTTTTTTTACGGATGTGCATGACACTAAGGCAAAAATGGTATTTAATGCTCGATCGACCATGCAAAGCATATCTGATGGGCACAATACTTTTCCTACACCTTAACCTAGGTGGTATTGAAATTTTATCAAAGAGGCACACCCATCCGATAAGTACTTGGTCAGATAACATACCTAAGGGCATGTTTTTTTGCGGATGTGCATATCACTACGGGAAAAACGTTGTATAATGCGTAATCGACCATGCAGAGCATATCCGATGGTGATAATACTTTACATGCATCTCAACATAGTTGAAACAGACTTGCGTGCAAAGTGGATCCCCCATCCGATAAGTACTTGTTTGATTAACACACCTAGGACCGTGTTTTTTCATGGTTGTGCATGACACTTAGGCAAAAACGGCATTTTATGCTTGATCGACAATGCAAAGCATATTCGATGGGCACAATACTTTGCACACAACTTCAACTAGGTGTAATCGACTTACATGCAAAGTGGCACGCCCATCCCATAAGTGTTTCATCGAATAACATACCTAGCAGCGTGTTTTTCTTACGGATATGCGTGACACTAGAGCAAAAATAGTATTTCATGCTCGATCAACCATGCAAAGGATATCCGATGGGCACAATACTTTTTGTACACCTCAACCTAGGTGGTATTGAAATATTCTTAAAGAGGCACACCCATCCGATAAGTACTTAGTCAGATAGCACACCTAAGGGCGTGTTTTTTTGCGGATGTGCATACCACTAGGGAAAAAATGGTGTATAATGCATGATCGACCATGAAAATCATATCCGATGGTGACAATACTTTGCACGCACCTCAAAATAGTTAAAACGGACTTGCATGCAAAGTGGAGCCCCCATCCGATAAGTACTTGTTTGAATAACACACCTACGGCCAAGTTTTTATACGGTTGTGCATGACACAAAGGCAAAAACGGTGTTTTATGCTTGATCGACAATGCAAAGCATATCTGATGGGCACAATACCTTGCACACACCTTCAACTAGGTGGAATTTACTTACATGCAAAGTGACATTCCCATCGCATAAGCACTTGATCGGATAACATAACTAGCAGCGTGCTTTTTTACGGATGTGCATGACACTAGAGCAAAAATGGTATTTAATGCTCAATCGACCATGCAAAGCATATCCGATGGGCACAATACTTTTCCTACACCTTAACCTAGGTGGTATTGAAATGTTCTTAAAGAGGCACACCCATCCGATAAGTACTTGGTTAGATAACATACCTAAGGGCGTGTTTTTTTGCGAATGTGCATATCACTACGGGAAAAATGTTGTATAATGCGTAATCGACCATACAGAGCATATCCAATGCTCTGCATGGTGGAGCCCCCATCTGATAAGTACTTGTTTGATTAACACACTTAGGACCGTGTTTTTTCATGGTTGTGCATGACACTAAGGTAAAAATGGTGTTTTATGCTTGATCGATAATGCAAAGCATATCCGATGGGCACAATACTTTGCACACACCTTCAACTAGGTGGAATTGACTTACATGCAAAGTGGCACACCCATCCCATAAGTGCTTGATCGGATAACATACCTAGCAGCGTGTTTTTTTTACAGATGTGCATGACACTAGAGCAGAAATAGTATTTAATGCTTGATCGACCATGCAAAGGATATCCGATGGGCACAACACTTTTCCTACATCGCAACCTAGGTGGTATTGAAATGTTCTAAAAGAGGCACACCCATCCGATAAGTACTTGGCCAGATAACACACCTAAGGGCGTGTTTTTTTGCGGATGTGCATATCACTAGGGAAAAAACGGTGTATAATGCATGATCGACCATGCAAATCATATCCGATGGTGACAATACTTTGCATGCACCTCAACATAGTTGAAACGGACTTGCGTGCAAAGTGGAGCACCCATCCGATAAGTACTTATTTAATTAACATACTTAGGACCGTGTTTTTTCATGGTTGTGCATGACACTAAGGCAAAAACGGTGTTTTATGCTTGATCGACCATGCAAAGCATATCCGATGGGCACAATACTTTGCACACACCTTCAAATAGGTGGAATTGACTTACCTGCAAAGTGGCACTCCCATCCCATAAGTGCTTGATCAGATAACATACCTAGCAGTGTGTTTTTTTACGGAAGTGCATGACACTAGAGCAAAAATAGTATTTATTGCTCGATTGATCATGCAAAGGATATCCGATGGGAACAACACTTTTTGTACACCTCAACCTAGGTGGTATTGGAATGTTCTCAAAGAGGCACACCCATCCGATAAGTACTTGGTCAGATAACACACCTAAGGGCGTGTTTTTTTGCGGATGTGCATATCACTCGGGAAAAAATGGTGTATAATGCATGATCGACCATGCAAAGCATATCCTATGGTGACAATACTTTGAAAGAACCTCAATGTAGTTGAAACTGACTGGCCTACAAAGTGGAGCCCCCATCCGATAAGTACTTGTTTGAATAACACACCTAGGACCGTGTTTTTTCATGGTTGTGCATGGCACTAAGGCAAAAACGGTGCTTTATGCTTGATCGACAATGCAAAGCATATCCGATGGGCACAATACTTTTCACACACCTTCAACTAGGTGGAATTGACATACATGCAAAGTGGCACGCCCATCCCATAAGTGCTTGATCGGATAACATACCTAGCAGCGTGTTTTTTTTTAACAGATGTGCATGACACGAGCAAAAATAGTATTTAATGCTCGATCGACCATGCAAAGGATATCCGATGGGCACAACACTTTTCATACACCTCAACCTAGGTGGTATTGAAATGTTCTCAAAGAGGCACACCCATCCGATAAGTACTTGGTCAGATAACACACCTAAGGGCATGTTTTTTAACGAATGTGCATATCACTAGGGAAAAAATGGTGTATAATGCGTGATCGACAATGCAAAGCATATCCGATGGTGACAATACTTTGCACGCACCTCAACGTAGTTGAAATAGACTTGCGTGCAAAGTGGAGCCCCCATCCGATAAGTACTTGTTTGAATAACACACCTAGGACCGTGTTTTTATATGGTTGTGCATGACACTAAGGCAAAAACGGTGTTTTATGCTTGTTCGACAATGCAAAGCATATCCGATGGGCACAATACTTTTCACACACCTTCAACTAGGTGGAATTGACTTACATGCAAAGTGGCATTCCCATCGCATAAGTGCTTGATCAGATAACATACCTAGCAGCGTGTTTTTTTACGGATGTGCATGACACTAAGTCAAAAATGGTATTTAATGCTCGATCGACCATGAAAACCGATGGGCACAATACTTTTTGTATACCTTAACCTAGGTGGTATGGAAATGTTCTCAAAGAGGCACACCCATCCGAAAAGTACTTGGTCAAAAAACATACCTAAGGGCATGTTTTTTTGCGGATGTGCATATCACTACGGGAAAAACGTTGTTTAATGCGTAATCGACCATGCAGAGCATATCCGATGGTGACAATACTTTGCATGCATCTCAACGTTGTTGAAACAAACTTGCGTGCAAAGTGGAGCCCCCATCCGATAAGTACTTGTTTGATTAACACACTTAGGACCGTTCTTTTTCATGGTTGTGCATGACACTAAGGCAAAAACGGTGTTTTATGCTTGATCGACAATGCAAAGCATATCTGATGGGCACAATACTTTGCACACACCTTCAACTAGGTGGAATTAACTTACATGCAAAGTGGCACTTCTTTCCCATAAGTACTTGATCGGATAACATACCTAGGAGCGTGTTTTTTACGGATGTGCATGACACTAAAGCAAAAATAGTATTTAATGCTCAATCGACCATGCAAAGGATATCCGATGGGCACAACACTTTCCGTATGCCTCAACCTAGGTGGTATTGAAATTTTCTCAAAGAGTTACACCCATACGATAAGTACTTGGTCAGATAACACACCTAAGGGCGTGTTTTTTTGCGGATGTGGATATCACTGAACAAAAAATTGTGTATAAGGCATGATTGACAATGCAAAGCATATCCGATGGTGACAATACTTTGCACACACCTCAACATAGTTGAAATGAACTTGCGTGCAAAGTGGATCCCCCATCTGATAAGTACTTGTTTTAATTACACACCTAGGACCGTGTTTTTTCATGGTTGTGCATGACACTAAGGCAAAAACGGTGTTTTATGCTTGATCGACAATGCAAAGCATATCCAATGGGCACAATACTTTGCACACACCTTCAACTAGGTGGAATTGACTTACATGCAAAGTGGCACGCCCATCCCATAAGTGCTTGATCGGATAACATACCTAGCAGCGTGTTTTTTTACGAATGTGCATGACACTAGAGCAAAAATAGTATTTAATGCTCGATCGACCATGCAAAGGATATCCGATGGGCACAACACTTTTTGTAGTTGAAATGGACTTGCGTGCAAAGTGGAGCCCCCATCCGATAAGTACTTTTTTGATTAACACACCTAGGACCATGTTTTTTCATGGTTGTGCATGACACTAAGGCAAAAACGTTGTTTTATGCTTGATCGACAATGCAAAGCATATCCGAAGGCCACAATTCTTTGCACACACCTTCAAATAGGTGGAATTGACTTACATGCAAAGTGGCACTCCCATCCCATAAGTGCTTGATCGGATAACATAGCTAGCAGCGTGTTCTTTTTGGATGTGCATGACACTAGAGCAAAAATAGTATTTATTGCTCGATCGATCATGCAAAGGATATCCGATGGTCACAACACTTTTTGTACGCCTCAACCTAGGTGGTATTGGAATGTTCTCAAAGAGCCCATCCGATAAGTACTTGGTTAGATAACACACCTAAGGGCATGTTTTTTTGCGGATGTGCATATCACTCGGGAAAAAATGGTGTATAATGCGTGATCGACCATGCAAAGCATATCCGATGGTGACAATACTTTGCACGCATCTCAATGTAGTTGAAACAGACTTACGTGCAAAGTGGAGCCCCCATCCGATAAGTACTTGTTTGAATAACACACCTAGGGCTGTGTTTTTATATGGTTGTGCATGACACTAAGGCAAAAACGGTGTTTTATGCTTGATCCACAATGCAAAGCATATCTGATGGGAACAATACTTTGCACACACCTTCAACCAAGTGGAATTGACTTACATGCAAAGTGGCATTCCCATCGCATAAGTACTTGATCGAATAACACACCTAGCAGCGTGTTTTTTTTACATATGTGCATGACACTAGAGCAAAAATAGTATTTAATGCTCGATCGACCATGCAAAGCATATCCAATGGGAACAATACTTTCCTACGCCTTAACCTAGGTGGTATTGAAATTTTGTCAAAGGGACACACCCATCCGATAAGTACTTGGTCAGATAACATACCTAAGGGCGTGTTTTTTTGCAGATGTGCATATCACTACGGGAAGAACGTTGTATAATGCGTAATCGACCATGCAAAGCATATCCGATGGTGACAATACTTTGCACGCATCTCAACCTAGTTGAAACGGACTTGCGTGAAAAGTGGAACCCCCATCTAATAAGTACTTGTTTGATTAACACAGTTAGGACCGTGTTTTTCCATGGTTGTGCATGACACTAAGGCAAAAACGGTGTTTTATGCTTGATAGACAATGCAAAGCATATCCGATGGGCACAATACTTTGCACACACCTTCAACTAGGTGGAATTAACTTACATGCAAAGTGGCACACCCATCCCATAAGTGCTTGATTGGATAACATACCTAGTAGGCTCGTGTTTTTTTACGGATGTGCATGACACTAGAGCAAAATTAGTATTTAATGCTCGATCGACCATGCAAAGGATAACTTGGCATGTCCATCTGATGAGTACTTGATCAGATAACTTCTCCTACCAATAAATTAAGTACTAAGTAAAAATTATAATAAATGAGTAGATTATTAAAAAGAGACTAATATTTATGTAATTGTTGCTACTGCAGCTTGCTTGCGAAGGACTCTCACAAAGGAGATGGCTATAGATTTCGTTCCAGGGATGGATGTGTTTTTATGTAGCAAAAGAGAAGTAGTTGCATTTGCTACAATCCATGATAGTGATCCCAATTCAGTTTGCCACTTTCAAAAACTTGGCGAAGATAAGGTGGCAGTTACTGTATCAAAGATTCTTAGAGCACATGTTGAGCTAAAGTATAAATATGGAGATATGGAAACACTTGGAGATGTTATGCCCTACAATTCATCCAACAAATCATTTATAGCATGGGACAAAGATGAGACTTATGCAACATACATTATCAAGAATACAAAGTGCACCACCTTGGATTTTACTATAGGGGACATTTTACAAATGAGATCATTTGCAAATAAGACTGTAGCTAAAGGTGAAGTATTGGGATTTGAACAAGTGGAGCAATGGTCATTTGCACAGATGAGGATTCTAAAAGTCACTGATGATGGTATGGTTGATAACATAACATCCTTATGTGATCCCTACTATGAGTTAGGCAAGAATATGAGATGGAGCATGCAATTTTTAAACATGAGAAAGAGGCACGTGGTTTTCAATGATAAAGACAAGGTATACTACAATATCAAAGGACCTAAAAAGTGTGCCCATGTGCCAAGCTCTATCACTTCAAATGTGGATGATTTCAATATACTCAATTATAGAAGTGACATCTTTTCTGGAGTGGATGAGTTCATTGGTTCCGAGAAACAAAATGATTTTAGAAGCGAAGCCTTATCTGGGGTGGATGAATTCTTGCACAGTGAGAAGGGCAAAGGTTTCAATAGCGATGTCTTGTCAAGTGTGGATGAGTTCATGCATATTAACAAACTTGGTGTCAATCAAGCTTGTGGATTTGTGAAAGCCATGCAAGATGTCCCAATGAGTGATGTTCTCTCAGGAGTGGAAGAGTTTCAAGGTTCTCAATACTCTCGTAGAATATTGAATTCATTGAATGGTCCTAAGAGTATGTTAAAAACGAGGATGAGATCAACAGAGGATTATTCAATATTTAACTTTGATTGTGATATGGACAAGGATGCAACGACCAATCATGGATGCTTGATTACAAACAAATGTGAGGAGAAGAAGTGCATAAATACAGATAACAACGTGCACGAGGAACGAAAACGGTCATACATATGCATGAAGAGAAAGCGAATCCAAGCAGTTCCACAAAAGCAACCAAAGAGGAAGAGAGTAATGAAGGAGGAGAACATGTTAAATGTATTGGGATATCTATGTTGCAAGCGAAGATGTATGCACTTCATTGATCTTGCAGACATCAGGGAATGTTGAGGACACGTGTGGCAAAGAAGAGGAAGCGAAAGAAATGAATACCTTCTCACAAGTCTCTCTTGCTTTCTTCAGAATGGCAATAAAAGGCTAAGTTCAAGACAAAAGGTAAAACCTCTCGTAAATGGAAAAAGGATTTGCAATAAGGCATATCGCAATATTACTGGATTATCCCATGGTACATATTGGGATTTAGTCACCAAGGCAAAGGGTGGCAACAAATTTAGCATTCACGGTAATAGAGGAAGGTCCAAATCAAGAATCTCAACTGTCAGGGCAACAGCAATTTTGCAAGACTTCATACATGAAAATGCTTTACCTCAACCCCATATATCTACCAAACTCCCTAACGGTGACGCAATCACTGAAATGCACCTTCCAATGGGCTTGACAAAGCTCGAAGTATTTGACTCTATTGCTGAAAAGCAAAGGCAAAGAGGGTATGCCGTAGCTTCTTCTCATACTTTGTATACTCTTTGGAAGAAGAACTTTGGATATGTTAAAATCCCAAGGAGGCAAAAAATGTCAAAGTGCAATGTCTGTGATGATTTAAAGCGAGCGATTGAGAGTGCAACATGTCCAAATCAAAGGGAATTATACAAAAAAACCGAAAATCTCATCATGACCTTATTCGACATTCCAGACAAAAATATGCATTTTGGAAGGAGCAAGCTATTTCGCATCTCGATGACTACATGTGCCTTATTGTAGATGGCATGGATCAGAATACAACAACATTATCTTGTTTTGTTGCCACTCCACCTAAATTACAAGGAAAGCACTTTCTAAAGACACATCTATGTGGAGTGTAAGTGCATGGAATTAAGTTCTTTGCAGATATATGGATTGATTCCTTGCATCTACATGATAGCAATCAAGTTGTAACATCTATTATGAAGGCAATTCGCAATATACATGTAGAAAAAGGTCGCCTACCACCGACTTTGAGAATACAAGCTGATAATTGCTGGTGAGAAAATAAGAATGTACTCATGTTTGCATTCTGCTCCATGCTAGTTGCTCATCGAATCTTCAATGAGGTCGAATGTGGATTTTTGTATGTTGGGCATACACATGAGGATATCAATCAGGTTTTTAGCACAGTCTCAAGGGAGCTTAAATGCAAGGATGTGGAGACAATAGATGACTTGGTAAGAAGATGTGGTAGGCAAGTTGGTGGACGTAAGGAAAGTACAGTATGTGAGAGGCTCGAAAGAATGTATGATTGGAAGAGCTTCATTCTACCTTTCATACAAATGGGTGGTGATGCATTGATAGGTCATACCAATCCACACTACTTTCTTTTTTTTTTTAAAGATGAAAAACCTGTAATGCAATGGCAACAGTATTCTCATGATACAAAATGGGAACTTGAAGAACCTTACAGTCTCTTAACTTCAATTCCCAGCAAGGAAAGGTATCCAACATGGGCTCCTATACAAGAATTCAATGAGAGGTCTAACTGTGAAATAGAAGGATTAAAAGCATTTATTACATACAAAGAGGAAATGCTCTAGAGATATCCTGATTCGAAGCCTACTTGGAGAGAACACACTACCACTGTAATTAACAAGACACGAAATCATTCGGAAAAAAGGGAGCTCATTTTGGGGCCCTGTAAGAAATTCACTATTTTCTCTTTTCTCTCTCTACAAAAGCAAGAAAATATGGATACTTGCGTGAGAAATGTCAGTGTGAAAAGGAATAAATATATTCTTTCACATGCTTTACATTCAATGTTCATATAAGAGCAATACTTTTCTGTGCAGAATTTGGCGATTCTGACACCACAGACGCGTCCGGAACGGCCCAAATCTCAAAATGTGCCAAATCGCGTTTTGCTGCAAATCTCACTTTTCGGCCTTTTTTGGCCGTTTTCGGGCCTCCGGATGTCCGATTCCAGCGTTTCCAGTGCCATTTTTGGGATTTTGGGCCATTCCGGACGCGTCTGCGGTGTCAGAATCACCAAATTCTGCACAAAAAATAAATTTTTAAAAGATTCAAATTAGATCACCTCATTAATGTGACATGCTTCTACGAACATATAGTACTATTTCTTTTTCTTATTTTCATCTTCTTTTGTTGAATTTTCAACGTTACGTTGGCCCACTCCTGATTGGTTGAGAGCCTATTTTCTCTCTCTTCTAAAAGGCCCCAAAATGAGCTCCATTTTTTTCTAATGTTAATAAAGGACCTTGAGAGAATGCGAGGCTCAAAGGATGTCAAGGAAGAATGCAATATGTTTTGGCCAAATGTTCATAACGATTTGCGCCCAGCTCCAATCTTTGAAAATGAATTTGTATCATTGCTCCCACGTCCATATTGTGGACCGAAGAAGAGAGAGTTTATGCCACAAGCATCTAGAGGTCAATTGTTTTGTTATGGTTCAGCCATCGGATGATGAATATGAGAATGTAAAGTTTTGGGTTGCAAAAGTAGTTGATGTGTAAAGAGATGACCAAGGGAGAGCTACAACATTTACAATGGTATGGTATGAGCCAAAGGGCAAGAAGGAGAATATGGATAACAACACATTGTATACTAATTGTATAATGAAGGAGTGGGTCTCAAATGATGAAGCGGTCTCTCAAGTTTCGACAGAGACAATCATAGTGTCTTGGCATTCAAGGGCAAAGAAATCAAAGAAGCGCATGGGATATGAGGTAGAAGGAAAAATAAAAATACCACAGCAAACTATTTTGCATATACACGAATTTTTAAGGATGCTCACCATGGAGGAAGTAGAAGGAGACAGTGCAAATGAAGAATATCCATGATTAAAGCTTTGTATTGAAGTCCATTGAAGGATTTTATTTGGGTACTAGGCAAGAAGCCAATCCAAGACAATTATAATCAGAGTCATCACCTCCTATGTCAAATGAGAGTCAAAATATGCACTAGATGTCACCCAAGGGTACCTGCTTGCCAAGACAATAGGGAGTTAATGCAGATGGCACCTGGCAAGGGACTATCACATTGAGCAATAAGACAATGGGGAGTCAATGCACCCAAGGGGCAAGGCTTGGCAAGACAACTTGTGGGAGTTAATGCAGATGGCACCTGTATTTTGCACTGGATGTCACCCAAGGGTCAAGGCTTGGCAAGACAATAGGGAGCTAATGCAGATGGCACTTGGCAAGGGACTATCGCATTGAGCAATAAGACAATGGGGAGTCAATGCACCCAAGGGGCAAGGCTTGGCAAGACAAGTGGGAGTCAAATTATGCAGATGGCACCTGGCAAGGGACTGTCATGACATTGAGCAATAAGACAATGGGGAGTCAAATTATGCAGATGGCACGAATTGAGGCTCTTTAAGAGCAACAATTTAAATTGTAAACATATGTTCAATCTATATCATTTTGGATATAAAGACTCTAGCTGAGAGCAACGTCTCTCAATGTAATCATATAATAATAGCTATAATTGCTATTATACCTCTTTGGTTCAATACAAAACTTGGGTCTTATGGCATCATGTCTTTTTTTTATGAGATTCTTGTTTAATTTAGATATTCCTATCACACAATAATCTTCTCTATCTTTGCTTTCTCCTCATTTCGTGCTTCATCCCTTCGCACTAGGCTTAATTGGTTATGGGCCATGTGAGATGGGACTTCTCTCTCTTCTATGTGTTTAAGCTTCCCTTATCATTCTTTAAGCTACCCTTATGCTAGCTTTTGGCTCCTACCCATTTCACAAAGTAGTTACTTTATTCTTGTCACTCTGAGATTGTATGTTGATAAGAGAGAGAGAGGGAGAGATAAATAAATGAATTATTGTGGGGTTGACATGGAAAAACACGGCCAACTCGAAAAGGCCCTTTATTCCATAACACTAGTATGCATAGGGGCCCTTCCATATAATGAGAGAATATGGATTATGTTTCATTTAAGTCCAAGTTAAGAGATTATTCATACACTATTTACTCCTTTTACTTTAGTGGAAATTTGGATAAAGATTTCATGTTCCCACCTAATTTAAATAAATTAAATAAATTTCTTTCTTTAGTCCTTACCTCAGTTTTAGACCTTAACAAAATTTTTGAATGCCATGAGATTCTTGTTTAATGTAGCCATTCCTATCACATGATCTTCTTCTCTATCTTTGCTTCCTCCTCATTTTGTGCTTCATCCCCTTGCACTAGGCTTAATTGGTTATGGGCCATGTGAGATGGGACTTCTCTCTCTTCTATGTGTTAAAGCTTCCCTTATCATTCTTTAAGCTACCCTTATGCTAGCTTTTGGCTCCTACCCCTTTCACAAAGTAGTTGCTTTATTCTTGTCACTCTAAGATTGTGTGCTGATAACTATCTTGGTTAACCATTCTATTATTAGCTTTTGAGAAATTTTGAGGTGTGTTTTTCGAACGCGCCAATGTCCAATGGCCATAATACTTTGCATGTGTATCAAGGCTAGTTATCTTGAGGTGCATGCAAAGTATTATGCCCATTTGATATGGTTTACATGGTTGAACTTGCATTAAGCCATATGCAAAGTATTATGCCCATTTACATGGTTGAACTTGCATTAAGCCATATTTTTCCATAAGTGTCATGCATTACCATAAAAAACCATGCTCCGCGGTGTCTCATTTGAATACAAAACATACTTGATGGCAATGATACTTGGCACACATGTCAATTCCACCTATCTTGATGCATGTGAAAAGTATCGTGTCAATAGGATATGGTTTGCATGGTTAAAATCGCATTTGACCATGTTTTTCACCAAGTACCATGCACAACGTCAAAAAATATGTTTCAGGGTGTGTAATTCAAATGCACCAATATTCGATGGACATGATACTTTGCACGTGCATTAATACTACCTATGTTAAGGTGCATGCAAAGTATCGTGCCCATCGAATATGGTTTGCATGGTCGAAATCGCATTTAAAGTCACTATATATAATGCACAACGATAAGAAAACACACTCCTTAGTGTCCTATTCGAATGTGCACAATACTTTGCACACACGTCAACTTGAGCAAATACAATTAAATGTCTTGTGGAGAAGTTATATGCATCAGGATGGTGTGCACATATCTAATGGGCACAATACTTTGCACACATGTCAACTTGTGCAAATACAATTAAAAGTCTTGTGGAGAAGTTATATGCATCAGAATGGTGTGCACATATCTAATGGGCACAATACCATTTAGCATAAATGTGTATCTTGAAATAGACTTGCGTTTGGGGCTGCCACCCCAATCTACATTGCAAAGCCCCTCAAACTATGGTTTTGCATATGGGGTCTCTTTTGAATATGCCAACCCATGTTGGTTGTCCCACTAAGATATATGAAAGTCTGCTTCAACCCCTTCCAATGGTGCACACATGGATTTGCCATGAATTCGCTCAATGTCTCTATTGCATAGCAAATATTAGTCCAAGTCGATATCATCAAGTAGATGAGCTTACCAACTGCTTGTTGGTAAAGTGTAGGATCTGAAAACTCTACACTCTACAACTTCAGCATGTTGTGCCTGGTCTCAATAGGTGTACTTAAAGGTATGGCATCCAACATTCAAATTTGCTCTAACATAGAGTTAATATACCTTGTTTGGTTGGGAAATATGCCTTCTATCATGCATTTCAAACTATTTGCTGCAATAATTGACCTTGATTTCCTTATTAGCTTATTGTTGCTTCTTGCTATGATGAGGTCATCCACATAGAGTGCAATGATTGTAATAACATTTGCATTTCTTTTCACATACACCCCATGGTCAAGTTCACTTCTCAAGAAGCCTCTTGTCTAAAATAAATGTCAATCTTGTTTTACCAAGCTTGTGGGGCTCGCTTGAGACTGTAGAGTGCCCTCCTAAGTTTGCACACTAAGTTCTCATATCCTTTTTCCACAAATCCTTGTGGCTACTACATATATACCTCTTATTGTAGCTCTTTATTAACAATGCTAACTTGACATCCATCTAATGGAACTGTAACCCCATACTATAAGTAAGAGAAAAAATAAGGCAAATTGTTTTTATTCTTATGACTGGTGCAAATGTCTTTTGATAGTCAATGCCCTCTTGCTGAGGATATTCTTTTGCTTCCAATCTTGCCTTATACTTGTCTATAGCCTCATCAACCTTTTGCTTAACCTAGTAGACCATTTGTAGCCAATGATATTCTTTCCTTTGGGTGTTTTTGCCATCTCCAAAACTTGAATTTTTAGGATCCCGGTATACTCCTCTTCCATGGCATCAACCCATTCCTTGGATTTCACTACTCTCAGAAGTTGATAAAGTTCTTTGCTCTATGCAACACAACACCTATAGCCTATTTGCACCCTTCTAAGCTTCATGTCTTTGCTAGAAAAACTACCATGGACAACACTTTTAAAAGTGGCATAACTTTCACATCCAATGTCTAAATATAGTCATTCAGCCACTCAAATTGATTGGAAAACCCCATTTGAGCACATCTATGGGGTTATATTTTGGGAAATATTGCATATATAGTATTAAATATTACATGTATTTTATGAGAGTGATATATAAGTCCAAGTTAATACTTATTTATAGTAATTTAAACTTCTTTAGAAACATATCCATAAATATCTTATTATTTATGCTATTAAAACACTAGAAATCTCTTGTCATATTGAAAGAAAGATGTTTAATAACTAATTATATATGTATAATATTATTGCATCTAGAGTGATTATGTGGAATGTTTCTTAAAGGTATTATTTTTCAACACTTTTTTTAGGTAATAACAGGGGTACAAAGGATGTCTATGAATAACAAAATTTATGTTATGTAAAATTGAATAAGTGACAATTCTATATATTTTTATGGTAAAGGGATCTAGTTCTAGTGAAAATTTAAGTGTAAAGACCATGTTTCCTAAAGAAATACAATTGTTTAAATCTCTTAAAAGACATGCTCGAATAAACCTGCTCATAGATTTTTGCTCGTAAAATTGACACATCCCTTCTATGTATCAAAAGACTGCTATCTCTATTGGCTTTGATGTTCTTATTTGTTCCAAGCTTGGACTTGGAACTCTCACCAAGTTATGCCTTTGAGGCTTCTTGCCTTTGAATTACATCTTGAGCATTTTTGCCACTAGTGCACCTTGAACATGGTCGTCCCAAAATTGTTTTCTATGATCCTCCTCTTGGATCAATAGGCCAATCAATTTATTGGGATTTTTTTTTTGGGTTAGAACGTGGGTTTATATTACAAAGTCAAGAAGACATACAAGTTCTTTACATCAGCAAAAATAAAAAAAGTCCTTTCCCTGCATGGGGGGAGACCGTACTGAGATCTAAGAGTCTGTCAATTGATCTGGGAGGTATTTCAGTTAGCTTTGTCATTCGGCACCATGTGGGATACCACCTTAATGACAACTGTGACTAGAATGTGAAGGTAAGAAAATGGGCATCGTCATTTTAGGGCCTTCCCTGGTGCTTCTCTGGCTAGTGGTCTCTAAAGGTTATGCATGAATTGCTCCCTCGACATGATTTCATTGCATACTTTAGCTGATACACTTGCCGGGTCCACACAAGACATCGATCTTTTGTATGAAGGTAGGCTTGGCTAAACTTTCTGTAGTTCAACAAGGGCATAGCTTTTCTATGGTTGTGCATGTAGGACACTTTGCATCGCTACTCTCTCTTCAGGTGCACTAACAGGTACAGAGCTAGGATCAGGAGAAATAGGAGGAGGAGTAGTGGTATGTAGCGGGGTTGGGCTTTTACTTTGCTGGTGTTGAAGCTATTCTCTTTCATTTGCTTCCTTCTCCGCAAGTAGTCATATCTACTCCAGCAGGCTATTTTCTTCATGGGTAAGGTCATCCTCTTTCTGAACAAATACCTATATCTGAGTCTGAGCTATGAGGATCTTTTGAAGAATGTAAACCAAAACGTATTGAAAATTTGGAATCCAAACTAGTGGGACTACTGCATGGTGGTCTTAAAACATTGATAGTTATTGGTATTGGTATCTAGATTCATCCTAAAATGGAAGAAGTTGAAAATGTACAATTAATTTGTGCATGTGCAAAGATCTTTTAATAAATCCAACACTATTTACAATTTTGAATTGTTTCTTTTTCCATGCACTTGCTTGCTATATGGCTCATAAGCATGCCAAAGTTCATTGCATTTCATAATACACAGCATCAAATCTGATAGCGTGCCCTTTGGCCTATTTGTGTTTTAAGCATTTGAGGCCACATTACACCTATTTGGGATATCCAATTCTGCTAACGTGTATCATCGGAGGGAGAAAACCGATGGCTAAAAATTTTGCTACTCCTGCAGATTTTGAATTTTCACCCCTCCCACCCATCAAATCTTGGAAGATTAAGCATTTGCAACCTGCCCCTGCCTTGCAACCCACATGCACCTTGACATGACCTTGTGCCGTTTTTGTTTTGGCATTGTTATCTTTCGGGTAAGTTTGTCTTCTATTATTTGCTCGCCTCACAAGCTAGCTTCTCTCTATTTTGGTTTGGCATTGTTGTCTTTCACTAATCATCTTGCCATGGCAACATGCAGCTTGCCATGGCTTGCAAGAGAAGCAGACAGAGGCTACGAGACAAGAAAGCTGAAAAGCTTGGTTAGGGCACAAGGAACAAATTGCGGGTTAGGAAAAGAAACGACATGGTATCAAACAACAACGGAAGACACTTTTGCAACATTTGTGAAGGGAAAAATAACGAGAAGAAAGAAGACTCCTTGTAGACAAGCAGCAAGAAGCAGTTGTTGCAGATGCATGCATTCGATCGTTGCCATCAAAGTGAAGAACATGAGTTGTGATGTCACGATTGGTGGTAGCATTCAAGGAAGCAACATCAGGCCATTTAGGTGAAAACCAGTAGTCTCAAGTCTTCACAAGCTTTAGCCTACACCCTAAAGTTCATAGAGTGACAACCCTACCAACACCTCAGGACATGCACGTAGAGTGGAAGAAATGCCCGATCATCTCGACCCGTGTAGTCTATGGGATTCAACAGAATGCAAGAAAAGGAGAGATAGCCTAAGTGCGGAAGTCATTGCAATAATGGTGATGTTTTGGCATGAAAATACGAGAGTTCCTTCAAATAACAAGGACATCTATAGAAAGTGGACGAGATGCAAGATGTTTAATGAGCAGATCATACACATGCATGATACAACGAAGGTCAGTGGTTGCCTAAACCATCCTGGTGGTTGTTTGTGATATAGCTTTGGGATAGTTTACTTGTTTCATTTCTTGATACAATGTAGGTCAATGGTTGCCTAAACCAGCCTAGTGGTTGTTTGTGATTGACCTTTAGGATAGTTTACTAGGATGGCTTGGACTTCCTAAACCAGCCCGGTGGTTGGAATATCATGAAACCGTGGCTAGTTTAGCTCAAACACTAGCGCCAAGCTGGCTTAGACTTAATGTGATTGTCCTAAACCAGCCCGATGGTTGGAACATCATGCAACCATGGTTGGTTCAGCTAAAACACCAGTGATGTGATTGTCCTGAACCTGTGTGGTTGAGCAAAAAGTAACAACAATATATTTTGCAACAGAATAGCAATACATTATTATTTTACTAAACTAGCCCGGTGGTTGGAACATCATGCAATCGTGGCTAGTTCAGCTCAAACACCAGTGTGGTTAAATAGATATTAGTTGTTGACTAGCTCGGTGGTTGAAATTACTATGTTTCTTCATACTTAAATTAGTTAAATTTAAGTACTAAGACCATCCCGATGGTTGTTTGTGATTGAGCTTTAGGATAGTTTACTAGGATGGCTTGGACTTCCTAAACCAACCCGGTGGATGGAATATCATGAAACCATGGTTGGTTTAGCTCAAACACTAGCACCAAGCTAGCTTAGACTTAATGTGATTGTCCTAAACCATCCCAATGGTTGGAACATCATGCAACCATGGTTGGTTCAGCTAGGTTGGTTCAGCTAAAACACCAGTGATGTGATTGTCCTAAACCTATGTGGTTGAGTAGAAAGTAACAACAATATATTTTGCAACATAATAGCAATATATTGTTACTTTACTAAACCAGCCAGGTGGTTGTAACATCATGCAATCGTGGCTAGTTCAGCTCAAACACTAGTGTGGTTGAACAGACATTAGTTGTTGACTACCTCGGTGGTTGAAATTACTGTATTTCTTAGTACTTAAATTAGTTAAATTTAATTTCCTATTGCTCGAGTCATATACCACTTAATTTCTAGACTGGGATAACTTGGACTTAATGTGATTGTCCTAAGCCAACCCAGTGATATTTCAAGTCAAACATCATATTTGATTGAAATTGTGGTTGAACAGAAATAAAAAAATGAAAAGCAACATATTGGTATAGAAATGAAAAGCAATATATTGTTATTTTCTAATTGTGAAATATAGAAATGAAATCAGATTTCAGCCACCGAGCTGGTAACCACAAATCCTAAATGAATTGCAAGCTATAGAATCGTGTTGTATTATTGGAAAATGTCCATCAAATTATAAAGTCCAACTCAGGGAAACATTTTCAAATTATAAAGTATAGCTGAGTGAAGCAGTCATAAGAAAATAGAACCTTTGAATCCAACTAAATGCAACATTTTCAAATTATAAAGTCCAACTGAGTGAAACAGTCATAAAAGAGGTATCCAAGGACGGATAAATGGTAGATTATTACTTTAAAACTAAAGTTATATAGAAAAGCCAAATATATAGTCGGCCCCTAAAGTTATATACCCAAAAGTCAAAATCAGATTGTAGTAACAATGACTTTGCATGAGGGACCATCTAATTCACATGCTTAGATTAGCGTTAGAATAGATGCATGATGACTCAAGGCAAGAGAACACAAGATGAAGCCAAACTCTCCTACATCAAAGGAGATCACTCCTATATCATAGGCACCTCCTTAAGAGGGGTCCTTTATTACATCATCACGTGTGCCATGGTCCATAGCACTAAGTGAATGCCTGATCATTAGAATGACCTTTTTGTGCTTGAATGGCTTGAGTTCTGAGTTCTTTCACTAAGTAGGATTGACTAAAGTTCTTCCAGTGTCGAAATTTGTTGTTGGATGGCAACACTCTGGACTAGATTCTCGTATCCCTCTCCTAGTCCATTCAGGATTACTTGAACCATTTCTGCGGGGTTCATAGTCTCTCCTGTTGCTACGAGTTGATTGTTGTATTCTTTTATCTGGAGTACATAAGCATGACCGGTTTTGCTGCTGTTGCGAAAACTCTGGCTGATTTGGTTTCTCAGTGTGAGAATCTTGGATGTGTTCTTGAACTCATAGAGAGCTATGAACATATCCCATGCTTCTTTCAATGTCTTGACTTTGTTGAGCTATCCTAGCATGACATCTTGCACAATCAGCTTGATCAGATGATAGGTGTACTTGTCTTTCTTATCCCATTCTGCTTGAGCTCAGGATATGGTAGGATCTGCTACAAGTGTGGAAACTGTTTGTGTTGTTGTAGATCCCACTGCTAGTGCTATGATAACAGGTGGAGTAGAGCTGGCTGGATCATCCAATGGTCTAGGTGTAGATCCATCGACATACTCCCATTTATCCTGAAGTACTAGAATGGTCTCCATTCGGTATTTCCATGTACTATAATTGGATTTGTCTAGCTTAGCAGATGCCTCTAGATTGAGGTTGCTAGTCATAGACATGGTGCAAGAAATGTACTCAAAGTGTCATGAAAATCTCTATATGAATCAACTCCAAAACACTGACTATGGCAGGTGAAGTCTCTGAACTGTCAGTGTTAATATATAAAATCTGATCTATATTTCATGGCATTGTGCACATCATTTTAGCCTTGTAAAGTCTCTTGGCTATTCCCAGCATCATTTGCCTCAAGCCTTGTAACACAAATCAGATTTTATATATTGCAGTTCTTCACCAACAGTTCAGAGATTTCACTTGCCACAGTCAGTGTTTTACAGTTGATTCATACAGAGATTTTCACGACACTTTGAGTACATTTCTCACACCATGTCTACGACTAGCAACCTCAATCTGGAGGCAAGATATGGGAGAATTTCTTGGTCATCGGATCCAAGATCATAATAATTCAATGGGATGAGGGGGGAGGAGCAGTGGCACATGCACCTAGCTTACTGTAGTCCAACCTATCATTGGCAATCATACACATCATCGTCTAGCCATGACGTGCGATTAGATGGTTGCCATGGGAGAATTTCTTGGTCATCGAAGCCAAGATCATAATAATTCAATGGGATGAGGGGGGAGTGGTGGCACATGCAACTTGCTAGTAGCCTAGCCTAGTGTAGGCAATCATATACATCATTGTCTAGCCACATGACGTGCAATTATATGGTTGCCTTAAGAGAATTTCTCGGTCATCAAAAAATTCTAATAGTCTAATATGTTCTTATACTCTAAACAACAACACACACACACATACACAATTCCCCTTTGATATACTTGCATTCCTTGGGTTTGTCAGCACTTTGATTGTCCATAAGAACATCGTGGATAGGTTTTTGTCATGGTTTCTTTGAAAATAAGGAGAGAGATTGTGATAATGTTTATTAACTACTGTCTTGCACCTTATAGTACTTTAACAAATGAAAGGTTTGAGACTAGAAGTGTGATAGATTCTTTAATTATTATTTTTTAACACAATTATTTTAAAAGGTTTGGACCACTTATAAGATTCTAGATTGTTGTACATACATTTATCTTTGATCTAATTTCTTGATTAAGGAGGCATCCTTTTGGTCTCCAGGGGGACACTTGAGACATTGGTGATATAGAGAATTTATATATTTCATTCCCAATATGGTGATGGGGCAAGTATTTTAATCCTAAGTTTTTGGCCTGCCCCTGGGGGGTAGACTTAGGGATAGTTCACTTTTTGCAAAGCAGAAATTGTGAATTTTTGGCCTACCCCTTGGGGGTAGCCTTAGGGACGGTTCACTTTCTGCAAAGCAGAAATTGTGAATTTTTTGTTATTGTTTAATGAATGTTTTTCCCATTCGACGATGATGTGGAACTATCAATTCCACATGGACTTCATTAGTGATGGTTATGTGGAATTGCAGTGCCACATGGATTTCAAGTGTGCCAATTTGCATGGTTGGTGGTTGGTTTTGGTTTCCTAGATTTCCTCAGGTCATGAGGAGTTCTAAATTGCTTCTTCGTTCCATCCATCACCCTGCGTCAATTGCCCCTCTCCCACACGAATCATGAAGGTATCTTTGATTCGTCGCCTTGCGTTCCAGACGTCCATGCATATCTTCTTCACTTATCGTGAATTGCAAGTGCAAGATAGTGGCAAGGATTTTGAGGGACTACTATGCGGCTCGTCTGCTTTCAATTAATCTTCTTTGTAACATCTTATGGCTCTGGTCATAATGATTAGTGGCTGCTATGGTGTTTATTATGGAATATATGCACTACTGATATGATCTATGTAGACTTCTATGGGTGGATTTGAACATTGATTGCAGCTTATTCGACTTTGGAAGCTAATTTTATGTGTCTACCTCTAGTCATTACGGTTGATTTCCATCATCAAGCTTTGCACCTTATTAGTGTGGAGTAATGGTGATTAAGGATGGTATTTGCACCTCAATGACTTGCAGCTCTGTGCAACCTGCACCGAATATTTTTACGATATCTTGTGACGAATAACATTTGTCATGGTCTATCCTCTTGGACCTTACCTTTGCCCTATAAATTGGAGAGGCGTAAGTATTGGTGTCTCTCACATTTGCACACGAACTCAGATAATGCGAATGGCAGAAGTAGAAGGCTCGACCAATTTCATGGAGACCGATAGTGGAGCATTTTCCAAGGGTGCTCAGTGAATTTCATCTTTCTCTATTTCGATCGTCCTTCCTTCTTTTTCATACTTCTTCTT
This sequence comes from Dipteris shenzhenensis, assembly GCF_047967505.1. NCBI lineage: Eukaryota > Viridiplantae > Streptophyta > Polypodiopsida > Gleicheniales > Dipteridaceae > Dipteris > Dipteris shenzhenensis. The sequence goes on along the minus strand of NC_141624.1, from coordinate 44,970,625 downwards.
TATTTCTTACAAAGTTCATACGTTCTATGCAGGACTTGCTAAGGCATGTCCTAAGATTGTGGAGTCACCCATTACTCTGACTTTTGCAAAGTTTTTCAATTGAAGCAAAAGCAAATTTGGAAAAGTCAACAATGTTATTGATGGTATTACCAATCGTTTGTACTACATTATTTTTCTTGTCTATGATTTTGTAAGTTTCATCGTTTGTTTGTATTTCTGCTTTGATGAATTCAATCACCGTGAGCTTGCCTTTGCTTGATGAACAAAAAGATTAACCCATAAGAAAGATTCCCAATCTAATAAAACCTATTGAACAAAGATGGAAACACAAGGAAACAATACATTAACTAGATCAATGGACTAAGAAGGCCACCCAAAACCCAAAAAAGAAACATTTAAAAGGTGATGGCCATTTTGCAATGGTATTTGGGAATGTCTAATTGTGTAATGATAGTTTGGTTTGTAAGTTTTTAAAGAAAAAATTAAAATCTTCATCTAAGTCTCCCCTAAAGCACTAGGTACTTCTAATAATAAAAGGCCTTTATAAAAAAAAAAAAAAAGTAAATAGGTGCCCACGATGTTCCCTGACAATGAAATTAAATAATTAGTTGGTAGGTGCATGTGCGAATTTTGAATTAACCTATGTTTTTGGCATGTGAGTAAATAAAAAAAGTGGGAGTGTTAGTGCACTGAGTGTCGGGACTTTAGAAAACTCTAGAACCTACCATGTGGCAATCTTATGCAGCATGCGTTAGTGAATTAAGGGGGTGGTATGATCATGAGGGATCATTCTCCACTTGCTTAGCCTTGCACTCAACATTTGCCTAGTTTGTCGATGCAAGGATGTACTCCACTTCACTCACTTTGTAAGGTGATGACAGTTGCAGACATGAGCTATATCAGCAGTGTTCATTTGTTGCAATGGCGGGTGAGGTAGAGGGTGTTGAGGGTAAATCGGATGGCGCGTTGGCTTGTTGGTTTCTTAGAGATTGTAGAGGGAGCGATGGACATTCTGAACTCCGATGCATGCGGGCGGGCAACATGTTTGTGTCTTCACATGCATATTGTTTGCTTTGTCACATTAGAGGATTGACCAATACATTTATGGTTGCAGGTTGGAGGTCCCACAGATAGGTAGAGGTTGACCACAAAACAGGAAAAGGAGAAGCAAGCCCCATCTGGAAAGAAGGCTAGTGCTATGAAGATGATGGCGATTAGTGTGATAGTAGGTGTTAGTGGAGGCGATGTGGATTAGTGTCTTATTGAGAGTTTCTGGGTTCACTACTGCCTTGATGGTCTATGCTCGCTAGAGAGACATGGTATTTTGTATCATCTGCATTTGCAAATGGTCGTTCATATCATGGCAAACAATGTGCAAGCTGTGAATAAGCTTATTTAGAAGCATATCAGTTGGGATAAAAACTGACCCCCTGGAGGTCTCGTCATGTACAAAGCCCTTAAACAAAGGAACATACATACATTCCATTGTATGGTTGGCTATTGCCTTAAGGACACAGGGCTCACACACTTCAAGTTTGTGTCCAAGGATGTGAGCACAAAGGATATGCAGACTGGAGTGGAGTTATATGTCAGATATGGATTGGATGAAATGAAAAATAGAGTGTGCTTGAATAGTCAGAATGTGCTTGATGTGTTTCATTAACCGGAAGTATAAGCTTGGCTATAGGTTTGGTGTGCCTTTTAGTAGGTGTTGTAGAGCAGGAATTACTACGCAACTACTTCATGGGTGATTCCGTACCAGGGATGAGGCATGGATGCGAAGCATGCAAAGGCGCTCTACAACCAACAAACCTAAAAATGGCACAATAGATAGCAAAATCAAAGTGATTGAGGCCCACAAATGATGTGCGAGCAATACATACCAACATCTAGACAAAGACATATGGTAATCCAAGACACCAAATCAAAAAATGAAACAGAGCAAACAAGATGTACACATCTCCACACAACCTAGGCAAGAAAAAACAAATGCTACCCAATGGCTCACCTCAACTTCATTCCTATTTGTGTTGATCAACAGAGGCTAATTAACCTATATTTTATGCATAGGTTAGTCTTTTAATCTTAGACAATTAACCTATTCTTCATGCATAGGTTAATTTTTTAAGCTTATGTCTAAGAGGGGTGCACATTGTTCGCACCCATAATCTTTTATTTCACACACTTGAGCTCTACCACTAAGCTATGCAGTAGTATAGCATCAACTAGAGATAAATATTATATTATAAATGGTCCCTCTTCCCCTCCATGACCCTTACTCTTTAATCCCCCCTTCCCCTTACGTGGCTCCTTCTTTGATGCCCCTACCTCCATTATTCTTTAATTGAATCTCCTTCCCTCCCCCCTTTAACCCTTAGTTTAATCATGCCTTGCCATCTTCCTTTTCACCCCTCTTCTTTTTCCCACAATAATTAATAGGGATTTCCATTTTTTCAATGTTATGGGGACATACTGGCTAACCAACATGCAACACGTAGCCAAAAAAGCTAGCAATAGTTAGGATACACATAACAAATCACAATGAACCAAAGCCAAATTAATAAAACAATAAGAAAGACACACACACAAGCAACGACTAACCCCAACAATGAGACCAATAGCAAGAATGCATGACCAACATACACAACAAACATGGAAATACATACGGTGACAAGTTCACAATGCCCTAGGAGTGCAGTGTCGAAGGGCACACCAACCAGCAACTCACACAACACAAACACATGCAAAGATCAGTGGCACACCAATAAACAACTCACACGATGGAGACAAAAACATCCAATCCACACATGGCAAGTAGACATAATATATAGCTACCAAAAAATAAGCAATCTAAGAAAGACCTTAACAAACACAAAGATAACATGCAAGAGCCTTATAAAAACAACAAAGAAAAGTAAAAACAAAACAAGTTGAACCACGCTCAATTGGCCTACCGTGAAGAGGACAAGAAATAGAAATTAAGTAGCCAAGAAAAAGGGGGACCGCAATAGAAACAAGAGAGAAAGGGGGAAGACAAAGGAGCCTCAACAAATCACCAAAAAGATAGAAATATTCTAAAAATTAGTGAATTTTGCTTCTACAAAAAGTCGCTGCCTCAACTTAGGCCTACTTGTGGTAGGCCAAAAACCCACGCTTGAGCTGTGCTACCTCATGCCAACAAAAGACACACAAAGAAATGAGGGAAGTCCAAGAAGATAGCAAAGCACGAATGCATAGTGACACCAACCAAGAAGCAATGCTAATGTAAAGTTCTAAAAATAAATATATCCTTGAGAAGGCAAAATCTTTAACCAACTAGTAATTGATTTGCAAAACAAGATGAATTTCATTCAGTAGGCCTGCCATGAATCGATAGAAATAATGAAATATGTTTTGTTTAGTCATAAGAGAAATCAATGTTTGTATAAAGGAGAGAGTGGTCTGACCAGTATATATAGTTAGAACCATGAAAAATGTGGTTATTTTTTGTGTTTGTCCATATGTGATCTATAGTTGAGCCATGGATTGTAGTAGCTTGAAGAATCAATTGTGTAAAGTTTTTGTTGTTGATGTAAGTTGTTAGTTTTATGTTTTTGTTGTTTGGTTTGTTGTAGTCTATGTTGAAATCTCCTATTATTGTTGTTGGTATATTGCTTTTGATTTTTTGAATTAGTTTTTCTAGTGATGATAGTAGTGTGTTAATTGTTGACAATGGAGAGTTATATACATTTATTATGGCAATAGATGTAGAGTATTTTGTGTTGAAGATAGTAAGTATTGGGATGCTTTGTCTTCGATGTAATGTTGTTGAACCAATTGGGTGTCTTTGGTGTAACAAGTTGCTATACCAACACCATTTGCTTTTTGCAAGCATGTGAATCCTAGTAATGATATTGGCATTGATGGGTTTATATGCAATTCTTGGAGACATAAAATTGTGGCTGCTAGGAGGCTTTTATCGTTAAGTATGTCTATGCAATGAGAGTAGAATGCATGTGTGTTTAGGGATTGCAACTAGACGTGGTTGTTTTGGACTGTGGAGAAGTTTTGTTGTTGGAGGTTCCATTGTCTATCTGATTTAAGGCGTTTCATTTCTTTTAGGACATTGGTATCTACTTTGATGTGCTTTGATTCCAATGGTTTGACGAGGTAAAGGTTTTCAGGGTTTCTTATACGCAATAGCGCTGTGTATTGACGACCATGTGTTTTAATAAGGGATGGGGATCAAAGGCAAGGTAATCCATTGATAGCCCTTGCGATCTATGCATTGTTTGAGCAGCTGTTGGCTGTATGGGAAATTGCTTGTGAGATATAGAGTTTAAGATGTTTTTACCTATTTGGAACTCTTTTGTGATTTGTTGAATTGGTGTCCACGTATTTAGAATGTCAATGTTGTAAAGGGATGAGTTTTGTATGTGTGCTTGTTTACCTATTTTGGAGTTGTTGAAAAAATACCCAAACATGTTGTTGTTCATTTCTTGTAGTGGAGTGTTTGACTATTCCATCTGCTCCATTTACCAAACCATCTGGTATATCAAGATTTCTTGAACATATTTCTACTATCATTCCTAGTTTTAAATGTAGTGTTTTGTGTAATCTAGCAGTTTGACTTGGGTTTGAAGGGATTGTTATGGTCTTGCTGCATGTCTTGTGTCTTTTGTCAATAGCTTCTAGAATATTCTCTAACAAATGAAACACTTCCTTGTTATGAATATCTTTTGATGCATTAGTATAGAATAGGTGTGGAATGTTTTGTTTGAGTAATGGTTGTCTTAGATAGTTGTTGTTAATGTAGGATATGTCTTCTTGTGTATGATCTCCCATTCTAATTCTATTTAATATAGATATGAATTGCATGTTTGATTGACGCATTGGAGTTGCGAGCTTTTATTGGAAGACATTATCTTTCCATAACGATGTTTGCATTCATGCTTGTGCTGAATGGTTGATGAAGATCCATGCATCTTTTGTGGGGCTAGCTTAGCATAAGTCTCCACACAATAAAACATCAAGTCCTCCAAATGGCTGAAGGTGGTTGTGTTTAATTTCTGGCTAGCGTAGATTCGCTGCAACTAATGTGATATGTCCTATCAATGACACTTCATCAAAGACAACAAGTTTAAGATCTTGATAGAATTGTGATAGTTCTTGTAATTTTTCTGTAGAGAGGCTTGTATAGTGGGATGCCATTAGTGGAAGATGAAATGCTGCATGGATAGTTGTCCCACCTATGTTAAAAGCAGCTTTACCAGTGTAAGCCAAAAGAAGAACTTTTGGATAGTGGACATTGTGTGTTTGTTTGTGCGAGTAGTTTTGCAGAAGCGCTTGCATTATGGTGAGTAGTGTAAATGTTTTCCCTTTGCCTGCGTTTCCAGTTAAGAACAAATGGAATGATTTTGATGGAGAGTTGTTTGGCTGAATTTTGTATGTTAAGAAATTGTTGTTGACATACTTTTTAGATGGTGGATTCTTTGGTAAGTCCATTCCAATGTCGTAATTTCCAATGTTTTTGCTTCTTTCCACATCACTGGATGTAGTAGTAGTTGTTGTTGTTGTTGAATTTGATGGTACTTTTGGAATGAGTTTGTTGAATTGTATTTTGTTTGGATCTACTATATGTTTGTTGTCATTGTACATATCATGCCATGTGGAGGTAATGTTTTCAAGAGTTGGTTCAATGTTGTGATATGGAAGGAATAGAAGACATTGTTCTCTATAGTAATCTTCTGGGCATTTATTTTGGCTGTAGTTGTTGAATCTTATGATTTTTCCTTTTTTCCTTTTTTTAGTTGTGTTTCGAAAAATTATGTAGTTGCTAACGAAGGAGGCCAAGCAAATGTTATGTAGATTTTCTGAGCGTTTCAAATATTTTAGAATAACATCATCGAAGAAAATGTTTGTGCTTTTGGCATTCAAGTGTTGGAGTTGCTCTCTACGCTTTAGTAATAATGTTCTTTTCTCTGGTGGATTGGTATTAATGTATTGAAATTGCCTTGTTGAGGTGGAGAGTGGTAAGTATAGTGCTAGATATACAGCCTATTGTGAACTTATATGTTGAGTATTCAAGATTGCATTACCCACTCTTCTTATTCTTTCGTTAGGTGGTGCATTGGAATCGATGCATTGTGATAGTGCATGTTGAACTGCTAGAGTGGTCTCTTTGTCCACTTTCGTCATGTAAGATGTACAGTAGGCTGATGTGCCATGAGGATTAAGAATGAATTGGATATCAGTGTTTGTAGGAGAGAGTAGGATTGAAGTTGTTGGTGTAAATGTCTTTTGGTTCCCTTTTTAAGAATATTATAGGTTGTGAAATAGATGATTGCAATACCAAAATCTACTCTTCTTCTATCATATTCAAAGTTTCTAAGTATGCATAGTAGTCTAATTTTTGTGTGTCTTCTTGTCGTAAAATTGAATTAATTAAATGAAATTGTTTCTTAAGGTTATTTGTTCGTAGGTCATGTTGTAATGGAACTAAGACTTTTGTCGTATACACGGGTGGTCTAGGATAACCAAATCAACATCTATTTTTTTTCTTGAAGCATGTTTTACGATGTTGTGTACTTGAATTTCTTTTTTATCACATGGAAAAAGTGAAATGTTTGTCAAAATGTATTTGTCAACAAAAGTTTCGATTTCATCATTAGAAGATATTCCAAAAGTGGGTGCATTTTGAATCCACAAAAGTCCATGATCGTGTTGGCTACCTCTATTTTGGAATTTTGTAACGAAGAAGAAATTGCTAACTTTCCCGAGAATTGTTTCATCTTTTCTTATTGAGTGCTTGGAATTTGTGGACATAATATTGAGTTGTGGTGACGAGATCTGCTTGAAGCAAGTTGCGAATATTCATTTGTGAATCTGCATTTTCCTCTAGCGGGTCCAATCTTATTTTTTTGATGGCTTCGATTAATGGTTCCCATAGTTTTTCTGCTGCTGATAGTGTTACAAAGAAGGTTGGGGGGCCTAAATCGGTACCTATGTTTGAATGAAGTATTTTCTCAATGTTTGTATCCAATAGAGCATCCTTTGCTTGTAGCGCTATTCCTTTTGTTTGTGCTTTTCGCATGCGAACCCAAGATGATGATAGAACTTGTCTCACTAAAATTTTCATTGTTTTGAAGAAGAGGTTTTCTATAGAAAAAGCAAATCGACGGTCTACATTTGGAGATCCCACCTTGCGATATCTTGGTAGGAGATATGTTTAGGAATGTTATACTATCGTGGGTTTCCAAAGAATAGCATAGGACATGAAAGCTCTTCACAATATTTGTCTTTGAAGATGCTTAAAGGTGAAAGCCCTTCTGAAGGTGCAATTTCAATAGTTTGTCCTTCAAAGTCAACAACTTGTTGGCTTGTATAAATGCCATGGACTAAAGTATCCGTGAGAAGTTGTTCTTCCATTGTTTCATCAAGGTTTTGTTGTTCCATTGTTTCTTGAAGTGTTCAACTTGATTTGCATGTATGTGCTTAGTTGCTAGAATGAGTTGTACATGTTTTCCCAAAGATCATTAATACGAACATTGTTTTGTTTATATAAGGGACTTGATAGTAATTCTTTCAACGCTAGCATAATAAATGTTGGTCTCATGACACCGTTCATGTAATTATGTTTGAATGAAAGTTTGCACTTCAGTGCTACAGCAATGGTATCATAAGTAGTAAGAAATCTTGGCAGCACTCTTTGAGCCCTATCAATGTTAGCAAATACATTTACTACACTTCCATGTAATCCATATTGACCTTCATATGATAGTTGTCGAATTTGAGCAAATGGTATTCTAATTGACACTAAGCATGCTTCTATATCATTTAGATTGTTTGTGAATTTTGTTTTTGGAACCATTTGCACGTTCTTTAAAGAGAGTGGCAGAATTTTTTGAATTTTAAGGTCTTTGTAGCATAGTGCACATGACCACTTAATACAAGATTGACTGCTCGCCACATCTATTTCATTTGATTGAAGAAATATTAGTAGTTGTGGCTTTACTTTGATCATTTTATTTTGGAACTTTAACCATCCACAACATATGCATGGGAATGTTGGAGTATCCAATATCTTCTTGAAGTATTGTTGCTGGTATGAAACATGTTTTCTTTTTCTCTTTTGTCCAATGACTTCTTGTTGAGAATCGTAGATGTTTCTATTCTTTAAGTTGATTTCAAAGGAAGAGTTTGTGGTTGCAAGACAATTGGTTGGAACTTATAAATTCTGTTCATAATTGTATTATTGTTGTGTTTGCATTCTAAAGTGCTAGTTGAAAACAAAGTAGCTATCTCTTTAGTTGAGAGCATAGGATTTTGTGCAATAAGTTTTTTTATTAGGAAGTCCTCTTCTAAAGACCATTTGTTGTAAGTACGTTTGGCTTCTAAATGTAATTCATACAATTTATCTAGAGGACTCTCAAAGTTTGTACCCTCACCACACAATGCAACCATAGCAAAAGCTATCATTCCATCTAAAGAAAACTTTGTAGGGAGGGGAAATTCATTGATCTCATTGAGTATTATTCAATTATCTGATTGTGCACCACATAGATTTGTCTTCGAAGGTAAATTACTTTGTAAGTATGCCACTTACAAAGTGTTAAATCCAAAATACCCCATTTACTTGAAAGGAGATTTGACGGATAGGTATTGTTCACACATAGCCACATTACTCATACCAAATGCATACATTCACCAATTTGTGAACTTCTTGCAAATTGGAGAATTTTATAGGGTTGAGGGGGCTAGTGTTATACCAAGGGGTAATATGGAAGGTGGTACATCTAAGTTTTCCTTGCTTCTTGATGCCACCACTTGCATTATTAAAGAGAACCATTTGATGGAAACCTTCATTTGCTACCTGACCACTCATTGAGCACATATGTACCTTGGGCATTTGAAATGGTCAATTTTCACAAGTACACAGTTGCAAATGTTATGGGGACTATTGCAATTGTGATAATCAAAGTTGCAACTGAAGAGGGAATGGGTGACCAAATCATTGTAGCAGATGGACCTCGTGATGAAGATAGAGCAGCAATAAGTTCCCTTTATAGCACTTCTTATTTACTTCTTTCCATCAAACAGAATTGAATGTCTTGCTATTATTGAAACAAAATTTTATTGACATTGCAGCTATCATTTGTGAATGAGAGGAAATCCACTCTCACTCAACTCATACAAGAATTCAATGAAGAAGGAGTGGTTATGTACATTCTCAAGAATGTATCCTTGTTGAAGGCAAAAGGAACCATTTGTGTCTTTGACTTTACAATACTAGTAGATGTTCCTGATGAACCCACAAAGGATGCTTTGAAGAGTACGTTCAAGAGCCAAGTTTCTCGCTTGGGTTATGGAACGAAGGTACATACTTCCAATTTTCCAAGTAATTTAATTATTTTATTGCCATTGCTAACAAATGTTTTTTGTTGGCACAGGTGTTTGGTATTCTACACTTTACAAATGTTAACGCAGACTTGATCAACCACGTTTGCAAGGCTTGCAGAGGTGTTCGAGTGAGCAGGGATCCGCTTCATCCCTATTGCTATTCATGCCAAAGCCCTCAAACGATTGAGCTAGTTCCTTCTCTTACATGCGATATTGTTCAACGAGGTGAACAAGTGCCTGTCCATATTCGAGGCGCATATGTTGACATTGTTCTTGGGTTGACTTATCCCTTACTACAATTGTACGAAGAAGACTTGATGATGGCTAGGAGTAAAACTCAAGACTACTAAACCTAGTGGAAGCTTCACTATTAATAGCTCTGGCTTTGTTATTGCATTTGATGCAAATGCATGATGTACACCTTTCTTTATGAAATTGAATTCGATCTACATTTTCGTATGCAAGTCCTTCAAACTTCTATTTGAAATTTTATTGGAATTTGTAACTATACTTTCATAAACAGCATGGACATTTCCAAACTTCTTCTTCAAAAACATCTAGTCCATAACAAAAAATTCTTGGTTTCTCATCCAATGAATACGAATGTTCTCATATGCCTCTTACATTTCTTTCCAAGTCTTTCATATGAACAAGTACTTAACACAATCTTTAGCAACATTTCAAAAGAATGGGAAACAATAAATACACCATGGCACATGTTCACTTTGATTCATGGAAACTATACCTTCACAATTGAAAATTTTGAAAAGTGGTCTCATAACTCAGCTTCATCTCGTGCATTAGTTGTGGACTTTCTTCAACGATTTCACTTTATATTTGGATCATCTTTTGCTCTGCTAACATATGACAGAATTAAGCTTTCGAAGAAGAATAGTATAGGCAACAAAAAATAAGAAAAACCTTGCACTTACTCTAATAAATGAAGAATCAGATGGTTGCACAATCCATACTTCTTTTATTTTTGCATCCATTATTTTAAGCAAGGGTTCTATGAACATATAATTTTATGTATATGAAGTACAACCTAACAACAAAGTACTTCACTTAGAGACACATATTGCATTATAAGGAAAAATACAATTAACTTATGAAATTATGTATAGAAATTCTAAAACAAATTAATAAGATTTAAGCATTACAAAAGCATCCAAAAACAAATGATACAATTCAATTCAAATATCAGAGGATAATTTTGATTCAATCAGAGTCAATGTTTATAACATCCTTAACATTTACTTTAGGATAATATTTTGACTTCCTCATATGTTTTTCACGTTTTACTTTTGTTTCTCATTGAACATATGATGTGATAGTAGATTTAAAATTAACATATTTTGGGTTGTCGCATATGAGCTTCTTCACTGAGGACAACAAAAAAAAACAAAGCTATAAGATATTCGGGAAAAAATAAAATTCAAGAACACAAAACCAATATTTAAAAACGAACCTTGCGCATATGCCTCTTGTGCCACCTCTTGAAATGAAGCTTTCAAAGAACAACGTGGGCTTTTTTTGATAGGGGAATTTTTTAAAAGATTTTCTTTAGGGGGCCTGCTTGGAGAAGCAAAAATAGGAGGAGTTGACTTTGCAGCGGGCAGAGATGGACTTTTGTTCATAAAAGAACATGCTAAAGTTGTAGGAATCCCTACAACCAATTTCCACAATCAAAATATGTCTATTCCATTTCATTTTTAAAAAATGAAGCAGAAAATATCTGAACACATTTTTATGATTGTTGCAATTTCCAAAGTGTGAAAAAACACATGCAAGTTGATGCTTACTAATACATTTTGCAAATATAAATCAAAGATTGAGAAATTAGAGAATGGAAAATATTGATTGAGTGAATTTGGTGAGGATAGAGTGGTAAAACAGAAGAATAGCTTCAAGGCAGCTGCAGTAATAGCTTGTTCGTGAGCCTATGCAAATGTCACTGCAAAACCAAAGATTATACAACTGGCAGTTCTATAAAAAGTTAAAACTGTATTAAAATAGCCAATAAACATACGCAAAGCGTTACAGGACGATGGGGCACAATATAATACCACGCTAGAGGACGATTAACCTTGATTAACTTCGATTTTGTTCCCCACAAAAAACATGAGCACAAAATTGAACAATATTAAACATCATGTTGCAAAACAGAACATCGATAGAAGACGGGCTCTAAGTCATAAGTTTTGCAGAGGAGAAAATAAACAATGCATTAAATCAGGCTTCCATACAATCCTCCTCAATCTATGCACTGATTCTCCGAGTAAGGAATCAAATACGCTTGCTGGCGAATTGAGCGGATGGTCGCAACGACACAGGAATGTATTAATTCCCTATTTTGGATCAATAGGAGGACAAAGGGTCAAGTGCTAATCTTTGACAGGAAGGTCGCAATTGCAGACTAAAAACACACATAGATAATAGGGTCGCAAACGATTACACATCAACACAATGCATCAACCCATCAAATCGAAGATACCCAACAGAATCTGCCCTCAAACGTGCGTTGAAAAAGAAGACATGGGAAGAGTCCACGAAACGGAGGCAATAGAAGGGAGGAGCTTCTACACAGAAACTTTGTACTGGTTAAATTTGATTTAACATACTTGCAAAACTATGAGTGCAACGACAAATGAATCGCCAGTACTATAGCTTTGTTTAATTGTATATGAAAGCAGAGAATGGACAAGACGATGTACTGTAGCTTTTTTTAAATGTGGGAAATTGACAATAGCGTATCTCTGTGGTATGAAAGCAGGGAAGGGACAAGAGGATGCAAAGAACAGGAACGTCAAAACCAGACATAGGAAAAATGTAGATATCGCAGGCTCGAAATAGATAACGTCTTCACGCACATCTGAAGTACTTACTTGTGGGAATTTCGTTCAGTTTCTTGGCAGCTTCATTTCCACCTTGACTAGGTGTTTGTCTGATATTGGTGTAATAGGACCTGGTACCAGTTCAGTGCAGGCTCTCGCTAGTCCTGCGCGCAATCGAGAAGAATAAGAAAATGAAAAGAAAGGAAGGATGTTTGAAGTTGGGCAAAGAAAAAGAAAGGAAGTCCACCCTTCTCAAAGGCACAGCTGGAGGTTTCCATCATCTCGGTCGATCCTTCCATTGCTTGTTTCCACTTAAATCAGAACGATTGGAAGAAGGGTGCGGATGAGGTAGCTATCATACGAAATTTATAGATGGACGGAACGAAGAGAGCATCATACAGGGGAAATCAAAATCGCAATCCAAGCCACCGACTTCTTTACTCACTTAATCCAATAATCGTTGAAATCACAATTCGAGGGCTTAATCACGAACAATACGGTGCATTAAGAAGAGAATATCGACTGGCACATAGATTTAATTACAGAACATGCAACATTTCCAAATTCCAGCATTGCCTCTATTTCCAGCTTCAATGGCAGGTGCTTTGGCTAGCGCGCTCCGTCTCTCTTATTAAAGGCTCCACCAGTCCCGCTTGCTCCTTCTCTTTCAATCTTTCGTCCGCTTGCACCAAAATTTTGACTAATAATTGGTGCAGAGCTGCATCAGATACGGCCGCTCTCCCCTCTTGCTCCTCTTTCAGTCTCTTGTCTGTTCACAGCAGAATACTGATTGCACTGCAAAATTCATTTCGCATCTTTTTGGGGAAGACCTGCGGCGGAATGGTGCTCCATCAATTAGTGAACTTTCATGCACCAACTTGAAGAACATGAAGCCACGTGGAGGGACATTACTTTTGCATGCACCGATTAATATTCACAGCTCAAACCAATCAGAAAATTACAGCATGGCAAGCAAATAAAAAAGAACGAATTTCTGCTTTCTGAATTCGTAATCGTTGCTAAAGCTCCCCCCCCAGGGCAGGCCGAAAATTCGTAGACCACCTTAAAATGACGTTGCAAGCCTCGTGAAGCTCAGGATTTGACATGGGCTCAAGAATCCGGGATTACGATAAAGCTGCTCGGTTGCAACCCATCCTCGCAACCCTCCTCGATGATCCCATCCTCGCAGATGTTCCCAAAAATCCTAGCCTTGCCGACATCGATACGCTTATCAGCGTTGAGCTGGGCAGTGCCATGAAGCTGTCCATTGTGAAGATGGATAATACAATCATTGGTATTTATTAAAAATCCAAAACGGCTTTCGAATTTCATTCATACAAAAACAATTGATCAAGACTTGTGTTGATCTCTGCTATACAAGGGTAATAGAGTAAACTCGTTGAACTTTTGCTTCTAGTGACGAATCAAGCTAGCCACCCCATGATGCTGCCGTTCACTCGCACGGCTTTCTATTCTCAAGTGACTTTTTGCATGCCACTTGGGAATCTTGATGCTGTCTTAAAAATTTTTAGTTTGACTAGTTTTGTTCCTAATTTTACTGAATTCAAGCATCCTTTGCATATACAGCTGCTGTAGAGGGGAGGGGCAAGGGGGTGTAGAAGGAAGTGCCTATTTCAGTTTGTGATAATTTGAAGTGTAGGGGGAAAAGGTATTCCTCTAATTCATCTCGATTGGAGCAGAAAGCTTAAGTGAGAAAGTGAAGCAGCTGTATTTCAAGGTAGTTATCACAAAGGAGATGGAATTTAAACCCTTTGCCCTTTGTGAGCTCTCGTTAGATAAGAGTGCAAACTCCTTGTATGGCGGGTGGTGGAAATCAGCCCTATTAGATTTTGGGCTATTTCTCTGAACTGCCATTGCAGTTCTGTGAGCAGCTGTTTCTAAAATGGAAGTGAGGGGTCTTTGCAGCAATTGTGTAATGTGAGTTCAGCCGAGAGAGAGAGAGAGAGAGACGTGGAATCGTGGTTAGGAAAACTGCCAAGATGATTACAACAATGGGGTCCCTGGTCTTTCCTTTTAGAGTTTGGGTAGAAGTCAAGACCAAGCATAAATTACACCATTACAATATATACAAAATCATACCGCTACCGTGCAACCACGCAGGATTCAACGAATGCACAACAAAGAAACAAAAACTCAACTAGAGTCTTTGGAACATCCATAGTTGTGATCAAAGGACCTTGAGGAAGATCCTTCTCACTTCAAACAATACACAACACACCATCCAATCAAATTTGTAGATGTGCTTCTGTCAATCCACAACAGGATTTTTCTTTTGGGTGCCACGTCATTCTGAGAGCTACATTAGCATGAGCACGTCTAGTAACTTCAAAATTCAGCATCTCCACGTAGTCTTGGATACGTAGCTCCAACAGTGTGACCCTTTAGTTCCACACCTCAGTTGGACTCACATCTGCCATCCGGATGTATAGGCATAATCAAATGGGCTGGTTTTCAACTTCATTTTTTCTACCAGTTTGGAATTAATATTGTTGTGCGTTGACACTGAGTCAATCAATACAATGACATTGTGCTGGGTAACTTGCCCTTTCATCTTTGTTAATCCATTGTTGTGGGTTTAGTTAGGATATTATCAGGTGTATTCTTAAGAAACGGAAACACACAATAAAACAGTTTCTAATCTGTGAGAGGATCTCACTAGCTGGATTTGAAGGTCCTTAGTCCTGGGAATCTCATCAATTCCTACATTGCATTCTGAAATTACCATTTCAGCCATGCATGAGTAGAAAGGAAAGTATCCCCTATGGCAACCCGGGCTTAGTTGAAATCTTCTTCGACTCATAAGGGGAAGCACTACCAATTATCCTAGCCTCCTTGGCTTGATTACTACTTTGATGTACTATACTTTTCCAGACAAACTTTTTCTACAAAGTTGGCTTTTTGGGAACTGGTACTGAGATCCAAGGTGGTGCAAAATGGAGAGTCCTGGCATTCAGATCAACAATAAACTCTCCAAGAGAGTTCATCCAGTCACATCTGAGAACAATTTCAATGGGGGACCCATAGCCAGGGCGAAGAGTTATCCTACAAAATCATAGTCAGTGCATCCAAGGGACTAGCAATGTGGGGTTGAACAAACATAGCTCTGGAAGTCTGGCATGGAGTACCCACATTGAGCTGAATCCCATGTTTGTGTTGGCACACACTCCATTCCATGTAGCACGACCTGGGTGAAAAGGAAACTCGAAGCAATCTCTTATAGTTTGCCCTGAATCGTTTGCTCCATCTGTCTCCGTGTGGGTCACATCGAGGATCTTAGGAGCATCCACCTACTCCTCATCATTAGAGAACTATGATTATGCTAAATTTGGCAGCCCTAGCATTTCTTCCCTGTCCGTTTCTCACCACACCTAAAGAATAAGTTTGCCCTCTTCCTTGTCCATGGTAGCTCTAGTATGCTGCTTATATCTGATTTTTCTGCTACAGCATTAGACTTTTCTCCCTCTTTCGCATCTGGGTGCTTATAAGGTCCCACATAAGGCATTCTGATGCTAGATATTGTGCGGCTGTTGCAGCCTTTTTGCCATGCCACTCCAGCATTCTAGGCTTCCTGTCATGTGCACGGATTGGTATCTAACGTGTACTAGGTACATAGAACTAGCTCAGGTTAGCCTGGGGAGGCTTAGAGCTAGGCAGGCTTGATTCTCGGGTTGAGTGGCAAGGGTATGAACTATTTATAGGTCTTCGCTATTTTTGGCGCCGGGGCCCGAGTGTATAAAGGAGGCCCAGGGGGTTCAGTTCTCAGTGTGCAGTTGGGAGCAAGTCTCGTTCCCAGGTGCTAGGTCTGATCCTGGATTGAGTCGCGGACGCGCGCCTGCATCTTAGCGTAGCCCAAGGCCCAGTGGCAGATCCAGGGCTTCACAGCGCCACCTGGTGGTATGGGACACCAGGCTGGTTTGGATCTGATTGGGAGTTCGTGCCAGTAGCTCAGCTCGTGGCTCGGAGGGGACATCTTCTGATTCGGGATTACATCCCGTAGATGTCACGGTTGGGTGGTGAGCAGCCTGCTCAGTTCTGATGTTGTGTGTGGTTGTTTTGCAGATCAGGGGTTTCAGGAGTGCTGGGACGTGTCAGTTGGTATCAGAGCCAACTCCTGAGGTAGGAACTTCTGATGCGAGAATTTTTGACGGAATTCTCTTCCAGGTATGCCCTAAATTTCGAAATTTGTTGCTGCGTTTTTTGCTGGCTACCTGGGATAGAAGGGGTGGAGAGATATCTAGAAAAGAAAGAAGAATAGGGGAGAGAGAAAATCGAGATCTCTGAAGGCCTGTGAGAGAAGTCTAGAGGAAGGGGAGAGAGAGCAGAAAAGCAGGAGAAGGGGGCGGAAAAGAGCAGCAAGGGAGGCGTGGAAGTGGCGCTTGTGATGGTACGGAGTAGGCAGGGGCAAAGAGAGGCTTGTCAGCCTGTGCAATAGGCTGAGTACAGCCTGCGCAACAGGCTGCGAACAGCCTGCGCATAGGGTGCTTTTTTCGAAAAAGCACCCCTCCAAAGCTAGAGGGGCTTGGCCTTTTTTGGAAGCTCAGCTTCCAAATAAGGCTGCCCTGCACCCTATATAGGTGGGGGCAGGGTACTAGCCTACCCACAAGCAGCCTAGAGCTTCGAGCCATCATCTCGAATTCAGCACCCGCCTGCCTCATCCGACCCTTGCGCCAGCGCTGCTCTGCATCGAGCAGACTGCAGCACTCGTACCTTGCCTGCGTCAGCCTGCGACAGCCTTCGAAGGCTCTGCATCAGCACCGTATGGACTGTACGGAATATCTGCGTCAGCCCTGCACCTGCTGCTGCGTACCCCGACTGCGCACCTGTACCCGCAGACCGTACGGACGCCGTACAGCTACGTCAGCACTGTACGGCCTGTGTCAGCAGCCGTACAGCCACGTCAGCGACCGTACGGCCTGCGTCAGCAGACCGTACAGCTACTCCAGCAGCTCACGCATCCGGTTTCGGGTTCGGAGAGGTCTCGAGATTCGTGGGCTTCTGATTCGCCACGTCAGCATCATTCGGGACGGTTTTCTTCTGCTCCATCCTCCTCTGTGCTTCGTTTCAGTCAGTTATTTCTCTCAGTTTGTATTCAAATCAGATTTCAGCCATGTCTGATGCTCAAAATCCCGAGTTCACCATGGGAGAGCAGGACTTGGATTACACTCCTGTGGGAGAGGAGGATCAGGGTCTCTATGACGACCTGATAACTAAAAAAGCCTTCAGTGAATTTACGACTGCTCTTGATGGCAAATTCGAGCAGGTCAATGCTAATCAATCGGGGTTGACACAGCAACTCCAGGGGATACAAGCAACTCTCACTCTTCTGGCTAGCAATGTACAGGCACTCACGCATGTGGATGCCATGGCTTCAGTGCTAGGCCCGAATATAACTCCAGATCCTTTTCCGGGTGACCAAAAGTCAAGAACAAAGGAGGTAGTTGACACTTGGTTGCACAAGTGGCAGGTACACTTCCAATTCCACCCCTATCCAGGTGAGAAAAAGATCCAGCTTGCAGGAGGGTTTATGTCAGGTAAAGCCTTGCTATGGTGGAAAGAACTCCAGCCTAAGCCTGATACTTGGACAGATTTTGAGGGCATCTTCAGGAAGGAGTTCCTGAAGAAGGAGGATGACTACGATATCGTTGGCAAGCTCAAGGCCCTCGATATGTCAAAATTAAACTTGACCTTTGAAGTTTATCTTCAAAGATTTAGGGATCTGCAAACGAGGGCCACTAAAATGGATCCAGTGACCTTGTTAGGTTTCTTCGTGGATGGTTTGCCAGACTCCTACAAGTTGCAGATAAAGAACAACAAGTGCACAACGTTGCAGGAGGCCATGACATATGCACGCATATATGATGATACCATGGCCGGTACCAAGGCAACCACAGTTACCGATACGAGTGGAAAGAACAAACGCAAGTTCTTTCAGCATACGACTGGTATTGCGGAGACGAAGTCTACGGACAACGCCTCCAAGAAAAGCTTAACTCTAGCAAAGAATGGTAAGGCCCATTTCCTTCGCACTCTCAGGCTCAAGAAAGAAGGCCGATGTTTCTATTGCGAGGAGCGGGGCCACACAAAGAATGAGTGTCCTAAGCGGAAGAACCAAAAGTTGGTGCTAGGACCGAAGCTCCAGGCGGGTCCACGTATCGCAGCCAAGGGAGCAAACCAAGTCACGATGATAGGTATTTTAGTAAATGTCATTACCTGCCCCCTTTCTTGTAATTGTACTTTCAATACTTCGTTGTTTGGTTCCCATGATCTTTTTCGAGTTTATGGAGAAGTTAGGGACCAACAGGTTCACATTCTCTTTGATCCGGGCAGCTCTCACAATTTTGTTAATTACAAATTTGTGCAGAAGATGGGGCTGTCCACAGTACCTAGCGACCACACCTACGAGGTGCAGCTTCCAGCTGGGAAGCAGTTTTGGGATCGCAAGGTTGAAGCGCTTCCTATCCGGATTCAGGCCTACACGGGAGCTCTTACATGTTATGTTATGCATCTGGAGCATGTAGACTTGTTGATCGGAATAGAGTGGTTTAAAACACACAATATTCAGATCGGATGGACGGAGCATACGCTTTCTTTTGTAGATAAGGACACCCAATTTTGTATTCAGTGTGATAAAATTCCCCCTTCTCAGGGGCCTATTGTATCTGCGATGCAGCTTCGGAATATATTAAACAATTCTCATTATGATGTCTATCAGTGTGTTTTGATTCCACTTTCTTCATTTGTTGTTTCAGTAATTAACAAGAATGAATTAAGTGTGTTTGAACACCGTGAATTGAGAATGTTGTTAGATAATTTTAAGGACGTATTCCCAGCTCAACTGCCGGAAGGTTTACCTCCAGAACGGGCAGTAGATCATCGCATAGACTTAGTCCCAGGGGCTCAACCTATCAGTGTACCACCTTATAGGATGAGCCAGGTAGAGGAGGATGAGTTAGCTATCCAGCTTCAGGATTACCTGAATATGGGCTATATCCGCCCAAGTAAATCACCTTGGGGTGCACCTGTCCTCTTAAGAAAGAAGAAAGATTCTTCCTGGAGAATGTGTATAGATTATAAACGATTAAATAAAGTTACAACTAAGAACCGCTATCCTTTACCTCGTTCCGATGATTTGATAGACCGTTTGGCCGGAGCGAAGTATTTCACTAAGATTGATTTGCGTACGGGTTATCACCAAATCCGTATCTATGCTAAACACATAGATAGGACCGCATTCCGGACTAGGTATGGTCATTACGAGTTCCTCGTATTACCTTTTGGTTTGACCAATGCTCCTGCTACTTTTCAGTAGATGATGAACGATTTGTTCAGGGATTTTCTGGGCAAATTTGTTGTAGTGTTCTTAGATGATATCTTGGTATATAGTAAAACGCTTGAGGATCACATAGGACACCTCCGGGTTGTCTTAGTTGTTCTAAGACAGCATAAGCTTTATGCCAAGATGAGTAAATGTGACTTCTTTATGAAGGAGATCATTTACTTAGGACACAAGATTTCTTCTGAAGGTATTAGCATTGATCTGGATCGTATCCAGAAGGTTTTAGAATGGCCTATCCCTCAGACTGTGAAACAACTTCGTTCTTTCCTAGGATTTACGGTATTTCTTCGGAAGTCAGTGCATGATTATTCACATATCACGGCACCCTTGACCAACATATTAAAAGGTCGTGGACGCAGGTCTACCCAGCCGATCTCTTGGAATGATGCAATGAACAAGGCTTTTGAAACCTTGAAGTTTTCTATCAAGGAAGCACCTGTTCTTGCATTACCCGATCCTATCCGGCCTTATGTTTTAGAGGCCGATGCGAGTGATTATGCGATTGGGGCAGCTCTATTCCAAGAGGGCAGAGCTGTAGCTTTCGAGAGTAAGAAGCTAGACGACACTCAATATCGTTGGCCCACACTCGAGAAGGAACTTTATGCTGTAGTGTATGCTCTTAAGGTTTGGAGACACTACTTGTATGGTTCAAAGTTCCTTGTATTGACTAATCACCAGTCAATTAAGTATGTGTGTGATGGCTCAGAATTGAGAGGAAGGAAAGCTAGATGGGCAGAATTAATGCAGGATTTTGATTTCGAAATACGTTATCGTAAGGGTTCGTTGAATAGTGTGGCGGATGCCTTAAGTCGAGTTAAGTTTGTAAATGCTTTGTCATTTACGGAAATATCCTCAGACCTATTTCAATCCTTGAGAGGGCTATACGCAACTGATAGTCATTTCAGTTCTTATTGGCAGAGAGTCCAGGATGGGAGCTCCATGGTTGACCAGGACTCACGGATTGTGCCACCTAGGATACAGGCGGCGGGAGGTCAGTGGATGATTAGGAACGGCTTGCTGTTCCGGAATGAAAAGTTTTGTGTGCCTGATGTTCTGGACCTTAAATCCAAGATTCTCTGGGAGTGTCATGATGCTCCTAGTGCGGGACATCCAGGTATACATAGGACTCTGTCTCTTGTGAAGCATACCTTTTATTGGCCTAAGATGCGTGCATTTATTGAGAACTATGTAGTAGGTTGCCGGGTTTGTCAGGGTTCAGCCTTAGAAGCGCGGGCTTATTACAGCCTTTACAGATTCCGGGTAATAAATGGGAAAGTATTTCCATGGATTTTATTACTGGTTTACCTCGAACGCGCAAGGGTCATGACTCTATTTGGGTCATAGTCGACCGTCTGACAAAAATGGCTAGATTCTTACCTACAAGAACAACTATTTCAGCTGTTCAGTTGGCTCACGAGTTTGTGGACCACTTGTTCAAGCTGTATGGTTTGCCATCTGACATAGTCAGTGACAGGGACTCAAAGTTTACAAGTAACTTTTGGACACTTGTTTTTGAGAAGTTAGAAACTACTCTAAGTATGAGTTCCTCGGATCATGCACAATCCGATGGCAGTACAGAAAAGGTCAACCAGTTGGTTGAAGACATGCTTCGGGCATATGTATCTAAGAGACAGTCTTCATGGGAAGATTATCTACCCATGATTGAATTTGCTTATAACAGTGCAAAGCATTCTAGTACAGGTTACAGTCCTTTTATGCTTATGTACGGGTTTCAACCTAAG
Organism: Dipteris shenzhenensis; assembly: GCF_047967505.1. Classification (NCBI taxonomy): domain Eukaryota; kingdom Viridiplantae; phylum Streptophyta; class Polypodiopsida; order Gleicheniales; family Dipteridaceae; genus Dipteris; species Dipteris shenzhenensis. The sequence goes on along the minus strand of NC_141624.1, from coordinate 44,949,314 downwards.
TCACCAGTTATGGTTGGATTAAAAGGGATTCAAAATGATGCTGCTAAGAACTTCTTGCTAGATATGCAGGAAATGTTGCAGTTTGCCAAGGAGTCTATTAGAAGTGCCCAAGATAGGGATAGATTTTATGCTAATAGACATCGTTCACCCTAGAGAGTTCTCTGAAGGAACGATGGTATATTTGAGAATTCCGAAGGAATCCAAGAGCCTAAGTACTGGTTTGGTTCCGAAATTATCCCCCAGATACTGCGGTCCTTTCAAGGTCATTAAAAGAATTGGACCAGTTGCATATCGACTAGAATTGCCTCCTGATGTTAAAGTACATCCAGTCTTTCATGTCAGTAGACTGAAAGAAGTATTGGGTGCAGATGATCAACTTGTTTCTCCTCATGAGATTATAGAAGTTACAGATTTAACTTTTATTCCTCACGAACCTGAATGTATTCTTGAATTTCGTGAAAGACAGATTCGAAATCGTACTATCACGGAATACAAGATCAAGTGGAAGGATCGTGTTGAGGAGGATGCAACATGGGAGACATTACAAAACCTCCAAAGAACATTTCCAGATTTCTTAGCGAACTCAGGAGTGAGTTCTTAGAGGAGGGGGAGTATGTCATGTGCACGGATTGGTATCTGACGTGTACTAGGTACACAGAACTAGCTCAGGTTAGCCTGGGGAGGCTTAGAGCTAGGCAGGCTTGATTCTCGGGTTGAGTGGCAAGGGTATGAACTATTTACAGGTCTTCGCTATTTTTGGCGCCGGGGCCCGAGTGTATAAAAGAGGCCCAGGGGGATCAGTTCTCAGTGTGCAGTTGGGAGCAAGTCTCGTTCCCAGGTGCTAGGTTTGATCCTGGATTGAGTCGCGGACGCGCGCCTGCATCTTAGCGTAGCCCAAGGCCCAGTGGCAGATCCAGGGCTTCACAGCGCCACCTGGTGGTATGGGACACCAGGCTGGTTTGGATCTGATTGGGAGTTCGTGCCAGTAGCTCAGCTCGTGGCTCGGAGGGGACATCTTCTGATTCGGGATCACATCCCGTAGATGTCACGGTTGGGTGGTGAGCAGCCTGCTCAGTTCTGATGTTGTGTGTGGTTGTTTTGCAGATCAGGGGTTTCAGGAGTGCTGGGACGTGTCACTTCCTCTCAGCCTCCAATGCGTTCCCATGATCACTGCCCACAGTTAGCTTGTACCTGTTAGCATACTTTGGCTCGAATACCTCAGCAAGCTTGGCAGCTCGCTTGATGGTCTGGGGCTCATGGGCCCTCACACTGGATGCCAAGAACGGATGCAGTCCTTGAATGAAATGCAGCAACATTCCCTTCTCCGATTGTCATGCACAATTCCCAAACTATTGGATTGAGCCAACCTATGGCAATGAATAAAGATCAGCCAAAACTATTGAATTGAATCGAGCACCCACTGGTTACGGAGTTTTACCGTGGTGAGCTAAGGCTTGGGGGACCTGAGGGCAAGTCCCGCATGCCTGGGTCTGTCAGGGTCTTGTTATCTTCTCCGCTCTCTGGTTAGTTACAGAGCAGGGAGACCACACTTGAGGTGGCGCCGAATACATAAGGTGGGGGAAAAGAGTTGTCCATGAGTTGTCTAGTGGGTGCTAGTGCCTCATAGAGAAAAAACCGGCACACAAAACAAAACAAAACATTTCCCTAACATAGGCAGGGGCATAAAAGTGGTGACCTTCAACTCCTTAAATTGTTTCCATGTGGTGGGTCTGTGCGGGGAGTCTCGCATATAGAACCACCAAAGTGTGAGCATAATCCTACAAATGCATACCAGCAATGATGATGCACTCCTCATCATGTTTTGAATAGAAGTAAAATTAATCTTCCCACTTCGTGATCCACTCCTTTGCTCATTTGGTGTACAAGTGCTTCTCTTAAACTCATGGACAGTGAGCTTATCTTTGACATCCTTCACAACAAATTTTTTGGCCACCCGGGAATCCAAAAGCATCAGCTTCTTCAGGTCTATATAATGGTGGAATGGCATCTCATCCCGAATGTCCTTAGTAGAGCATGTATATATATCTAGATGAATCCAAGAACATGCCCAAACTCATCCTCTAAAAATACAACACATAGTGCAGTTTTAATCTCATGATATCTAATCTTAAGGTTGAAAACTATAAGCTCCATCACACATAGGAGGGACTAACTACTATGACATCCCCACTAACGTCATCAGTGCCCGACAGTGGGTGTAGACCATAGTATAACATATGCTCTCACACATACCAATCCACACACCCACACATACTTGAGCATCCATTTATACAAAGGTCTTGGTACTGAGTTTCTGTCGGCACTCCAGAGGTGAAGGGCAAACTCAACCATGACAAAGGCTAGCACTAAAGGAGAAGGCTAATAAAAAAGCAGTTCACATTCTCTTCATTCAAGCTACAACTGCTTGTGTTTCATTTTAGTCTCTCACAACGAGCATCCAAGAAAAACAATGCTTAGACCATCTAGCTGACAGAGCACAATATGATTGCAAAGCATTAGTCAGTGGTCATCAATGGCAAGCTGCTGTCCAGTATCATTGCCCTCCCATTGCTGTGGACTGCGATGTGGACCCCTTGCATCTCCAAACATGCTAACTGGAGTGAACTGGAGTGGTAAAAGAACCAATAATACTCATGGGAACACTCAATGGATGTACACCAATGGGTTGGCCCACAATAGAGGGCTTGATCTACAGAGGTGCAAGAGTGTTTCATCACAATTAAAGTAATCCTCATAGTGGGGTATAGACTAGTCCATGTTAAATGGCCTAGGGCTGAAAGCAAGTAGGACGTCAAGCATCTATCATAAAACCTTTGTTTGGTGCAGAGAAGGCACCTAGCTGTCCGAGTGATCCCCATGCTAGGATACAAGCTACTTGCCTTTGTCTTGAAATGCATGTGCAAAAACTTGGTTCATCTATTGGTCAATCTATTAAGAGATCTATTGACCAAGTTGTTGTCCCCACTACACAAACATACCCTGAAGCGTGGAGGATAATGCCTCTAAAAATCATGCATGTACCTCAACAAATACAGGTGATAGGGGACGAGGAGGCATCCCCATCCTACTAGTTGTTGCTCTTACAATGGAACAAGGCGCCCTCAACCAGTGGATCATTGCTTGTTGGCAAGATCTCATCAAAACAAGTTGCACATTTGGGTTGCACAAACTATCTCCACAATATGGAAATGCATTGCATCTTGACACTTGGAGATCTATTAAAATTATGGGACAAAAGAAAATAGTCTTGAGAAGTGAAAGAAGAACACAATCATGCAATCCGGGATAATCATGCATGGTCCACATTAGAATGCCTTTTACTTGAGATGGTGTTGGCCCAAAAACTTTGAAGCCTGCATGGTTCATCGGAACTATGTTAGGATGGAACTCAATGATGTATGGTGCACAATTCGTGGTGATACAACGTAGCGGGTAGCAGTGGGAGAGATGGCAAGTGGCACAGCGATGATAGATCGTGACGGGTAACATATGGCATTGCCATACAGTTCTTATGGCAGCAGGGCATAGCAAGGTTATTGCATGCAGCCTCTAGTATCTTCTTCTCACCGAGCATGATGGTTCATCCCTGCTTATACTTGATAAGTAAACAATCTCAATGGAGTTACACAAAGATTATCTCTGTATCGTTGGGTTTTGTAGAATAAATGTCACAGGGACGTGATGGTGGTGAAGTCTAAACTACCTGTCACTGAATTTGGCCTAGGGGTGCCAGGCTAGGGGCATCAGTTAATATCCAAAGGGTACCTATGATTTCATGTGCAACAAGTGCAACTCCTAGTGCCATTAGAGTGGTTCCAATTTCTAAGGCAATAGGTTTGGTTCACTTGGGTCTTCCTTTAAAAATTGACCCCCTAGAGGTCCTATAAACTAGGGTCATTGGTTCCAAGCATCAGGTTCATGGTTTGCCAACTGACCCCCCTAGGGGCATTAAATTCCCACGCCCCATTTGCCATGTGTCTGTGTGTGGAACTTGTGTGGCCTCTCTGCTTGCTTTGTGGCACTTGGGTGTCATCTCTGGAAGCACCTGGAAGGCCCTGGAGCCCTTCCCTTCCCTTCCTTGCTGTTTTGAGTCTTCTCCTCTACTAGAGCTCTCTCATTCTGAAGATGGCAGATTTTTGCAGCTTCCCTCTTGCTGGCTGAAGTGGATTTTGAAGCTTTCTCCGCGACAGTTCTCCTCCCCTTGGTGTTTCCTGCTGCTGGCATGCCTCCTGGACCTGGACGCCTTCATTTTGGGCCTTTTTTGAAGGTTTTCTTGACTTTCTTTGTGACAAAAGTCTTTCTTTCTTGCAATCTGAGGCCATATTTTTGGACGCCTCACTCCTAGCTCCTGTCTGGTGCAAGGCACATTGAGATCTGAGGTGTTTGTGGGCTGAAAACTCCATTCTAGAGGACACAATCATGGCGGATTTGCTACAGCTTGCTGGACGCTCTTTCTCTTGACCTTTGCTGGTGCTAGAAGTCAATCAAGGGCAGCTTCCTCTTACCAAAGTCTGCTGTTTGCTGCTCAACCATCTTTTGGGGTTGTTTCGGGCTGAAACAGGCTCTTTTTGTTGGCTGGATTCTTATCTTCTCCTTCTGCTTTGTGCTACTATCATTTTTGCTGAGTTTCTGCGAGGTTGGATGCCCTACTGTTGGCTCGGGAGAGGATTGGGACACTGGTAGTGATTCTCTCTTCCTGGGGGTGTAGTGGCAAGCCTTGGGCTCAGCAATGGCTTTGATCTATGTGGATGCATTGCTTGGCATGCTGTCGGGTTGTTCTACTTGTGTTGTGCATGGCTACTGAAGGGAACCAAGAGAATAGCACTGGGAGTTGGTCACGGGCACATCCACGGGTTGGCATTGTACTGGGTTGCACCTGCGGGTGAGCTCTTGAAGGGAGTCCCTTGTATTTGAGCTAACCAGTAATTAAATAAATACTGCAAGGGGCGCCAAGTTATGCAGCCAACATGTGTCATTGTGTATGTTTTTGAGTAGGGGCATTCTAGCCTCCCTTGTTTTGAAAGGTTCAATGATGCTATGTTGTGAAGTTATATGCTCTAAGTATTGTTTGTGGGCAATGGCAATGGTTCATGTTGGCTATTTCAGAGTTGTGAGATAATAGTGTCAGTTACACTCCCTTTGTTAGTCAAAGGCCGGTTACAATGGTTCCATTGCCGGGATCCTCATTAAAACATCTAGAGGAGTCCCTAGGCAGCTTGGGTAGAGAAAGCATCTGCTGATTTTTCTTGGTACAGCCACCCATTGCCTTGGATATGGAGCATAGGCTTGATTATGATGCAGACTCAGAGTCTGAGCCAGAGCAGCAGATAATGGGAGCACTCCCCTGAATAAGAGTGCAAGATGCAGCCCATGAAGGGCAGAATACTCAGGTTGATGCATTGGGGCAGCCAGCTCCACAAGTGCATAACTCTGTTGGTACAGTTGCATTGGGTGCAGACCAAGTGTACAGCCAAATGCTATGGCAGTGATGCAAACTCAGATGGCTTCTGTGTTGCAAGTTTTGACTCAGCTCACTCAGAGTTTTGCTGAGATTGTGCATAATCCAGCTTTAAGGCCGAGGGTAGAGGCACAACCCATACAGGATCCACAAATGCATGTGGAACAGCCACTACTGGAGCCACAGACACCAATGGTATAGCTACTTGGAGTGCCACAGAGGCAAGGACCAAATGGGAATGAGCATGGTAGCAATGCTCATAATGTGCAGCAAGCCCAACCACAGTATGTGGTTCAGCCAACTCACTCTGGAGGAGGATCGATATTTCAGGCCATGACCTCACAGCCAGCCCCAAATTCTTTGTATGCTAATGTGGGGATACAGCCTGGAATGCAGGGAGGCAGCCCCATGGTGTCTCACACTCAAGCAGTACCACTCATGCCACCAAATCCAGCTGTGGGGAGTGCTCTACATGCTCCAGAAGGACCCCAAGGACAGCAGCCTCTTTATTTGCAGCCCCCTTGCTATGATCATCTGGAACCCATGCTTAAGATGAAGGATTACAAGGAGGGGGGGGGGGAAGCAGTGAAGTTTGAGACCTTCAATGGGCATGCGGATAGGATGAAGGCTCTTACCTTTTTGCAGCAATTTGACTCGGCTTTTGCGGGAGGTTACTTTAGAGAGTCCTCGAAAATTAGGAAGGCAACGTAATGCAATGCAGTGGTGGTCTAGCCTTCTCCTTCAAGGGCAGACACCTGCTACATGGGTCGATTTCAAGAATGTGTTCTCAGCCACACGGCTCACCACTACATTTGAAGTGGATGTCATGATTCAGTGGCATAACTTGAATGCTAGGGAATGCAAGAATCTAGAAGACTACAACAAGAAGTTTTGGGATGCGCTTCTGCCTGTGAGCTCCTACAGAACAGTCCTTTTTTTAGAGCAGGTTGAAAAGTATTGTTGTGGTCTTCCTAAAGAGTTGAGGGACTATTGTACAAAGACACATTTCTAGCATGTCACAATTGATAGAGAATGCAAACACAGCCTACTCACTCATGCAGGGCCGAGTCTCAGGCTTCAAAAGCAACTTTAAGAAGGAGCCAAAGAAACCACAGCAAGCTGGAAAAGTACCTCTCAAATCTAAGTTTGTGGCAGGACAAAGAAGAAAACAGCAGCCCTCTTCTCTCACCCCTGAAGAGAGGAATAAATTGTTTATTGAAGGGAGGTGTTTTCTCTGCAAAGAGACTGGTCATAGGGCAGCAAATTGTCCTAACAAGAAGAGAAAAGAACCTGCAGCAACTCCGGCTGAGTCTAATCAAGGCACAAAAGAAGACCCCAGGGGCAAGAAACCCAAGCCAAGTGCTGGCCACATTCCTGACATCATTGGGGGTGAGCATGATGAGAAGAAGACAGAGATGTGCAGAGCATGGGGCAAACTACGGGATCAGCATTGTCTGTACTTCTTTGACTCAAGGGCCAAAGATATGCAGGCTGCTCCGAGATGCTGAACACAACATGAATGTGTATGAGCAAGAATTGTGTGGAAGCACTATCTTTTAGGTGCTAATTTTTATGTGCAAACTGATCATCAATTGCTGCGATACTTTCTCACTCAGAGAAAGTTGTCAGAGAAGCACATGAGATGGGCAAACTTCCTTTCCATTATGGTGGCTCTCCATGCTTTGGTTCTCACTACAAAATTCTCCTGAAGCAGAAACAGCTTGTAACATTAGCAGTCGCTGAATCCTCTTTCCTAGATCGCTCTAGAGTGCTGAATTGTGTAAATTGGAGCACTAGGGCTCTAAATATAGGCTAATGAAGGTTAGGGCATTGTTAAACTGCCATGTGGTAGTACCCCATATAAATGTATTTTCATGTTGGGAAGCCATGTGTCACGGATAGAATCATCCTATAAGCATGTGTGTGCATGTTGTCCAGGTTTAGGACCATATAGTATAGTACCTCCCTGTTCACTTCAGCAATCTATTCCTGCTAATAAATCGAAATGCTCTAGCCTAGGCAAGTATTCCTTGTCTGAATTACTCATTTCTGCTCGAGGGATTGAGAAGGACTAGTTTAGGAATGTCCAATCTGAAATAGTTAGAGTTAGCCGAAGTTAGAGCAGGTTCTGTTTCATTGGTATTAGAGCATCAAAATCATGGGAAAGTGTTGGAAAATTATGTCCATTTCATCTGAAATTTGGAGCATGTGTTTTTGAGTCCCTGGCACACCTTTGTGCAAAATTATGTCGCGGAAAGATGTGCCAATCTCTGGATGCCAGGTGTCAGGCTGTAGATAGGTCGAAAATTCAAATTTATCAGATTTGAAATTTTCTTACATCATTGTGATTGCCATAGCGATCATTGAAAAATTCCTTGAGTTGGTGAAATATTTGGGTTCTGAAGTTGATAGGCTATTTTATTGGACTGCTGCGATTTTTCATGGAGCTCTGTATCCTTAAGGCTGTACCAAAGGGCATTGCAATCTGAGCTGATTTGCCCCAAAATTTGGAGCAAATTTCCCTTTTGCCAGGCGCAGGGAAATATTCTTCAAAGGCTATGATTAGCAGGACCAATCTCTTAAATACCAATTAGACTTTACACCTTGATTGGATAAAGGTTGATCTGATTTTAAGACAAAAATCCCTTTCTACCAGGTGCAGCTATCAGATTCACTAAATCTTAGCTGATTTTTTGCAATTTTGAGATTTCTCTATCCTACTCTCTTCTTATTCTCCTTTTATCGAGTATATGCTCTAAGATTGGGGAAATTTTGAATTTTGATTCAGAATAGATTTCTCTCATTCCTAATGCGTTCAAAGAAGCCTAGAAATCAGTGCAGAAAGCAGGTATTGATTGATTCAGACCCTAGAATGGAGGGTGAAGCAATTGAAGAATCAATAAGAGTTGGTGGCATTGCAATGTTGGATTGGGATCCATTTCAGCAGCAGAGCAGGCTGAAGCTTCAACTCAAAGCAAAGAGCTTGAGGGCAATAATGAGACTGCTATGGAAGCTATCCATCCAGGTCAGTTGCAATCAAGCCAGGAGCAGCTAATTCGAGGTTGTTTGGGTCCTATATTTCAAGAATTTATGGAATTGACTAATGAAATCAAGAGTAACAATTAGAGAATGGATCAAAGGCTGCAAAATTTATATGCAACTATGATAAGAGGCTTTCATCATCTCAAGAGAAACCAGATTCCAGAAGGGAAATTCACAGATGGCTTCGACTCTTTACCGAATCTCCTATCCCACCTAGACGAGAGATGCTTGGTAGCCTTCATTCATGAGGCCGTATGACACAGGGAGCGGTTGCTCAAGGTGCCTCTGACATTGTCCGAGACTCAACTCAGAGCATGATCACTAAGTTTTCCCAGCCAGACAATACTGACCAGTAGGACTCACGGAGGCCGTGGCTGCGGGGACCCGAGCCAGAGTCAGAGACATGCCAGACTCAGCAGTGCATTGAGGCACAGATCACACTAGGCGACCTCACTGCCATGCTCACTAGATCAAATGCACGACCCATAGGAGTGGCTGTGGCACTTGTTCGCCGTAGGACTGAAGCCAGGAGACTTCAGCCGGCTGTACATGTCGACAACCACTTTTTGCCCTATCACAAGGTTTTTGCCACCACTGCAGCCTCACACACCGACGACCCCATCCCAGGGCTGACACTATCACTGGCTTCTACTTATAGAGTTTTCTCCCCTTTTGTGTACCGATGCCGTTATGGGTAGGATTATGGCTTATGGATTTTGTATTTGTCGTGGATGTTGATGCCAGTTTAGTGGCTCCACTCATCAATTCATTGTATCAATTTCTTTTAGTCTCATAGACCCTTTTTGATTTTCCGAAGACCTTTAATAGATTTTCTTTCTTTCTCCTTCTCTTTTGCAGTTCATTTCGTGTGGTGTGAGTGCTCTCTCCTTTTTTGTCGAGTTGCAATTGCACTCTCATAGATTGATCATAGAGAAACTTGAGAGCTTACATGTATTATTGCAAGACAATGAATTCCCCTTTATAGGAGTGGAATACATTCGCTCATGTGTGGGATATTTCTTCCTTGCATGCTCTTGCCTTCATACCTTTACCCATACCTTGCCTCTGTGAAGCACAACACTTCTTTCCATACACATTAAAACATGGGAAAGTCTCCTGAAGGGCTCGCACCATAGAATAGTTGGTATGATGACGAGTACAAAGTGCTTGGGCAATGATGGTGCAAGCAAGGACACCCTTGTCAGGATAGTGCGATGAAAAAAATGATAGTTTCTTGCCCGCCATGAGAGCTCTTATGTGTACTTTACAATAGTAACTCCAAAGAATTTTGGATGAAGCTTTGGAGAAGACATCGCCTATTTTATTAGGGGCCCTAGCCTCTAGAAAGCTTATTTTGATACACTCTATGACGTTCCTAACCAACCCATGCCCGATGTAGAGGACATCCCTCACCTTACCACATCCACGATCTTCACCATAGCCCATTCTAAAACAACCCATCAAGAAGCTTCATAATGGTGAAGCCAAGGATCTGGAGGCCCTCCAAGTAGAACTCCTAACCCATGAATGGGAGGTACTTGCTCCAAATCTTAGCTAAGTTGTTTCATGGAGGTATTTGCACAATCCTTTTGAGCTCTTGGGCCACAAACACCACCATATACTTTCACAAGGCAGGGGATTCCATGAATGCATGCAATTATTAGACTATCATGGTTAGCCATCTGATGGTCAAGATATATGGGTTCTCTTGAAATCTACATTAGGGAGGGGGTTGAGAGCATGGGCTTGTGCTTGATGGGATAGATACATTTCAGACAGGATTGTTCCACATTGTGATTATGGAAACAGAAGTATATTGCTGCTTTGCTGATTTTTGGAAGGCATTCGATTCTGTACATCAAGCTCGAGTTATCGCACGACTTCGAGTTTTAGATATGATACATGATGCTATCTGTGGCAATCATGGCTTTGTAGGATATGGTACAGGCATAGCGCAGACCACACAGAGGGCTGTCCCTCTCCCCACCCTCTTTGGAATTTATATAGATTTTCATAGGCCCCAGCTTCTACCATGATATTGGTAGAACAGGTAGGACAACCCAGAGGACACGCCTCCTTGTTGAGACTAGACAACTATGTTTAGAGGGTCACTCCTCTTAACCAAGGGCTTCATATGCAAGCGCTTTCTAGGCAGTTGATCTCTGAGCAGATGAGTGGACTGGTTTGAGAGACTGCAAATCATGATGCTATCCCACATGATTTGGGGAAGCAATGTATCCCACATGACATTCTCTTGGTAGAGTTTGCAGTGAGAGCTCTCACAAATGCCTCATTCTTTTTTTTTTTTTTCCAAAGAAAGGAACCTTCTATTAATGCTTGAAAGATTTCATACAAGACAACAGCCCCAAAGGTGCTGAGTATGAAAAAACCAGAAAAGGCTGAAAGAAAAACCGGCCTGTTCTAGAGAAGCCCAGCTCACTGCCTAGGGGATCATGAAATCTTACTTGTAAAAGATAGCAAAGATACTCTCATTTGCTCTCCCTCTCTCCCTCTCTCAACAGATACACTAGGGCCCAGGACAATCGTCGGGCTGGACCCCCCCGAAGGTTTTTATTACTTGAGAGAAAACTGAGTACAAGAGTTCAGCGTGGAAGCTGTTCATACAAAATTCAAACGTGAATGAATTATTACATGAGCTCTTAGACTCCTTTTCTTGGCAACAAGCCACTTTTCAAATTCTACATTACTTTCCTAATTACATGCCACTAAGGGCAACTTTGGAGTCTTTGAAGCACTTGGTCACGCGAACCCCTAGACTCTTGTTAGGCTCCCGTAGTGCTTAGGAAAATAACTCTTCCTAGTACATGCAACAATTAATTAAAGCGCACCACCATGGCACCCATTAATTGTTAGCGCTTTGCATGCAAATAACACATTGTGGACTAATTCTAGTCACGGTGGGCATCCCCACTGAACACATGTGCACACATAACAACTATAAAAAAAATATATTTATTCTCTGGTTGACCGAAGTCAACACTCTTGATCATAATTAAGGGGCTTTGACCAAGGGTCGAGGCGCCTTAATTATAGTCAAGTCTCTCCAACCGAAGTTGGCACAACTTGGTTAACCGTCGTTAACCCTCTTGGCGCATGCCAAGTCTCGTTGACCAAAGTCAACACTCTCTGATGGTAGTCAGCTCTGTGGTTCTCTGGTTAACCCTCTTGGTAATAAACTAAGTTTCCCCGACCGAAGTCAGGTTTACTTGACTAGAGTCAAATACCTTTGACCGTAAAAGAACTCTTTGACCATAATTAACAAATATGAAAACTCTTTAATTATGATCAAATAAATGGTCAATTATGCTTTGACTTAGGATATTTACATGATGGTGACATCCCCTCGGCTTCTATTCAGTTGACCTCAACTGAAAAGCTTCCTTGTAAACATCTAGAAGCTGTGGATGATTGGACAACATGTCTTCATCCATCCACTTGGCATCCAATGCCGTATAATTCTTGAATTTTACAAGATACCTATAAAACTCCTTCCCCTGAGGGCCTTTGCGTACAGTATGGTACACAATCTGCTCTGGCTGAAGGACCTCCTCCAGCTCATCCACTTTTGGTGGATCCTCTGATACTGGCTCTGTAGGCTCTGGCCCTTGAAATTTCTTTAGAAGACTCACATGGAATGCATTGTGAATCCTCCAATGCTCTGGCAATGCAAACCTGTATGCAACCTCATTTATTCTTTCTGTAACCTTGAAAGGGCCATAGTACCTGGGAAATAACTTTGCATACACTTTCTCTTTGCCTTTAAACTTACGGAGCCTAGCTTTCTCAAACTTCAAAAGTACCCAATCCCCTTCCTTGAGATCTAACTATCTCCTATGCTTATCTGCAGCTCTTTTATGTTTCTCTTGAGACCTTTTGATTGCTGTCCGGACTTGGCTATAAGCTGTCTGGAGGTCTCTCACAAACTGATCAGCTGCAAATATTTCATCCTTGGTCCTCAGGATAGGTGGCAGAATCACCTTCCCATATATGACCTCAAAAGGGGCTTTCCCTGTAGAGCTGTGTACTGTATTATTGTAAGCAAACTCTACCAATGGTAGGTACTTTTCCCAGTCTGAACCTTGGTCACCCATGTAGCATTTCAGCATATCCAATGCTTAAGAATTTGCTACTTCACTTTGACCATCTGTCTGGGGATGGAAAGAAGAAGAAAAATTCAAATTCGTCCCCATGTTATCAAATAAAGCTCTCCAGAATAGACTAGTCATTCTGGGATCTCGATCACTGACAATGGACTTAGGCATACCATGGTGCTTAAAGATCTGTGCCATGAAAAACTTAGCCATATGATTTGCCTTTATGGTTTTATGAACCGGAATGAAATGAGCTTGCTTGCTGAATCTATCAATGATAGTCCAAATCTCATCATTTCCTGACTTGGATCTTGGCAAATAAAAAATGAAGTCCATTGTAATACTTTCCCACGGTGCCTGAGGCACGGGAAGAGGTATAAGTAGGCCAGGTGCCTTTCGTCTATCATACTTAACTTTCTGACACGTAAGGCATTCAGTAACAAACTGATGTATATCTTTCCGCATCCCTGGCCAAAAGAAATACCTCTCTAGTGCTAGAGTTGTTGCTGTAATTCCTCTATGTCCAGCATAGGCATTCCTCCAAAATCTTTTTCCTCATCTCTTGGGTGATGCATAGGCAGTCATCTTACATTAGATACCCATCTTTCAGGGAATAGTGATTGGTGGACTGCCCCTCTTGCATTTGCTGTAAAATCTCGCGAAAATCTGCATCATTAGCATATTGCTCGCTCATGCCTTCCAAGTCTTGATGATAAGCAATAGTCACATTGTTGACCTGGGGTCTTCAGGACAAGGCATCTGCCACTCTGTTCCGAATTCTTGGGGTATGGACAATCTGAAAATGATACATTGACAGCATATTTGCCCATTTCATATGCTTTTCGGAAAGTTTTTTCTGAGTTAGAAAATATCTCAGACTTTGGTGATCTGTTTTAACAGTAAAATCTGCACCCAAAAGATAATGCTTCCATGTGTTCACAGCATGAACTACAGCCAATGACTCTTTCTCATAAATTCCCAGATATCTTTCAGCATCACGCAATATTCGGCTCTCGTATGCTACTACATGTCCATTCTGATGTAATGCAGCCCCAACACACTCTCCACAAGCATGGCAATCAACATCAAAAGGTTGATAAAGATCCGGGACTACAAGAATAGGCTCTGTAGTCAACTTCTTTTTGAGTGTATTGAATGCTTTCTTCTGTGATAGTCCCCATGTGAAGGCTGCATTTTTCTTAGTAAGGTCATGTAGTGGAGCTGCTATATCAGCAAAATGCCTGATGAATCTCTTGTAATAGTAGCAAAGTCCCAAAAAACTACGGACTTCATGCACAGTTTTCAACTCAGGCCATTCTTGGATGGCTCGGATCTTTGTAGGATCCATCTGTATCCCATTCTTGGATATTATATGCCCGAGATAATGGATCTCTTCCAAAAAGAATTCACTTTTCTTGCTATTGGCAAAAAGCTGATGATTTTGAAGTTCTTGAAATACTAAAGCAAGATGTTCCATGTGCTCTTCTTCTGTCTTTGAAAAGACTAGGATATCATCAAAGAAAGTACCCGTGAAATGCCTGTACTTTCGGAAGATGCGATCCATTATTCTATTGAATGTGGCTGGAGCATTTGTCAACCCAAAAGGCATTACTAAGTATTCATACAACCCGAATGTAGTGCGAAAAGCTGTCTTATGCACATCTTGCGGTTGTATCCTGACTTGATGATATCCTCTCTTCAAGTCTATCCTGCTGAAAATTGTTGCTCCTTTGAGCTGGTCAAGCACATCGTCTATGCGTGGTATCGGAAATCTGTTTTTGATGGTCATCTTATTCAATGCACGATAATCAATACACATTCGAAAAGAACCATCTTTCTTCTGTACTAGAAGTATTGGTGAGCAAAAAGGAGACGAGCTGGGCTGATGATCCTCTGGTCTCTCTGGGGGTAACTCCCCTGGCAAAGCATCGGAAAAGCAATCTTTAAAGTTTACAAGAAACTAAAATTTATCTTTGTCTGCATCATTTATTTCAGCATGCATATCATTCTCTTTTTCTTTCACAAAAACCATGTACGCGGAAATTGCAGACTTTATTGCTTTACCACATGTATCATCAGATACAATGGGGATAGTCTCCCCTTTATTCTTGGCAACTAAACGCTGATTTTTCCCCCTATGGATAAAACTCAGCACCCTCTCAGGGTATTCTATTGTTACTTCCTTTCAATGGAACCACGGTGTACCAAGTACAACATCATGCTGCCTGATCTACATAGCTCTGCACATGGACACGAAGCTTTCCAATCAAAGGAGTAACTTGCACTGGATTCCCTTGGAACATTTGATCAGCATCAAGAGCTCTGCCTAGCTCTTCAGTTTTTATTCCTAATCTCAGGGCTAAATCTTCAAATATAAAATTGTCTGTAGACCCTGGATCAAATAGGATTAATGCTTGTTGATCTCTTATCTTTCCCCATGATAGCAAAAGCTCTTTTTCCTTTGGTTCTGAGGTACTCCCCAAAACATATGGGATTGCTCCCACCATTGGCCTCAGTGGTACTTGTGGCTTTTTCTGCTCCATAGAACCCGAAGGCTTCTCATAGCACTAGGCAGCCATATGCCCCTCTTTCCCACACTTAAAGCATTTCCCATCTCTGCCGAATTCAGCTATCTGTTTAGGAGTGAATGGGGATTTGCCTTTGTATGACTTTGAAAACTGAGTACCCCTCGGGCTCTGAGGCTGAAACCCTTTCTTTTCAACCTTGGGATACTCTTTCTTTTCTGATTTTGAAAAATCAGTTTTCTTTCTTTCGGCACGTCCTGCATGCAAGGATAGTACCGTGGATGGATCTTGTAACGGCACAAGACTAGCTACTAAAGCTGAATGCATAAGGTCTTGAATGGTCTTTGTCCCCAAAGCATTCACTACTGCCTAAATCCTTGGACTGAGACCTGCTCTATACTTTCTCATTTGGGTTTCTTTGGAGATCTTTTTGAAAGGTGCAACCTACAAATAAGCATCCCAAAACTTTTGGTTGTACACATCCACTGTATCTCCTGCATTCATATGCAAACTGTCCCAATCTTGAAGAACATGATCTCTAAACTGTTTAGGCATAAACTGCTGGTAGAAGGCTTTCTTGAAGTCCTTCCACCTCTTTGGGGCTGACCCATCTGTGGTCTGTGCACTCCACCATGTACTAGCTGTCGCTGTCAAGTGCAAACTGACCATTCTTAACTTGGAGGATTCGGAAAACTTTTCTGTACCGAATGCAGCATCAAACTGCCTGATAAACTGCAATGCTTTGTCTGTATGACCATATTGTCCATTATAGGTCATAAACTTGACAGATTTACCTCCCTCTTTGAATTCCTTGGTCTCTCTGGAAGACTTGCTCTTCCTAGACTTCTTGTGTTTCCTTCTTTTCGTGAATGGTTTATCTGATGGGATCTGCAAGTTTCTCACACACACTGTGTATGCAACTGATGCACGCAACCTTTGCTTTTCAAAGAGAAAAATTACCTCAACAAGAGGTGTCTTGCATTCACAATTCTCTGCCAATACCGGGCTGTCAACTCAAGGCATATACCCACAAAGTTGCCAAGGCATCAACAACTATATTGCCCCTTTTCTGGCTGCTGCAAAAAGCACTGAGTATGCATCTGATTCCCTTTTCCGAAGCACGCATCCCTTTACTTGTGCAAATCTCTGATTTTTCTCTGATTTCTGCTTTTTCTGACAGTAAATACTCTCTCAGATAGGTGAAAACTGCTAGCAGAAACAGTCTCTGCAACTGTCCCTTTTTTTTTTTTGGGGGGACAGTAACTAGATAGGTAACTACTGGTTACTCTAACCAGACTTTCTGGTTCTGGTCTGGTTAGTCTGTGACTGGATGGTTACTATCTGGTCAAACTGACTGGACTGGTTCTGTTCTGGTCTGGTTTGGTTGGGCCAACTAACTGGACCTCTGGCCAGGGTTAATTAACCAGAGTCAGCTAACTGGATGCCACGTGTCAATCACACGTGTGGGTGCCACGTCACCTGTCACATGTCCTGCCACATCAGCATTTGAGCTGGCTGCCACGTGTACTGCCACATCAGTATCACTCAGGCCTGCCTTGCCTGCCACGTCAACGCCACGTGTCAGGTCTGCCATGTCAGCAAGCCTACGGTTCCAGACCTTGGCTTGCTGATCTGCGTCGCGCCTTGTGCCTGCGCCTTCTAGAGACCTCCGTCGTCGCGGGACTTCTGTCAGTGCTCAGCATCACCAACCCGGCCACTGTCGAGCATACAGAACTACGCCGTATTCCCGCGTGAAGGCTTCTCTCAGTGTGCTGTGCGTGGAGATCTCTGTCGAGGTCATTGGTCTTCTCCGTACGCCGCTCTACCACCGAATCTCCATTGGTTGACAAACTACGCTTCCATGAGCATAACCTGCGTGGAAAGTCCTTCAGACACCCTTGGCATCCTGCATGATCACAATAGTGTGGAAGCGTCGGTTCTTTTCCCCACAGCTAACAGCAATACTCTATCTGCATCAAGCAAAGAGAGGCGTTCAAAGACCAAGGCCACTGGACTCTTTGTCTCATGACCTCGCTCTAATCAGCTGGCTTCAGAATTCCTGCTAGCCCTTACTACTGGCGCTTCTTGAAGGCAGCCAAATTAAAATTTCGACTAGTGCCATGATCTAGAAAGGACTTCACGTCCACAAATCCTCTTGGATCGTCATAGTTTGAGGAAGCTGTGAAACCATGCTCTGATACCAATGAAATCTTACTCGTAAAAGACAGCAAAGATACTCTCATTTGCTCTCCCTCTCTCAATAGATACACTAGGGCCCATGACAATCGTCGGGCTGGACTCCCCCGAAGGTTTTTATTACCTGAGAGAAAACTGAGTACAAGAGTTCAGCGTGGCAGCTGTTCATACAAAATTCAAACGTGAATGAATCATTACATGAGCTCTTAGGCTCCCTTTTTTGGCAACAAGCCACATGTCAAATTCTACATTACTTTCCTAATTACATGCCACTAAGGGCAACTTTGGAGTCTTTGAAGCACTTGTCACGCGAACCGCCTCCTAGACTCTTGTTAGGCTCCCGTAGCGCTTAGGAAAATAACTCTTCCTAGTACCTGCAACAATTAATTAAAGCGCACCACCATGGCACCCATTAATTGTTAGCGCTTTGCATGCAAATAACACAGTGTGGACTAATTCTAGTCACGGTGGGCGTCCCCACTGAACACATGTGCACACATAACAAATATAAAATATATATATTTATTCTCTGGTTGATCGAAGTCAACGCTTTTGATCATAATTAAGGGGCTTTGACCAAGGTTCGAGGCGACTTAATTATAGTCAAGTCTCTCCAACCGAAGTTGGCACATCTTGATTAACCGTAGTTAACCCTCTTGGCGCATGCCAAGTCTCGTTGACCGAAGTCAACACTCTCTAACCGTAGTGAGCTCTGCGGTTCTCTGGTTAACCCTCTTGGTAATAAACCAAGTCTCCCTGACCGAAGTCAGGTTTACTTGACTAGAGTCAAGTATTTTTGACTGTAGTCAATTCTTTGACCATAATTAACAAATATGAAAACTCTTTAATTATGATCAAATAAATGGTCAACGGTACTTTGACTTAGGATATTTACATGATGGTGACATCTCGAGAACTGGGGCTAACAGCGAAGTGGGGGGACTATACAGCCAGCAAATCCCTCGCGGAGTGAAAATGTAGAAAACACCTGCAGGCCAAGCCTTGCAGAAATGAGCCGCCCTGGAGCCTGGAGTCCCACGCTCCCAGGTGGACCGTAGAGTGTAAATGATATCCTGCCAGATGGCAACCAAGGTAGCCGAGGGTGGAATCGGGTGGTCTCCCATCACGAGACTGTAGCGAGCCACCCAAATGTTCCAAGCTGTGGTTCTGGCTACCACCTCCCAAACACTGTCTTCCCTAGGGGAAGGAGGAGCTAGGGCGTCAAGAGGGGCTGCCTCGTGGAGTGCAATCCTCTGAATGCTCTGACCCTGTATCCGGTAGGCTGGGGAGATCTCATCAATTTGGAACGTGTGTCCTCCCTCTGTCAACCAAGCCGCCATCCCCCAGGTGTAGTCTCTGTGAAGGCTCTGCATGCGTGTCATGATCCTGAGGGCTCTCATCCAGATCCTCGCTGCGCTACGACAGCTCCATAGGCAATGTGGGATAGTCTCCAGGACACCATCTGAGCAGCGATGGCACTGCCCCTCCACTCGCATCTGTTCCAACCACGGGCCGATGGGCAAGCCTCCGTGGGCTGCCAGCCAGAAGAAGTAAGAAATCTTCCTCGGTCGCAAGCTGGACCACAACCGCGTCCAAAACCTGGAGCGAACATCCTGGGGCACTCCCTAGGTCTCCCAGTGTCTCGCCTCGAGGGGGTCCATCTCGACGAGTCCATCTGCAGTCTCCTGCCAATCTGTGTGGTGTAGGAAAAGAAAGGCATCTCATCTATCATTTCAGCAAGGCCGCCCCTGAAGGGCTAGAACCACTCCCCGGGGTCTCACTGGACCTCCCTCAGGAGTCTACCCTCCCATAGCCAGAGGCGCCATCTAGAGGCGTCCTGCTCTAAGATATTGGGAGGATCGATGTGCCACTCCTTCCCCATGTGCCACTCCTTCCCCAAGTGTCCTACCACTCTGATCATCTGTCAGTGTATCCCATCAAGACTCCCATCCATCTCAGGGTCACTCCCAATGAGGGGCTGCAGTAGGCCTCCAGGTCCTACACAGAAGAAGTCGGGGTCCGTGCTGTTGCGCTGCATCAAAATCCTCAAGGGAACACCAGTACAGGAAAACTGCCCCAGCCATCTGCTGCTGTCTCTCCAAATGTGAAGTCCTTCCCACTAGGACTCAGGAATGGCTAAGTTGATCTCGCCCATTTGCTGCCCTGCCCCTCTCAGATGCGCTAGGGCATCAAGCCTCGTCTCTACCTCCATAGGTCCCAGAAGTTCCGAAAGAAGGCCGGAGTCAAGCCATCCTCCCCCGGGCACTTCTGTGTCGGGAGAGCCTTGAGGGCTTCCTTGAGCTCCTCATCTGTGAAGGGCTCCTCAAGTCTGCTGCATAAGTCCCGCGAGACTACCGTTGGAACATGATCTCAAACTAGCTCTCGGGCCACAAGACGTGATGGGGTCATCCTCTCTGTTTGAAAGAGCTGGCTATAAAATTCGGTGGTCATGTCAAGAATCTCCTGCGGGTTAGTGTGCATGATGCCCTGCGAGTCCCGAAGACGATGTAGCTGTGTGCGGGACGATCGGGGCCCAGTGGTTTGAAAGAATTGCTTCGTCATCCTGTCCCCCTACTATACCCATCGGGCCTGGGAGGAATGGTAGGAGAACTCAGCCAGCTGCAGCTCTGTGTCCTAAAGCTCAAGACGAGCGCTCTCTAATTTGTCACTAAGCCACTGAGAGACTGAGTCTTGCTTCCTGAGCCTCTCGATGGAGGCGAGGTCTCTCCTCAAAGCCCACTCTCGCTCTTGAAGGGTCTTCCTCCGCCTAAGGGCGTGAGCCTGCAGCTCCACACTGCTCCTCTGAATCGCATCAGCCACTCATGCAGCCCAAGCCCTCACTCGGTGCCATCTCTGAGTGCTCCCAGATCTCTGCCATAACCTGTTGGATCTCCTCGTCCTGCAAGAGGTCCTCTGGGATGCGGACCCCCTTCTGGGGGAGACCTCGGTGGGGCTGATCCAAGTGAAATACCATTGGAGAGTGGTCGGACATTGTGGTACCTGCCAGAATCCCGGTAGAACCGCCAGGGGTTGCCTGTGGTCGCCCTTTTCCCTCCTCCTCCCCCTCCCCCCCCTCCCCCTAACCCCTCCCCCTCCTCCTCTTCACTTCCCTCTCCCCCCCAAGGTTCCCCCCGCCCCCTCCCCCCCCCTCAGCCCCCCTTTCTATGGTCACCCTCACTACCCCCCCCCCGCCCCCTGTCCCTCGCGTCCCTACCTCTCACTCTCCGGCCGCCCTCCTCATTGCTTCAGTAGCAGCCTCTTCCGCTTCGACACCCCTGCCATTAGGCAAGGGAACGACGACGCCCCCTTCTACTTCCTCATCGCAACAGCACGTCCGCTCAGAGAGGGATCTTGAGGAACGAGGCTCATCTTCCCGGCCAGCAGCTTCCAACTTCCAACTTGGGCGTCCCTTACCATGGGACTTCTGGAGGTTAGGACCCTGGAACTATCTAGAGATTCCGGACTCATACCCTTTACCATTGGAGGTCACGCTCATGGTCCTTCAGCCCCGAAAGGGGGGTTTGATCGGTGCAGTGGGATCTTAGACACACCCTGTTTGGAGATTTCCGTTTGCCTCCACAGGGTTGGAGAAGTGGTCCCCAGAGGTGTTTGACGCTATTTTGGGTAATCAAATTATGCTCATGATGGACGAGTGGATGGGACCACAGGGACTAGATCTTTGGTACGCCCATGGCACGGAGGTGAACTTTCAGCTGAGCTTCACGCGCGAGAAGCCGGTGTGTGGTTTGGCGACAGTAGTTATCAGATTGCCAATGGAGACAAGGGTGGAGCAGGCACACTTATGGCCCCTCCAGACGTGCGCCGAGTTGCTCGGGGTGGAAGCCTCCTTCATGATGAAGTGGGCGCGGAAGATCGGTATTGAGCGGGTATCCACCCTAGTACAACGCCGCATAGACTGACTACTCGCCCTCCAAACCCCCGGCAAAATCACACAAGGCAATCTTTCTAGGACAGGCACCCACTCACAGGAGAGCCTTGTTTCCGACTCCCTTGTCCTCATGAGCTGGACCATAGTGAGCTGGAACGTACATGGGCTCCACAACCGTGTTCGAAGTTAGCCGCAGTACATGTTGCTCCGGCAGGAGTTGCAGAGGGCAGTGGTAGGGCGGGCAGTGGACATCCTTATGATTCAGGAGCACATGTTTTCAGCAGCAGACATCAGACGACGCCATCACCTTCTCCTAGGGAGAGGTCCAGAGGAGTGGTCTCCCGCAGTAGGACGGAGCGGAGGGGTCTGCATCTCAGTCTCACAGACTTTGGCTCCCGAGGTCTATGATCAAGGCGAGCACATTCCAGCATGGGCAGTTTGGATGGGAGTTCGGACGGGAGAGTCCAGGATTGGATTCCTGACCGTGTATGCCCCAACGTGTAGACAGCACCACCCGGCTTTTTGGAGGAGGCTGTCAGAGTGTCTTCTGGATGTTGATTCCTGGATTGTTGGAGGGGACTTCAACAACCTGGAGTTTGGGGAGGACAAGCAGGGCGGCGCCTTGTTCTCAGAGATGCCAGCAGCAGAGTGTAGCACCTAGGAGCAGTTCATTTTCATGATTAGTGGTAGAGACCCATGGAGAGAGCCAGAGTTCAGCAAGACTCCTAGCAGCCTTCTCTTCTCCTTTGGACAGAGGAGACACGATGGATTGCTCGAGAGATTAGACCGCTTCTATGTTGGGGACTGGGCATTACACAGAGCTGATCAGGCTCGTCGGGGCTCTGTATCGGCTCCTTCACGGCCCTCCTTGGGCTAGCGTATGTGGCTTTCGCCATTGCCGCATCTGGAGCTCCTGGGGCTCTCTGCTGTTGCAAGGGTGGGTGTGGAGGCTGGACTTCCGAAGCTAGAGGATCGACTGGATGGGCAGTGGCCTTTGCTACTGGGGGAGGTGACTTCTGCTGTTCCTCTTTCGAGGACTGTCGGTCAACCCTGTCCCTTTCCCTGCGGTTGGCCCTCTGTTTGCGGTGTTTGCCCGCCTGCTTGCTTGGTTTCTTTTTCTTTTTAACCAGTGTCCATTTCCCTTCTGAGGGGGTAACCCATGGGGTCTGGGACTCCTGCTGCTCTTGCTTGAGAGGGCGTTGAACTCGGGCCTGCTGACTCTGCCTACTCTGTGGAAGAGGGGGGGGAGGTGCACGAGGGTGGCCACGGGGGCAATCTTTGGCGAGGTGACCATCTGTCTGTAATGAAGACACTGGCCTGGTAGCTCGGAGATCCCCACCCTCTGGTGAAGTGTGTCCCCTTCCAGGGTCTCGACAAGGATCAGCTCTAGGAGGGACTCCGGGCTCTCCACCACCAGTCTGATCCTGGGGACTCCATCATCTGCTAGGATGGAGGCGGCCGTCTCTAGTGGGGACTCGAGCACTGTGCCAAATGCCCGGCCAATGGAAGGGAGGATGGCTCGATACTCCTTGGTGAGCCCTGGGAAGTGGATTCTAATCGGAAATCGTGGAACATGGTGTGTCGTATCCATGTCCTCCACAGTGAACCCATGATACCAAGGAAAGAGGTAGATAAGGTGCGGGCCAAGGAGAATGGGGCTTTGCTCCACAAGTGTCGAGGCGGTGTCCGGGGAGCTCAACTGGATGAGGAAAACACCTCGTCCATAGATGGTGACCTCCTGGATGTGGTCGCCCTCTAATGTCAAGCTCGCCTGGATCCACTCTCGCACCTTAGGCGTGAGGCCCACAATTTAGCCCACAAGTGCCTTGTCCTGGAGGGACTGCACCGCCTGCTGTACTTGTTGCTTGTTAGCTGGGGAAAGAAGAACCTTAACGGCTGTGGGAGTCGAGGGTGCTGCCATAGAGCCCCTCTTGCCAGACCAAAGGTCACCACCAAGATTTTCTTTCACCGTAGCAAACACGAGTGCTCCCGCTGCAGGGAGGCAAATGAAAAAGGGGAAGAAGCGGAGAGGCGAAGGAGAGAGAAGGAGAGGGCAGGGGAGGAAGGAGGGAGCAAGGGGAGGAGGAGGAGGAAGGAATGAAGAAAAGGAAGGAGGCGGGAGAGGAGGAGAAAAAGGTGGGAGGAGGCGGAATGGCGGGGGGGGCGCGTTTGCGGGAGGGCAAGGGGGCGGGAAGAGGCACGAGGTGGCAAGGAGGAGAGGCGAGGAGGTGGAAGGAGGGGGGTGGAGCGGGGAAGGTAGCGGGCGGGGGGGCAGAGGTGAAGCGGGGGGGGGAGAAAACAGGGCGGGGGGGCGGAGGTGGAGTGGGGTAGATGGCGGAGGTGGAGAGGGAGGAGGAGCGGGGGAGGCAGGGCGGAGCGGGGGCGGAGGTGGGTGGGGGTGGAGCGGGGGAGGTAGAGCGAGGCGGGCGGAGCGGAGGTGGAGCGGGGGGAGGCAGAGAGGGCGGAGGGTGGGGGTGAAGGCGGAGGTGGAGCGGGGGAGGTAGAGCGGGCGGAAGCAGAGCGGGGGGGCGGAGGTGGGCGGAGGTGGAGCGGGGGAGGTAGGGCGGAGCGGAGAGGGAGGAGGGCGAGGCGGAGCGAGGGCAAGGGCGAGGGTGAGGCAAGGAGGGTAGGGCGGGCAGCGGGGGAGTACGCAGGTTGCGGGCAGCCTATAGGCCACCGCAGGCAGAGGGGGGAAGCTCACCGAGCAGCTCCTCCATCCATTGCAGCAAATGCCTCATTCTTGATCATCACATACCTAGACCGAGCTAGACAATTTGGATGGATGGAAGCGGGTTAGCATAGACTACTGCGGAGAGCCCTCTCACCATCAATGCAGCTCGCAAATGCAGTGTTGGTATGCAAGAGCATGCTTTCAATTGTAGGCCATGTCTATCGAATATTTGTCCGCAGATGAGTGTCCTCTAGATGCCCGATCTATGGCAGGTATACATCCTCTGACATGGATAGGCCCCTGCATCTGCACGTGACACCAAGATGGCCTTCTACAGAGAGCATTTCCTCCATATGAGCAAGGACAGGTTCATTCACGCACGAGGATACCGACAGATACACCTTTCCCATGCAATACGGATTATCACGGGTCAGCTCAGGACTTCATATTGCCAATTTCAGATTGTGGTAGTACACGAGCTTGGAGAGAGAGAGAAAGAAAGAAAGAAAGAAAGTTTATCAAAGTCTTCGGAAGACCGATGGGTCTATGAGACTGTGAAAAACCTGATACAATGAGTTGTGGTAGTGGAGCTACTAAACGAGCATCCATTCCAATGCAAAATGACAGTACTAAATCCTAAGTACAACATAGTCATATCTTGACTATATATATATCAATCTCAGCATCATCGTCGACATCATCATAACTATCGTCATCATCATCAACAGCAGTAGGACATCAAGATGGATGCGGCTGTGGAAGTGGAGGCATGAGGTTAGCAATAGAGCGCTGTTGCCCCCCCAAGGGTGCAGTCCTGGTACGCCTCCAGGTCATAGCTCTGCGTTTGACCAGGGCCAGTGTGACCCCCGTCGGTCGGGCTCCGACCCTAAACAAGGAGGGGATGTCCCCAAGTATGATCTGTGAGTCAACCCTCTCTCTGAGGTGTCGGGTCACAGGCTCCGGGGATCACAGTCATGTCGAGGCCTCGCCTCGTGGGGGTCTATGTGATCTGGCTGAAAGAACTCTGTGATAAAGCTCTGAGAAGTATCAGTCGAGGAGGAAGTCTGCTCCTGTCTCCGGCTCGGAGTATCCTATCGTGGTGTGTGAGCACCTCATGAATGAAACCAGCCAAACATTGCAGGTCTGGGTAGGAGAGGAAATGGGCCAAAACTCCATAACTATCTCTGAAGAGGCAGTAGAAACGCCCTTGGATCTCATAGTAGACAGGACACTTGAAGATGGAATGCTCCTCTGTCTCAACCTCCTGCATGTCACATAGTGTGCATATGCGCCTCTCCCTGGGTAATTGCTCGGCTCTACCTCTCTCAATACGAAGTCTGTGTGAAGAGACCCGGAACTGCTGCCCAAGAGAGATCTTTAGCGAGGGGGGTAGGTGAATCTGCGTGTATCCTGGTGGATCAATGAAACCCTCTGCTGTGATATGTAAGAAGTGATCTCTGTAGAAGCCCAGCTTCACTGGAATATCACTCGGACCCAACCAAGTCCGGAATGTGTGTAGTTGTAGTAGATCCTCACAGATAACCTGGTTGACCTCGTGTGATAGGAGGGGAGAAAAAGGAGCATCCATGCTGTACTAGAAAGAAGGCGGTCTGTCCATGTGGAGCTGGAGTCTTGCAAACCATCTCTCTGTGCGTGCATATCAGCACCTCTGGTCCCCCCCTGCGACAAGTGCCATAGAAGAGGACAGTGCTAGCCATGGTATCCTACTACGCCCGGATGTGTAATCCCCATACTCCTTGACTCTGTACAGATACGTAATGACCTGAAACGCAGCATCTAGCTGGGGGTGACCCAAACTCCGCCTGAATGATCTGGTGAGGGACAGATGGCTTACCACGGATCATCCGTGATAACATGAGAACCTATAGCCGCTCCACCCTGGCCCACTCTGTATCCGACAAGTCTGGCCCTCAGCATGGATTGCCATACATCCCTGCTAGGCGGACCAAGGAGTCAAAAAGCAACCCTTTGGTCTGTGGATCCTGAAAGTGAGAGCGGAAGCATTGTCTCTCTAGTCTAGCCAATGAAGCATATCCTCTGCTCAGGCGTGCGCGCATCGCGGGTCTCATGGTGAAGATGGGTCCGGAAAAGACGACCCAAGATAAGTGTATGATGAAACTATCTCAACAGGGGACCCATCAAATGTGAAATGCTCATCTCGCATGACGGCTCGAGATGTATTGAAGATCATAACCTTGGTTTTACCCAAGTTGACCTTCAAATCACGAGACTCGCAAAAGGATTGTAGTGTGTCATGGTGTCTCTGGAGCCCCTCTGCTGAGGAGGACAAGAGAGCCACATCATCTGCATAGAGTAATATCCGGATCAGCGTGCCCGCGAGGGAGCAACCTACCCCACCCTGTGCCTGCATCATTGTCTCGAGCTTGTCGATGTAGAGGCCAAGCAAGGTAGGTGATAATGGGCACCCTTGTTTGACCCCGATAGTGCTCATGATCTCGTCTGTCCATCCAGATCCTGTCTAGACTCTACCTGAAACTCGCTCATAAAGTGCCATGACAGCCCAAATGATCTCCTGGTCGTAACCCAAATCCTGTAGGCGTCGTATGAGGCGGGCTCTCGGAATGGTGTCAAATGCCTTGCGGAAATCCACAAAGCAACAGTAAACCCTCTGCTTCCATGCCCTCGCCTCCTCGATGATACATCTGAGTGCGAGAATATGGTCCATGGTCCCATGATCCCGCCTGAAATTGGCCTGTCTTGGTGCTCTGAGTCCTCGACACTCCGCAAATCTGCTGACCTCGGAATCAAGTACTGATGCATAAATCTTGGACATGACATGTCCAATCATAATGGTCCTGTAGTTCTCCGAGTTTATGTAATCCCCTGCCTTGTGGATGGGTGAGATAGTGTTGACGATCCAAATGTGTGCGAACCCCAAGCAAACAACTTCATTAAATAGCTTGGCTAAGATCGGGGCTAGGAGGTTAATCCCATATGCAATGAACTCAGTGCATAGTCCCACATGATCCTTCGCTCGGCCATTATGAAGTTTCATTACGGCATCCTTTACGCCCCCTCCCTAGTGAAGAGGGTGTAGGACATGGGGCGTGGCATATGTGAGAGGTTAGGGGCTGGTTGATTTGGGATATCATAGAGCGTGCGTGCATAATCAATCCACACCTGAGTGTCAGTGAATGGTGGAGGGGACCGTCCTTCTAGAAATCTCTGCTAGAAGTCCTTAGAGTTGTTACTGAACAGAATGTTCAGTAGCTCCTCCTCGTTCCGACGCATGAAGTCAAGTTTCTTCCTATGTACCAGACGACAGTACTTGCGTAGCATCTCTGGTTCGCTCGTAAGGCTGTTTTTTGTTTCGAATGTGAGCTGACAGCATAAAGCCTTACACTCATCATTGTACCAGCTATTACAAGGTACAGTCCTAGGTGGTGGTGGGCGGGTGGAGCGGGTGGTGTGGGGGAAGGCATGAAGAGCAGCCTCGTGTAGTGAGTGAGTGAGCGCGATCCTCTAATAGGGATATAAAGTCAATGTATACGAGAAGTATGTATAGACGGCCAGAGTAAGTAGGTGAGTGGTTGCGATCAAAGCGTATATCATGATAGGTGGAGTAAGAATTCAACGGGGTAGAAAGTGCTGTGCGGCGGGGGGTAGAAATGCTAAAGAAAAGATAGGTATGATCAGCCCCTGGAGGGAGAGGTGCTACGGTAAAGTCAGTGATGTGAGATGTGAAGGTAGGGGATTCCCACAACACGGAAGCCTCTCCCATGTGGAAAGCAAGTGAAGCCACCTGATGCGGGCCATTTGTCAAGACCATTATAGATAATAAGATCATGCATCCTACCGAGGTCTAGTAGGGCCTGCCCATAAGATGCGAGCAGTCCTCGTGTGTCAGCTTAAACTCGTAGCATACCTGCCTCCTCAAGGTCAATGTCTGGCAGTAGAGTGGAATCATCCCTGAAGTCGAGAAGTGGTGCCTGATGAGCCCCTGTCCCCGCGTTGAAGTCCCCAACTAGGAGGACTTCCCCACGGCTAGAGAAGTCAACAATGGACTGATAAAGAGCAGTGAACAAGGATGTCTCATCCTCCCCTCGAGTATCTCTGGCAAAGCGGGAGGTCTCGGGGGGGAAGTAGCAAACTATCCATGTGTCGAATCTGGATCTAGAGAAAGCTAG
Organism: Dipteris shenzhenensis; assembly: GCF_047967505.1. NCBI lineage: Eukaryota > Viridiplantae > Streptophyta > Polypodiopsida > Gleicheniales > Dipteridaceae > Dipteris > Dipteris shenzhenensis. The sequence goes on along the minus strand of NC_141624.1, from coordinate 44,921,231 downwards.
AGTGTGGATCTCTCTGCTCCACTAAGATGGCCCCCAAAAGTGTGGATCTGTAAAGGACTGTAACTCCTCTTGACCCTCGAACCCCTCCTGTATCCCTCGTCTCATCTCTATATGCAGACTCCCATGTATACCCGCTGACTGTTGGTAGTGGGTGCTCTGGACTTTGATGTGTCTCTGTATAAAAGACTATGTCGTGACCTGTATAGGATTCCGAGAAGTTCCCAGGTTCTGACCATAAGGTACCATTACAGTTCCAGATAGAACAGGATAGGGTCTCGGATGTCTAGGTCTCATAGACCCCGCCTCCCTGTGGTAGGAGAGGTGGGTGCCCGACGGGGCCTGAAAGGAGTCTTCCATCTTGTACTACTGCCCACTTCCCCTCCTTGCAGACGTGATCCCACTACTACAACATAAAATACCTCTCCTCAACCTGTAGTGGAGTGAGGTCCTCATCCATGGAGATCGCTGGCTGGTCTCGTAAGGCTGACCTACGACGTAAAGCCGAAAGTCGTGCCTGGGCGTCATGGAACCGTATGATAAGGGGATGCTCTTGGTTGGGGAGTCCCTCCCAACCCGCCATGCTCTCTCAATCTTGTGCTCAGTCTACCCCTAGGGTAGTGGTCACAAAGGCTTGCGCATCTGTCATCAGTGTAGCCTCAGTGTAGGGAATCCCACGTACTCTGATGTTGAGAGCCTTGCTGGCTCTCCGTACCCTGCTCGAGGAGGGTGCCGAAACGGTTACCCTTGCAGGTTCTCGCTTGGCTACGTCGACCCATACGGACGTCTCCTCGATGGCATATTGCATGCTCGCAATCTGTGCCTCCACAACTGGGGTGCTCCCTGGGACTGTACGTATGGCAGTGACCTCTTGTCGGAGCTGTGAGATCTCCTGTTTGAGCCCCTGAATAAGATCAGCGTGGACTCGGATAGCCTGAGACTGCTCCTGTATGAGACGTGCCTACTCCTAGGTGAAGCGTGTCTACTCCTGTGCGAAGCGTGACATCTCCCTCTCACGCTCTCGGATGCTCTGGACCTCCATCAGCAAGTGATGGGTCAGCTCGTCCGTGCTGTAATGGAAACTAAAAGGACTGTGGCCTGAAAGTGTGAGGATGAGACTGGAGGCTGGGTGATGACTGGGTGAGATGGGTACGATATGGAGATGATAGTGGCCTAGAGGAGGCGATCCTAGCAGGGTGTGGGAGCGTGGGCTGACTGAGGGGCAGAGGGGAGAGAAAGGTCGAGTAGTGCAGGACAATGTATGACCCCTCCAAAGCAGGTATCATAATCGGAGAGAGAACTGTAGTGGGAGAAGAAGGGAGAGATGGTGGCAGTGGCAATCCCTCTATACTAGGGGAGGGTGGAGCAATCGATGTCATGGGTAGGGGTATGTCAGAGCCAGTAGCTGTAACTGTAGAGACTGTAGGCGTAAGTGGAGCTGAAATTGGAACTAGAGCTGATGCTAAAGCTGAAGCTGAGGCTAGCGTTGAGGCTGAGGATGAGATGTAGCTGAGACCGAGGCTGAGACTGAAGCTGAGGCAGAGGTGGGTCCCGCCTATGCCTTGCTGTCCACTCCGAGTCCACTACAGTTGTAGCGTGTGTTCACATCTTTCAGTTTCAGTTGTTTTTGTTTCTTGGCTTTGTTGTCGTCTTTCTTAGCGGCTTTATCCGTATCCTTGCCACCTTTCCCCATTTCGTTCGATAGACTCGTGTTCGGCGCAGGTCCTAGTCTTACTGTAGGAGCAGGAGTGTAAGCAGGAGAGGGGGCGGGAGCATGTACCCTCCCCATGATGGGAGGAATCCCCAGGGGGCTGACACGAGGCTCAAGCACACCTCAAAAGCGGCGAGACAAGAGAAAGAGAAGGGCGAAGGGTGGGAGGGAAGGGCTGAGTGTAGGCGGGGAGGGCTGAGGGTAGGCGGGGAGGGCTGAGGGGGTGGCGAGGTTAGCTGAGGGTAGTAGGGTAGGCGGGGTTAGCTGACGGCTGAGGGGTAAGCGGGGAGGGAGGAGCTGCTGGCGAGGCTAGATGGGGAGGGAGGGAGCTGTAGGCGGAGGGGTTGGGGGAGCTGCAGGCGGAGGGGCTGGGGTGGAGCAGAAGCGGGGGAGAGAAGGAGGTGGGTGGAGCTGCGGGGGGGGGGGGGAGCAGCAAGTGGAGCTGCAGGCGGGGGGAAGCAGCAAGAGCGGAGGGGAAGTGGAGGGAGGAGCAGGAGCTGAGGGGTGGAGAAGGGAGCTGCGGGCTGAGGAGGGAGCCGCGGGCTGAGGAGGGAGCTGCAGCGGCGGGAGGGAGGAGGAGCAGCTATGAGACAAGGTAAAATCAGGAAAGTAACTCATACAAGCCACTATGGGCTGAGGCAAGGGCTCTTTAGGGCCCTTACTGAGTGCTATACTAAGAAACTCAAGAACTAGGAATCAAACTCTAAACTTAGATTTCTTGAGAGATAGCAGGAGATGTGATCAACTATTAACTACGATCTTGGTGCCATGGCAGTCCTTCTGGTGGGATATGAAGATACCTTGAATCTGTCTCTGCCGGGTCGTCTTTTGTTGTGTTGGAGCTAAGAAAGGGCTGGAGAGAGAGAGAGAGAGAGAGAGAGAGACCCCTTTAACATCATAAATGCGTGTGTGTGATAGTGTGTGAGAGTGAGAGCAAAGAGAGATATATATTTTAATATAAGATACAATTGCAGAAGTGGCTATTCCAAACAATGCATGTGTACGTGATTTGAAGGTTGTGGTGGAGAAAAAGGTAACTGCAATGGAACAAGCAAAGTTAGGTCACCGACATATTTCATGGTAACTTTCATTTACAAGAAATCCCTTACTTGGCTATTTCAATTCTGTAATAAGAAATGCAGTTGGTAAATCATAATACTTGGCTATTTCAATTCTGTAATAAGAAATGCAGTTGGTAAATCATAATACTGCAAAATCCTTTTTTATCTTGACAGACTTATTTTCACAATTTATAACAATTAAAATTCAACATAGACTATTGAATTTCAAAACACAAATTTCCACACACATCCCCCCTAGAATGAAGGGATTTCCGCACAATAAAAGTGACACAGTGCAAAGGATAGAGGGGTCAAGATTGGATACCCTCCGTAGTGAGAATCTGATCTAAATTGTTGGAAGATACAAAGTTATCTTAGTTAGGAAAACAGGACAATCCTTTCTTATGTAACAAACCTTGAAACAAATCGATAGGCTATGGACAATAGCTGACCACCAAACTTCTACCAAAGCTATTCCTTAGATGAAGGAATTTACAAGAAGATCCTTCTTCTGTAGATCTGTTTGTCGACTCTATATACAATTGTAGAATAATCCGTGATCTCAACTCAAGAGCATGCCATGCAGAATCCATATTGGATAGAAGAGACGTATGTAGAACTCCATCAGTGTAAGGAAAAGGCAACATCAATTCCTGATGTCCAAAACTGAAATAGTTCTTACAAAAGATAAAATACAATTTATAGATGTTCAAGTACAGGCAGCAGCCTGTTTGTGCAATGATCTGTATAAAGAAGGTGAGAACTCCATTGATTATGAAGTAGGAGGATAGAAGGCTGCAAAACAGCGACATTAGTCCAAATGGTTCGAGAATCAAAGTTGAGATGAGGAAGATATGTTAGAAAAACAGAATTTCACTGAGAAGGCTCGGGATGACAACTACATAACCTTATGTTTCAGCTTAGACGGTGAAAAGCATAGCAACTTTAATGAACGACTTGAACTGGGCGTATTGACGTAGACATGACATGTGGTGAGGAACTTATGGACAAATTCAAAAATCAGCTGCAAGGGAGCTCAGGACAACAAGAACTATTTAAAGAAGTAGGAGAGCATGCAAAAGGGGTGATAGAATAGGTAAGAGGGCTCTAGGGAAAAAATCGTAATTCAGCCTGGTATAGGATGTCGTTGCAAATTAGAGTTTCAATTGCTTTTACAATGTTGGAAATTTTGTTTTTAATTCGTATACTCACAAGTTGCGCACTTCATTAGGTTCGATGATTTGTCTTGAAGCTAGGGTTTTAACCATCTAAAGTTTCACTTATATGGTGTAGAATGAGGAAGAAAGTGAGGTTTTTAGGCTTTCTCTTTAAGCCTTTTAGTTCAAATTAGATTAGAGAAGTAATTGAGCTTTTTCCTTCTAAAAGTGAAAGAAACCCCAAGAGGAAAGCTTATGGCAGAATACGTTGGAGATATGATAACCAAAGAGTGTTCAGATGTGATGTGTTGGTGTGTAGTACTAGTTCATTTGTGAGTCATGTGTGAGTGCCACGTGTCACTATGGGACTCATCCCATATGCACTTGGTGCTAGTATGTGAATGTGTAGCCTATATAAGGCTTGTACTTCCTTGTCTCATTTAGTAGTGATGATGAATGAATGAAAGCCTTCATGGATTCTACATCTGTCTACCATTTCTTCACTCCCTAGCATTATCTCTCTCTCTCACTCACACCATGTTTCTAACATGGTATCAGAGCAGGTTAGCCTTGCCATATCTGCCCTGCCACGTCATCATCTCCGCCCTAACCCTAACCCTAATTCGTCTCTAGTTGCCTCCTCCTTTCAGCTTCTCCTACCCGATTAGGGTTTTTGCACAACCGCCTTCATTGCTCCTTCATTCAGCCTCCTCCATAGCCACTTCCTTTCGTTTCTACCTGTCTACAATCTCCAAAGCCTACCGCCTCTGTTCCTCTCCTCTTTTTGCTTCTATTCGGGTCTTTTTGGAGCTACAAGCAGCCCTATTATCTGCTGGTTGGCACACTGTTCAAGGCATGCCTGCACGTGTGGATCTTTGAAGCCGTTTTGGAGCTTTTCACCGCCGATTCTAGGGTTTCCAAGCTGCGGCAGCAGAGTTGCCCACCTACACGCATTGGTTGCAGAATTTCGTGATATTTTGGAGGCATTTCAACCTAGTTTGGAGATGCTACTGCAATTTCGAGCTGTTTTGGTGCTGCTGCCAGCATAACCATCTACATTAGAGGTGATTTCAGGTGTTTTCCTCATTTGCTCCAGCATTTCAAAACCCTAAATCACCTTGGAGCTGCATTTCCAGCCACCTCCGAGCTGCTTCTAGCTTCTAGCTCATCTAGAACAGCCAATATATCATCTCGGAGCTGTTCTAGGGAGCCGCCTTGCACATTGGAGACTCGTCTTTGCATCTAGAGCACCTTCAATCGCTCAGACCTGCTTTGCACACCTATTGCAGCACTCGGTGTAGCTTGGAGCTGTTTTGCTGAGTTGCCGCATGAATTTCGAGCTATACTTTTGCATCTGCTCCCCTATAGCTACCTTCTTGAGGCTTTCGGACCTGCTACAGCACTTGGAGTGCTTTCCACGCCCACTAGTGCACGTCTCTTGACTCATTCTTGCAGTTTGGGGAATCTACTTGCTGCTCTTTGATTCAGGTTCACTCAGTTCTACATTTCTAGGCGTATTTTTGCTGCTTTTCCATTAGGGTTTGCATTTTGGAACCTCCGAGGTCATCCACCAGTAGCTGGACACTTTTATTCACGCCTTTCTCAAGCTGTTGATCCATTTCAGAGCCCTAAACCAGCCTCTTCATTTGCTGGTTATCCATTTCAGCTTGCTGCCTTTGCTATCTCATTAAGACTATGGAGCCTCGTCCTGGTGGTGAAGACTCATCAGCACCACTCTCAGCTAGGGATGAGCAACATGACAAAGCAATGGCGCTTATTGGTGTGAGATTGGCCAACCAATTGCTTCATCAACTTGACCTCACTACTTCAGCCAAGGAGACCCTGGACAAGCTCGAGAATATTTATGCCACATCTATTGGACCTGAGGAGCAAGCTTTATCAGCTATATTGCACTGTCTATTCCTCTTTGAGGTGGTAGATGGGGATGATGGCCATGAATTTGAGTGCTTAGCCATGGATTTGGCCAAGTACTAATCTGTGATTAGTAGACATTAAAACATTATTATATATTATACGCCAATGGTGTAACATGTATTTGTACTTATGATGGACACCGACTAATTTGTTATGGCGGTGGAACTAGTCGGCTGGAGCCACTACTACAGACGACATCAAATTTGGACATGTGACACTTATTTTATTAATAAAGATGTGCACCCACGTATCTAGGTCCGGGGGGCAATAGGAAGGGAAGGGTGCATTAAGGTGCATTGAATGCTAGATGCATGGGTCATAGGATAAGGGTAGGTGTAAATGGGAAGATGTACTTGAGTGATCTCAAGGGACATTAATGAAAGGGTATCACCCTTTCATTGTGAATCACGTGGCATTCTCTCTATTCACCTTGCATTCATCCGCCATCTCTCTCCCACCTTGCATGTAGATAAAAAAGAGAAACAAGTACTCTCACGAGGGCGCTCTTCCTCCATTGGAGGGCCAATCGGCATTCAAATTCTGCATGCATTGCACACATTTGCATTCTCCAGGAATTCGGTTCTTTACATTTGGTATCAGAGCAACGACAATCCACGATCGGGACAGTAGGAGAAGAGGAAGAGTGTACCGAGATAGAGGGCGAAAGCGTGTGAAACAAAGTCACGGACTGCAAGCGCAGTGCAGAAGAAGAGTGCTCGAAGAGAGCCGTACAAGCAGGCATGTGCGGGGAGTCCGCACAAGAAGAGCGTGACAGCAAGCGACGAAGAGCCGTACAAGTAGGCACATGCGTGGAGGGCCTTTACGGAAAGGGCGTGATAGTAAGCGACGCACGTGCGGTAGAGGTCTGGGTGGGAAGGGATGGGAGAAGTGGTGCATGGCAGACGTGAAGCAGCCAACGAAAGAGGGTTTGAGTGATCCTTCTCCTCCAGCAACTCCCAAAAGAGGATTCCTGAAAGTATTTGCAAAGCTGAATTTGGAGATCATGAGGTAAGGGCTTTCTCTGAAATTTCTGGTTTATGGACGGGGAACAATGTGTCCTAATGGGGTGACTCCTCCCCCGTGTGCGATTAGACCCTTAAAATCCTTAAACTGTGAGGAAAAGACTCCCCCCCCCCGTTCTCCCTAACGGAAAGTCGAATCGGAACAAGATTTTAAGGGGGTGATCCACCCACCAAATACCCCCTATAACAGTTTCTAGAGCTTCAATCCACTCAAAACAAGTAGCCCAAATGGAGTGCACCAGCTTACAGTAGAAATATAAGAAGAGCCCAAAAGAGAAGGAAGAAGAGGTCATTTTAAGTGGTTTTCGACATAAGCGAAGCGGGAGTCGGATAAGTACTACCAACTCTATAACACTTGACTTTTTTTGTAAAATAAACCCCTTTTCTGAAGTTACAGCAAAGTCATTTTCTCTCTTGTATTGCTAAAAGGTAAGAATGGAAGGAGAAGGGATATTTAATAGTGAATTTGTCCTTTTTCCTTCAATACTAGAAGGAGATAGGGAGAGCACACCATCACCTCCTCCCGAAGAGGATAATTTAGATGAGAGTCACACACATATTGAGTATGATAACCCACGTATAGAATTACCTTCATCTCTCCTTCAAAAATCTCTCGATAGGGAGTTTTCCTTTAGAAATGAAGGGAGAAATGAGTCCATCCAAGAGCAAGGCGCTGAGTTTACGCCTTTAACTCAAAATCCCATACACATGGATTATAATCCAACAGGTGCAAGAGGGAGAGAGGAGTCTCTTGTTGATAAGCTGGTTTCTCAGCTTAGTAATATGATTGAACAATCCGTTATGACAAAATTTGGGACTAAGAGAGTGTTGAATTTTGGGGATGAAGATTTAGGCACTCCCTCGAAGAGAGCCAAATTTCAACCTTGAGAGAGAATAGAATTTTCAAAGTATGATGGAGCAAGAGAGGCGGATAAAATCCTTAATTGTATTCGCTATTTTGAGCTATATTTCGCCCATCAAGATAAGATTGATCACGAGAAGCTTGCTCTTGCCACATTGCATCTATAGACCTTCAATCTCTCTTTTTTTTTTAACTCTTCTATTTCAGCCCTATTCATCCTATAAGATGTTTTATATGCTCCATCGCAAAATCAACTATGGCCAAGGTCTACCTAGTTCAATAATAGATTTGGGTGAGAGAATCTTTTCAATACTGACTAGTACGTTGAGAATATGTTTCAGCTTATTGAGCAGGTTAATTATGAAGACATTTCAGCAGCTTCGTATTCAGAAGAGGATTTTGAGCATGAAGAGATATTGAAGAGACACTACAGTGATACTTCTGCATTTCGAATAATTAGCATCAAGAGGAACCGGAACTTGGAGATGAGACTTAAGTTCTGATTCAGAAGAGATCGTGTACTAGACTATTTGCAGATTATGAAGAGGTGATGCAAATGCAGAAGTAAAAGAGAAAAGCATACGCAAAAGAAAGAGACAAGAGAGGATCCAGAAGAAGACTTCTGTTCATTCAAGCAGGAGAGAGTGTCATGACGATAGAAATCACTAATCCGTGAGCAGTAGACATTAAAACATTATTTTATATTATACACGAATGGTGTAACATGTATTTATATTTGACACCGACCGATTTGTTATGGCAGTGGAGCTTCTCAGTAGATAGAACTAGTCGAGCTGGAGCCACTGCTTCAGAGGGCATCAAATTTGCACATGTGACACTTATTATATTAATAAAGATGTGCATCCACGTGTCTAGGTCCTAGGGGCAATAGGAAGGGAAGGGTTGATTAAGGTGCATTGAATGGTAGATGCACGGGTCATAGGAGAAGGGTAGGTGTTAATGGGAAGATGAAACTTGAGTGATCTCAAGGGACATTAATGATAGGGTATCACCCTTTCATTGTGAATCACGTAGCATTCTCTCTATTCACCTTGCATTCATCCGCCATCTCTCTCCTACCTTGCATGTAGGTCGAAAAGAGAAACAAGTACTCTCATGAGGGTGCTCTTCCCTCATTGGAGGGCCAATCGGCATTCAAATTCTGCATGCATTGCACACATTTACATTCTCGTGGAATTTGGTACTTCACATAGCATTTCAAACGATCAAGCACAGTGGATTTAGCCTCTTCGGACTACCCATGTGTCTGTGGATGAAAAGAAGATGAGAATTCAAAGTAGTGCCCATATTCTCAAAAACCCCTCACCAAAACAAACTCGTCATATGCGGATCTCTGTTACCAATGATAGATTGAGGCATACCATGGTACTTAAAGATGTTCTGTATGAATAATCTTGTCATATGATCCGTTGTTATCTTCTTCCTTGCCGGAATGAAATCAGCTTGCTTACTGAATCTGCATGTCACAGTCCATAGGCCATAATTTCCTATGGGTGTTCTAGGAAGATAAAAAATAAAATCCATAGCAATGCTATCCCACGGTCTATCCGGATTAGGCAATGGATGCAATAATCTAGATGCCTTGTGTCGGTCAAGTTTGACCTTCTGACAGATAATGCATGTCCTAACAAAAGCCTCTACATCTCTTGACAGATAATGCATGTCTTGACAAAAGCCTATGTATCTCATCTCAACGCTAGCCAATAGAAGAAGAAATGCTCAACTGCCTTCACCGTGGCATCAATACCTCTATTCCTTGCATACGGTGGAGCATGGCTCTCTATCAAAACCTTAGGCCTCAACTGCTTTGTGACACAAAGGCGACCATGCATCATAAGAAAGCCATCTCTGAGAGTATAATGCTCATGATGCTGACTATTAGATAACTAATCATAAATCCTTATAAAATCCTCATCGTGTGCATACTGATCCTTCATTGCATCCAACTCATGGTGGTATGCAATGCATACTGCTTAAACCTTGGATTTCCTTGACAATGCATCAGCCACAACATTCTTTTTTCCCTCAACATGCACTATCTGAAAGTGAAACATGGATGCGAAATTGGCCCAATGCATATGCTTCTCAAACAACTTAGACCGAGTTAGGGAATATCTCAACAGTGAAATCAGCCCCAAGCAAGAAATGTTTCCATGTAGAAAGAGCATGAATCATAGCCAACATCTCTTTCTCATAAAACAACAAGGCCGTTCTTTCCACATGCATCACACTAGACAGCAAAAGCTTTTCGGAGATCTGGCAAGATCAACACTGGATCCGAAGTAAGCTTTTCTTTCAACATTTTAAAATGTTGCAATTTCATTTTCAGCCCATGTAAAAGACGCTCCCTTCTTCTGCAACGCATAAAGAGGTGAAGCAATCTCAGCAAATTGACGTATGAACCGTCCATAGTATGAGCATAGACCCAAAAGCTTCATACATCATGCGAATTCCTCAACTGTGGCCAATTGCGAATTGCTTCGGTCTTAGCGGGATCCATACGCACTCCATCCTTGGAGATAATGTGTCCCAAAAAGTAAATCTCGGGCATAAAGAACTCACTCATCTTTGCATTTATGACCAGTCTAGCTTTCTAAGTTCTGCAAACACCATTATCAAATGCTTCTTATGCTCTGCCTCATCCTTTGAGTACACTATCATATCATTAAAGAAATTGCCCACAAAAGATCAATACTCTTGAAAGATTCTATCCATCATTTGGTTAAAGGTGGCACGAGCATTTGTGAGTCCAAATGGCATAACTAAGAACTCATACAGCCCAAAAGTGGTCCTGAAAGCTGTCTTAGACACACCCTCTGACCGAATGTGTATCTGGTGGTACCCACTCTTCAGATCTATACAGCTGAAAATGGCTGATCCCGCCAACCGATCCAGGGTATTATCAATTCCGGGAATGGGGAATCGATTTGTTGATTGTTGTCTTCTTCAACCATCCCTCTTTTGGACTAACAATACTGGTGAAAAATAGGGAGATGAACTTGGTTGAATCAGCCCCTTTTCCAACTTGGCTCATGATCTTTGCACTAATTCTATATGGTGGCTTGTTCGGTAGACTACTGCCTGGCACTACATCAATGCCATGATCCTTGGGCCTTTCAAGTGGAAGTTCCCTTGGTAAAGAGTCAAAAAAACAGTCCCCGAATTGACTCTTCCAAGTTATGGCAGTTGGCTGCATCCAACTTATGCCAAACTGTCATTACATCCACCTCGAACGTAGTAGTCAGCCAAGCAGCTTAGAATATCTGTTTAAAGTGAACCCAACTAGACGGTGCTTTGTTATGAAGTAACAGATTTGTCCTCCACTGTAATGCATTCATTTTCAGAAAGGTGGCTGCCTTACACATCTTAGAAGACTCAATGAATTACCTTCTGAAAAGGCTGCATCAAACTGTTGAACAAAAGTCAAAGCTTTCAGCCTAACTTGTGCCCCTTTAAAGGCCTCAAACGTCACTGCTGCCCCACCTTTCTGAAGGTCTTTTGCCTTGCATTTGGGTGTCATATTATCATAAACAGGTGGCTGCAAAAATGGTGCTTGTATAGCGTTACATTCTGTCCAACATTGCCACTACCCATAGGAGGGTTTGCCATACCAGCCCCAGTTCCTTGCATACCCAACATTTCTGCAAGATTTCCGATAGTGCCATGCATTCTACTTTGCAACCCTGGCTGCATGCCAATATTTCCATACATTTATTATGCATCCCGGGCTGCATACCTCAGGCATAGTTCCTTGCATACATTGCATACCGGGTTGAAAGCCACCAACAGAGTATTTTCCAGGCTTTTTAAAATTATCCACAGCTTATCCAGCTCTCTCTCTCACGTCATGTTCCTACATATGGTATCAGAGCAGGTTTGTTGAGGGCTGTCGATTGCTAGGGCAAGTGAGAGGAGGACTGAGGTACTTGGTGTGAGGCTCAGCTTCTGAAGCACCAAAAGTGTCTGTTGATGAGCCCTTGTTGCAGCAAGGCTCTCCTGAATCCAAGCATTTGTAGGCCGTTTTTGCTCTTCTCTCTGAAGAGCTGCCAGCTGTTGTCGAATGGCAATCTCTCGCTTGCGAATCTCATCTCTCTTGATACTAGCAACAGAATGATAAAAGTTGCTAATGTCAGTGAGGGCTGTAGCCATATTTGACGGGGACGACTGCCCACCTTGTAGGTGAGAAACCCAAATTTGTAGCACTGCCTCTGTGAGGCCCTCCTCTGCATAGAAGACATCTGGAATCCTGATACCGGCAGAGTGGCCTCTCACCCGAGGCTCTGAAACCACCAAAACAACCGGAAAATGATCTGAAGTGGACACCCCAGCGCAGATGCATACTGTCCCACCTCTGTCCAGTGCCCAATCATCCACATAAAATTTGTCAATCCGTGCATGGATAGGCATCCTTACTCTCCTGTTCGACCAAGAAAACAAAAGAGACTGTGGCTGAGTGTGAAAAGCATCATCATACCAAACATCTCTACCACTGAACTGAAAAAGGAAGGCATCCCATGCTACTCTCTCAAGGGAATGAATGCCACCTTCCCTACCTCATCTTTTGTCCGAAGGCATCTCAACCATGTTGAAATCAACTGGTGAAAGAAAACCCACTCCAGCAGAGGGGGAAGCCCTGTCCAATGGAATCCCAATAACCGGCTCCCCCACGGTAGAGGGTACACACTCCTTTGTCTCAAACTCTGCCAAATCAGCCAGTACTACAAAAGAGTTCCTGTAGGAGGAAGCTAGCATAGGAGTGCAAAGAATCCTTGCACCCAAGGGAGAAGGCGAAAGACCCCCTTACCTCTATCAAGAGGTGAAGTGTGACTAACAGAGGGAGGGGGCTGATCAGGAACATTAGTGATAGGACCTAAAGAAATGTTCTTTGAAAGGGTGCATCCTTGTTTGCGATGGATCACAAGTGGTTGTGTAGATTAGAGGGATGCACATGGAAGATATTCTACGCCTTCCCTACAGGTTTATGGATTTCCATTCACACAGCTTTGTTGCCACACGCAACATGTTGATGGAGCGGCGCTTGTGCAACCTTGCCTCACAGACCTCTTGAGGGCATATCTTCCAACTACCCCACCATTAAGGCATAAAATGGCTGCAGCATTTCCAAACAATGACATAATCATACTTATGAAACCTTCCCCAAAGCCCAATTGACCAAGCATAGCAATAATGTAGTCCCATCTTAACCTGTCATATGCCTTGTCTACATCAACCCCCAAAAACACACACCTTTGACCCACAGCACCCACATATGCAAGCTTCTCCTGGTAGTAATGCTCCCCCTGAAAGCAAGAAGACAGCCAAGAAGAAGCATAAGAAGGCTCACAAGCCCGCTCCTTCAGGTGGACAGCTACCCTTGATGCCTGCGGTTGCCCCTGGACTGGGTAATGCAAATAACTCTCACTAAATCGGGGACTCTTCCCCAAACAATGATGCATCGAGGGTATTTTGGAGGGGGATCAGTTTTTCAAGCAATGGTGGCACAGCTCACAGAAGGATCCGGAATGCCAAGCAGTTATCTGGGCAGCATGCAGGCGGAAATGCAGAATTTCCAGCAGCACATTGTGGGAGGAATGCCTCCTGCAAATGCCAATATGATGTATGTAAACATAGGGATGCAGCTCGGTATGTAGACAGGGATGCCTGGAATGATGCGTCACACCTGGAATATGCCACAGATGCAGGGAGTGGACCCGGTATGGTTAACCCCACCATGGACTGGGGGTATGGCTCAAAATGTGGGAACAATGATGACTCCGCCATTTTTACAGCCCCCCCGTTTATGATAATCTTACTTCCAAAGGCAAGCTGAAAGATTATAAGGAGGGAGGGGCAGCTGTGAAGTTTGAAACTTCAATAGGATGCAGGACAGAGTGAAGGCTTTGACATTCATGCAATAGTTTGATGCCGCCTATTCAGGTGGACATTTCACAGAGTCTTCTAAAGTTCGAAAGGCAGCCACCTTCTTGAAGGGAAATGCACTCCAATGGTGGACCAATTTACTTTTGCAGGGTAGAGCACCTACCACTTGGCTTGAATCTAAACAGGTTTTCTCAGCCACATGGCTAATCACCACTTTTGAGGTGGATATTATGACCGCTTGGTACAAGCTAGATGCAGGGAATTGCAGAAATTTGGAAGAGTACGGTAAGAAGTTTTGGGAAGTCTTGTTGCCAGTGAACTCCTACAGGCATGTACCACTGTCCGAGCAAATTGAAAGGAGCTTTGTGACTATGCACCAAGACAAAGGTCTCCAACATGTCTCAGTTGATTGAGAATGCTACTACTGCCTATGCTGTCATGCAAGGGATGACTCCGGGGTTCAAAGGTAATCAACAGGATGACTCTTTCACGAAAGGGAAATTTGCCAAGACGACTAAAGTCAAGTTTCCTGGCCTGATAATAAGCCCAATACCAGAGAGAGATTGTCTCCTAAGACAAGGCAAGCCCTATATGAAGCTAGAAAGTGTTTCCTTTGCAAAGAGGAGGGCCATCAAGCCAAAGATTGTCCTAGTTGTAAACTGGAACAACCTATGGGAGAGCGAAAAAGGACAGCCACACGCGCTAGGAGATTTGTTTTTCTTTGGTAAGAAGCAGAAATTTTGGTATGGATTATTGTGCCAGCCCAAAACTGGAGAGTCTCTTCTTTCTCGGCTGCATTGTTGTTTGCAAGATGGGTTCCATCTCGTACCCACACAAAGCTTCAGAATATTTTGCATTGTAATTTGTAGGACAGTTCTTCCTTGCGAGTTTTGTTGCTTTTTGTACCAGCTAGAAGATGGAGAGTCTCCTCTTTATAGGCTGTATGGTAAATTGCAAGATGAGTATTCCCTGCTAGTGTTGGATTGCTCTTGTTGCCCGGCATGGCTAGAGCAGCAAATCCATGTATCACATGCCTGTTTTGGATGCTCTTGTTGCCTGGCATGGCTCGAGCAGTAAATCCATCTAGTACATGCTAGTTTGTGTTTTGTTTGAACCATGAGGCAAGGATCCAAGTGTAGCATAGATTGACTGAACCGATTCAGCTTGCGGTGATGCAAGTCTGAAAGGATATTGAGTACCAGGATCTATGTTCCTAGGATCCAATATTGCCATGTGTGTGTGGTTCAAGTTATTGGAGGAGAGTGAACTAGCAAATTTCACTCAGAGTGGCCTAGTCCACTCAGTTGTAGTACTTTGATTGTAGCTCCTTCAGGCTTAGCAGAGCGTAGCTCTGGAGCATTCCCTGATGCTCAAGAGGGGGGTAGTTCCTCCACTTATTTTACTTTGAATTGTGAATTTTTGAACTGTGATTAACTTTGACTTAGGGGACTAGCCCAAGGGAAGTGACAATTCCCAGAAGTCCCTAGGAATGGGTTCAATCCCTAGGTGCACACACTAGGCCTAAAATGCTAGGGGCGAGGCAAGGTTTAGTGGGGTCATAAAGTTGGGCCCAAGGAAACCACTGTTGTCATGGTTTTAGGGGTTAAAACTTTAATGTGGGGGCAAACCAATGCTCCATTGGTTTGGAAGGGTTAGACTTTAACGAGGAGCCACGTGGCAATCCCTCATGCAAGTCTACCCACCCCTTCCTCTCCTTACAAAGCTAATGTACGGGTTTATGATGTTTCTTGTTTTCTCCTCTCTCACTTCATGCATCCTGAGGTAATCTCTCGCTTCCCAAGGCTGCTGTATGGGTGGTTTTCACGTGTCCCAAGGTAGGTCTTCTTGCTGGTACGATTGATTGGAGCTCAAATCGATGTATTCCTGCTGCTGCATGACTCCCAAGGCACTCATTACCCGCTGTACGGATCACAATTAATGCAGTACAGACTGCATATCTTGCTGTACGGACCTGCTGGCACCCATTTCGATGCAAATCAGCTGCTATATAGAATGTTTCACTCTCTTTCTTGCTGCGAATCTCTCCTCTACCTTCCAGCCCGTGATCCTCCTGCACTCTCTCTCCGATTCCAACCCGTTGTCTCTCCTCCTTTCCCTCTCCAAGCTGCCCATTCCTCCTGCTGCCTCTTACTTGCTGGATCTGCTACCCCACGAGGTGTTCTGGATTGGATTGGAGCACCTTGGAGCTGATTTGGGACCATTTGGAACTGGTTTGAGTTCTCTTGTCACTCTTCCTTTCATTTTTGACTGCATTTGGTCATTTCGGAAGCTCTTTGTTGCTCCTTCGCTGTTGGAAGTCCCCTCTTGGCCATTTAGGTTGTGAATAGACACCCAGTTACAGGGGGTGTAACCAAATGGGTGTCAGAGAGGCAGTGTGGATTTTCTTCCTGTATTGAGGTCACTTGTTGAGTTTGAGATATGTGTTGATGCATTGTCGCCCTGAGAGGCTGGTCAGTGGATTGTGGCCCTGAGAGGCTGGTCAGTGGATTGTGGGACTGTCGGATCCTTAGAGCAAGTGTTATGTCTTGTGGACTGCTTGGACAGCTTTACAGTTGGTCATAGACAATGGTAAATGCCTTAGCCTTGCCCTGGCACTTGGGGACTAGTGCGTGCACTAGATTGAATGCAGGTTGTAGCCAATGTTTGGCTTTGACTGAGGAATAGCTTGAAACACAGTGCAAGGGTGAGCCCTTGTTGTATGACCAATTTAGATTCCTAAAGAAATAAATAAATACCGGAAGGAGCGCCAAGTGTTTGGGGCCAATGTGGTGTCTTGTATTTGGTTTCATTGAGCAGGGGCACTCTAGCCTCCATCTAGTTATTTCTCAAGTTGTTTCCAAGTGGTATTGTTAAAAATTAAGTGGCTGGAAATGATGCAATATGGATGTGAACAATGAGTATGTTAAGATAGTTATGGTCTACTACCCTTAGGAAACTAAAGGCCGGTTATAGGAGCTGCATCTTCCACTACATGTACTTTGCCTCCAACTCAGGAGCAGATTCAGTGGGATGGACGTGATGCCAAAGCACATGCCTTGATTGCTCTTTCAGTGGAAAGGGTCATTATCCCTCATATTCAGTTTTGCAAGACAGCTAAGCATGCATGGGATCAGCTTGCATCCTTATATCAGGTGCGGAAAGAGGTAAGGGTCGGCTATCTTCGAAGCAGTTGAAGGAATTGAAGCTAGAAGAGGGTTAGTAATATGGATGCCTATCTTACCAGTGTGAAGGATTTGAAAGAGTAGTTGGCCAACATTGATGAGGTGGTTCCTGATTCTCATCTCCTTTCTAATACCCTTGATGGGTTTCCTAACTCCTACTAGGGCTTTGCTACTATTTTGAGGTTGGTTGTAGGTGGCAATGCCACCGATTATTTCTTTGACTAGTTAGTTGCTTGCAAGTGGTAATGCCAACCATTATTCCTTTGACCACCTGGTTACCCTCTTGCTACAGGAGGAACAAAGTCTGGAAAACAGAAATGCTTCTATGGCTAGTGATCATGCCTTTGCAGCACATCATAAAAACAAGGGAAAAGGCAAGGTTTCCGTTGATAAGCCCCCTCATACACATGTCATCTTCTTGGCATTAAGGATGGGGGGATTGGGCTATGCTCCGTAATCTCACCACAAGAGAAAGAAAGGTTGCAAAGAGAGGTTGAAGTATTGCCCACTACAAAAAGGGCAAAGAGAATGGCTTCCACTGGTGTAGGAGCTTCTTCAGGTGCTCATGCAGCACGTGTTCAGCAGGCCACTTCTAGGTATGGGAACTAGAAATAGTGGAGAATGGCTAGACAATTACTAATGGTTAGCATAGGCATTATAAGGCAACTCATTTGTGTGCTCTTCTACTAGTGGACCATAAATATCTAAGCTCAGTCCTTGGGGTGAGGATATGGATGTAGGGGTAGTGTAGAGTGAGGTAGCGAAATTGGGCACGAGGATGTGAGGTGGTAGCTACGTGTGTTTCTAGTGCCTTGCCCAAGTTGGGGAAAGGTGTTAGGTGAGTGTGCCCACACTCACGAAGGTTGGGTACTAAACCACATAAGCTATTAATAATGTCTTGAAATTACAAGATTTAAAACCTTTTGTGTTGTATAAGTTGCTAGCCAAGCATTCTTAGTGAAGCAAGTTGAATGGAACATCCATGCTCTTTCTAAGATGTCGATATCTAGGGCAACACCTACGTTCTTGTAGATTCTTGGATTTTGGAGGGTGAAGTTGGGGTGATGCTTTAGTATCGGTTTGAGATCATAGGGACGTTTAAGAAACTTCCTTTAGCTCTCCGATTGTTTCGTGCGACATGCCTGTCCCAAAGTGTGATGCAGTTGTTAGGAACCTTGTGAAAACATCTTCGACTTGTCATCATCACCTAGGCAGGAAATCACCACCATCGCAAGCCACATGCTCTTTGATGGTTATTATTGCCAAACAGAAATGACATCTCAAATGATGGAAATAAAAGGCAATGGTCGGAGATTCCCGATCCCAATAAGAAATTTAACTAAAGTTAGCTCTCAACCTACCAATTGATCCTTGGTCTTGATAGGAAAATTTTAATTGAGAACCAATTCCCTACATCCTGCTTTATTTTCCATGTACTTGTTGATGGTCAAACAAAACTTGGCACCTCAAATGATAGCAACAAAGAGCAGTGGTCAAAGATTTTCAATATTGATGAGAAATTTATCTAGAGAGAGCTTTCAATTTGCCAATTGATCCTTGGTCCCAATAGATTTTTTAAAATTGAGAACACATCTTCTACATCTTACTAATTAACCTATGTTTATCTATGGCTTAATTTATTCATGCATTAATTAACCTATGTTTTTTCCATGGCTTAATTTATTTTTTGCATAGACTATGTCCAAGTGGGGCTTCCCCAAAGGTTCAAGAAAAGATTGGAACCCAAAACGCCAAATGAAGATGAAGAACAATGAAGGAGGTGTACAATGACACTATTCTTCATGGCAATGGTGCCAAAATGTTACCACTCTCTACACATTTGGAAAGGTTTTCATTTGAAAAGATATCTCAATATCTTTTTGTCACTTACAAATCTAGAGGGTGTTGTTATCGTGGTATATGTGTAGCTTTGGACCTCGGGTCATGGTCCAATAAGAGACGTAGACTCAAGTGTGAGAAGTAGAGGATGTGCGTACTTGTGTGAAAGACTCACTCATCATCATTGTTATTTCGGAGTCCTCTTCCCTCTGCTACTACGGCTTCTTCTTCTGCGAGTGCACATGGAGCTCCTGCTAATATTCCTGCTACATCTCGGTCTACTTCACATAGGCAGGGCAATCTTTACACATCATGGCATCCGCAAAGGAAGGCACAAGTAGATGCAGCTGTGGCCCGATTTTTTTACTCCAATGGGATTAGCTTTAATGTTGCTAGATCACCCTACTTCAAAGAGATGGTGTCAGAAATCAAAACATTTGGATCCACATATACCCCTCCCACATTTGATGCTTTGAGGGGCAAGCTTCTAGAGGATGAGGTGGTGGCAGTTAAGCAAGCTATTGAACCTGTGAAAGAGAAATGGGTAAAGTATGGGGTAAGTTTGGTTGCAGATGGATGGAGTGATGTGCGAAGTCACTCACTAGAGGGTATCCTTGCATATTGTAGGGGATCTGCACTCTACATACACTCCATAGAGTGTGGAGTGCAACAAAAAACAGCACCTGTATTGATGCAAATGTGGGCAGATGCAGTGGAATATGTGGGGCCGTCTAATGTTTTGCAACTTGTTTCAGATGGGGAAAATACCAATAAGGCAGCAGGTGCATTATTGGAGCAAAAGTATCCTCATATCCAGTGGAGTGCTTGTGTAGCACATTGCTTGAATAATTTGTTGAAAGACATTGGCAAATTGGATTGGGTCAAGAATGTTATTGACAATGGAAAAGAGGTGGTTAACTTCATCACACGACATAATTTTTCTCTTGCTTTGTACCGTAAATTTGCCAACAAGGAGCTTTTGAAGTATGCAGAGACAAGATTTGCATACAACTTCTTGATGCTTCGTAGGCTCCTTGAAATGAGACCTGCACTGAAACAAGTTGTGGCAAGCCCAGAGTGGGATGCATGGCCCACTTCTAGGTAGGGTCTTGGAATTTATTGTTATGACTTGTGCATTGGCAGTGATGAATTTTGGGGGATGCATCTCACATTGTTGATCTATGTGTGCTTATTGTGAAGCTGCTTAACCGAGTTGATGGAGATATGCCTTTTCTTGGTAAGGTGTATGAGGGGATGGATCGGATGATCGAGAATATCAAAGAAATAGAAAAGGATCCCCAAAGGTTGAAAGAATTGGAAGAGTTGGCTGTGAGCAGATGGAATCAATATTACTCTCCCATGCATGCAGCTGCCTTTGTGTTGGACCCGGAGTTTCAACACAAGGCAAGTGCACAACAGAGTGATGCAAAGGTTGTTCGTGGTTGGAACCTCACTCTTCAAAAGATGGTGCCAACTCCTAATGGACGGCGGAGGATAAAAGACCAGCTTGCCAATTATCGCAATAAGGAAGGCATGTATGGATGGCCAGATGCACAGCATGATAGGTAATATTAACTCATTTTAATTTTCAGATTTTAGGAACTTGTAATTTGTTATTTAATACAAAATTAGAAATCTAAAATTTATGAGTTTTGGAATTTCAGATTTCGAGTTGGGGCTGTTACATGGTGGGAGGATTATGGAGCTGATTCCCCTGAGTTGCAAAAGCTTGCCATCCGCATTCTAAGCCAAGCTTGCACCTCCTCTTCTTGTGAGCGTTTGTGGAGTAGCTTTGCCCATATCCACACAAAGAAGAGAAATCGTCTGTGAACACAACGGGCCAATGATCTTGTCTTTGTTAATGCAAACTTGCGTTTGCTTAACAAGATGAGAGACGAATATACGCATGACAAATATATTGGATTTCATAGCCCAGATGATGCCCACTCACCTGATGATGATGATTTGTTAGTAGAGGAGAATGATGATGATGAGGAGGAGGAGGCAGAGGTTGAGTCTCAGGATGAGGATGAGCTTATTATTTAATCATATATGATATCATCCTCGATGTAGCCTTTTTTGGGTTTCAACTTTCTTTTTGTTACTATGACATTTGGGCTTTGAAAGCTGAATTACCATTTATGAATCATGATTGGTTTCTTAAATATCATGAATCATGAATCATTTTTCCATTTTGTAACTTGTTATAGGATTTATAAATTACCCCACCTTGCGTAATTGAAATTTTCATTTTGTGATTGGTAATTGGTTGAACAATGAAACTTGTATCTCCAAAGTTCAAAGTTACAATCAATATTAATGTTACTAGGTAGAGCTATAGCTTATTGTGCACTTTTTTTGAAGGTAGAGCACTCTAAATGTGTGTATGCATTACTCTAAACCCCCTTGATGACGTGGCATTTTCCCGTTTCACCCCCTCTCAAAAATCCCGAAATGTTTCCGTTTTTATTTCCCGTTTCCGTTTCTCCGTTTCCTGTAACTCTGCAGGAAACTCGAGCATGATATCTCTGAATATAGAAGAAGAAAGAGTTTGGTCTTGCAGTATATGATTCTCCTAGTCTAGATGATCAATATGAGTCAGCTAATTTTGCACATGACCAGCATTGGGCTTTTCTTGTTACATATCAACATAATCTTGATGTTCATGATGCCTACATGATAGTTTCTGATGCTTCTGATGCCTGGTTCTTTGATAGTGGTGCTAGCAAGCACATCACTTCCTGTCGGAAGTTATTCATCTGAGCATGCATCTAAGGGGGGGAAGTTACATGTGCCAATAATGCATCATATACAGTGAAGGGCATTGGGCAAGTTGCCATTACTTCTGTTTCTGATGGTCTAGTTACTCTAGACAATGTGCTTTATGTTCTTGGCATCCGCAAGAACCTCATCTCTATTTCAGCCATAGCTACTTGTGGATATCAGGTTCTCTTCGATGGTGTTCGGTGTGCGGTCTATGATGCTACACATGCCTTCACCATGGTGTTGACTGGCACATTGACTAGAGGGCTCTACAGACTTGATGCTTATGACAGATGCTTGGATGATGCTAGACTTGCCGATGTAGAAGCCCATGCTATTGCTACTTCTACCAGGGCAGATACTCATTTGTGGCATGAGAGGTTTGGACACCTCAACTTTGGGGCTTTGGTGAAGTTACATAAGGATGGTATGGTTGTTGATTTTCAAAAAATGCATATGCCTTCGAAGCATGTCTGTGAAGCTTTGATGTTTGTGGACCCATGTGGGTTGCAGCTCTTTGGGGATTTTACTATTTTGTCTCATTCATTGATGACTTCACCATATATACTTGGATTTTTTCTTTGAAATCCAAATCTGAAGTTTTTGCACGATTTATACATTTTATTGCCTTGGTAGAGAATGAAACCAGGCTGAAAATTGCCCACATTAATAAAGATAGGGGGGAAGAATATATGTCAAAGGAATTTGTTGATTTTTTTGGCCTCAGGTGGCGCACATCATCAATGTATTGTGCCTACACTCCTCAGCAGAATCCCATCGCTGAGAGAAAGAATACATCAGTCATGGAGATGGCTAGTTGTATGTTGAAAGGCAAACACTTGCCTAACAAGTTGTGGGTGGATGCTGTTATGTGTGCAAATTACATTTTGAACAGATGTCCCACCAAGGCATTAAAGACCATTACACCTTATGAGGCTTGGACAGGTCATAAGCCCAAGATTTCTTCACATGAGGACTTTTGGATGCTTGGCATATACACATGTGCCTTCTTAGACACACACCAAGTTATATGATAAAGTTGTCAAATGCATTTTTATTGGCTATAGTTCAGAGAGCAAGGGCTACAAGCTCTACTAGCCCCGCATGGGCAAGGTTTTTGTTAGTAGAGATGTTATGTTTTATGAATCTTCCTCTATGCCTTTGTTGATGCCCCAGATCTCTTGACAACTTGATGCCTTTGTTTCCGTCAGACTCTGATGATGATGTCAAATCTGAGGTTGCTCCTCCTTCTATTGGTCATTTGCAGCACATGTACATCCTGAAATTCAGCATGGTTTACAGCCTGATATGCCCATCTAGGAACTGAAATAACTTATTTTTCTGCTACTGGAGCAGGCTAAGGCCTTTGCCTCCTCTAATAAGTTACAATGTGTTGTTCACCAACATTTTCATCCAGCTGTATGGGCATTTCTTCTTGTCTTGAATTTTTCGTTTGGGGCTGCAACACCTCATCTGTAGCCTCACTAAAATCAATTATAGTCAAAGGAGTTGGATCCAAATCTGAAGTATATTTCATGTCACTATAGCCCTCGGCTTCATTGAAGACAACATCTCTACTAACAATGAGCTTTCATGTGAATGGATTCCACAACTTGTAGCCTTTACTTGCATGGTTGCATCCAACAAAGATGCATTTAGTCCCTTTGTTATCCAACTTAGACCTGTTTTGTCCAGAACTAAAGCATATGTCACTGAACCAAAGATACGGAAGTATCGAACCTTGGGAGGTTTGCCATACAGTGCCTGATAGGGTGTGAAGCCTTATTCTGAATATATGCTGTAATCACAGCTTCTCCCCAAAAAGATTTACCCACACTCCAGGATGCTAGCGATCAGCCCACTCTTGGTAGGACAAGGGTGCCACAAAGAGACTTCATGAAGGCAACTATGCATTGATGACCGTAGTGATGGAAGTTCACAAGGAGCCTGCTAATTTTCAGGAAGGACATACTAATCCTCTGTGGTAGGATGCAATGAAATCAGAAATGTCTTCTATCTGGAAGAATGCAACATGGGAATTAGTAGATCTACCAGTGGTCAGATCTGTCATTGGCACAAAGTGGGTATACAAGGTGAAATATCATGCCAATGGTGAAGTGGAAAAATATAAGGTACACTTGGTTGCGCAGGGATATTCACAGGCAGAAGGCATTTACTACGAGGAGACATTTGCTCCTGTAGCCAAGATGACCACTATCAGGTGTGTTGTGGCTATGGCTGCCCCATATGGCTGGCCCATATATCAATATGATGTCAAGACAACCTTCTAGAATGGAGACCTCAAAGAGGAGGTATATATGAAACAACGGCTTTAGTGTTGTAGACATGAACAAAAAGTGTGCAAGTTGTGGAAAGCATTATATGGTTTAAAAGAAGCGCCATGTGCTTGGTATCATCGCATACATGCGTATCTACTATCACATCAGGTATGCAATACTCCCAAGTGAGCCCAACTTGTATGTTCTGCAGGAACATGACTACATAGTCATCCTCATTTTCTATGTGTATGATATTATACTAACAGGCAATGATGCAAAGAAGATTGCAGCCATTAAGACCATGCTATTCTAGAGTTTGAGATGATTGATCTGGGGCTGCTATATTATTGTTTGGGACTTGAGTTTTGGCAAACGGTAGCATGGCATTTTAGTTACTCAGTCCAAGTATGCCTTAAATATAATTCAGCAATATAATATGCAAGACAACAAACCCGTGTGTACTCCTACGGGGAAGGGACTCAAACCTAGCAAGTATGATACTGCTGAGAAGGTTTATAGCACATTATACAGGAAGTTGGTTGGGAAGCTCATCTATTTGTGCTCTACGAGACTGTATCTTTGTCACAATTCATGCAATCTCCTACTATCACACATTGGAATACAACCAAGAAGGTCCTTCAATACATATGTGTAAACTTCCTCGTAAAAGACAGAAAAGATACTCTCATTTGCTCTCCCTCTCTCAATAGATACACTAGGGCCCAAGACAATTGTCGGGCTGGATCCCCCCGTAGGTTTTTATTCATCAGAGAGAAAAATGGAGTACATGAGTTCAGCGTGGAAGCTGTTCATACAAAATTCAAACGTAAATGAATCATTACATGAGCTCTTAGGCTCTCTTTCTTGGCAACAAGCCACTTGTCAAACTCTACATTACTTTCCTAATTACATGCCACTAAGGGCAACTCTAGAGTCTTCGAAGCACTTGATCATGCGAACCGCCTCCTAGACTCTTGTTAGGCTCTATTGTGCTAAGGAAAATAACTCTTCCTAGTACTTGCAACAATTAATTAAA
This sequence comes from Dipteris shenzhenensis, assembly GCF_047967505.1. NCBI lineage: Eukaryota > Viridiplantae > Streptophyta > Polypodiopsida > Gleicheniales > Dipteridaceae > Dipteris > Dipteris shenzhenensis. The sequence goes on along the minus strand of NC_141624.1, from coordinate 44,896,486 downwards.
GTGCACCACCATGGCACCCATTAATTGTTAGCGCTTTGCATGCAAATAACACATTGTGGACTAGTTCTAGTCACGGTGGGCGTCCCCACTGAACACATGTGCACACACAACAAATATAAAAATATATATTTATTCTCTGGTTGACCGAAGTCAACGCACTCAATCATAATTAAGGGGCTTTGACAAAGGGTCGAGGCACCTTAATTATAGTCAAGTCTCTCCAACCGAAGTTGGTACAGCTCTCCAGCCGAAGTTGGCACATCTTGGTTAACTGTAGTTAACCCTCTTGGCGTATGCCAAGTCTCGTTGACTGAAGTCAGCTCTCTTTGACTGTAGTCAGCTTTGTGGTTCTTTGGTTAACCGCAGTTAACCCTCTTGGTAATAAACCATGTCTCCTCGACCGAAGTCAGGCTTACTTGATCAGATTCAAGTACCTTTGACCGTAGTCACTTCTTTGACCAATTAAAAGAACTCTTTGACCATAATTAACACATATGAAAACTCTTTAATTATGATCAGATAAATGGTCAACTGTACTTTGACTTAGGATATTTACATTGTGGTGACATCCCCTCGGCTTCTATTCAGTTGACCTCAACTGAAAAGCTTCCTTGTAAACATCCAAAAGCTATGGATGATCGGACAACATGTCTTCATCCATCCGCTTGGCATCCAATGTCGTATAATTCTTGAATTTTACAAGGTACTTGTAAAATTCTTTGCCTTGAGGGCCTTTGCGTACTTTATGGTACACGATTTGCTCTGGCTGAAGACCTCCTCCAGCTCATCCACTTCTGGTGGATCCTTTGCTATTGCTTTCGTAGGCTCTGGCCCCTGAAATTTCTTTAGAAGACTCACATGGAATGCATTATGAATCCTCCAATGCTCTGGCAATGTTAACCTGTATGTAACCTCATTTATTCTTTCTATAACCCTGAAAGGGCCATAGTACCTGGGAGATAACTTTTCATACACTTTCTGTTTGCCTTTGAACTTGCGGAGCCTAGCTTTCTCGAACTTTAAAAGTACCCAATCCCCTTCCTTGAGATCCAACTGTCTCCTATGCTTATCTGCAGCTCTTTTATGCTTCTCTTGAGACCTTTCAATTGCTGTCCGGACTTGGCTGTAAGCTGTCTGGAGGTCTCTCACAAACTGATCGGTTGCAAATATTTCGTCCTTGGTCCTCAGGATAGGTGGTAGAATCACCTTCCCATAGATGACCTCAAAGGGGGCTTTCCCTGTAGAGCTGTGTATTGTATTATTGTAAGCAAACTCTACCAATGGTAGGCATTTTTCCTAGTCTGAACCTTGGTCACCCACGTAGCATTTCAGCATATCCAATGCTGTAGAATTTGCTACTTCACTTTGACCATCTGTCTAGGGATGGAAAGAAGAAGAAAAATTCAAATTCGTCCCCATGTTATCAAATAAAGCTCTCTGGAATAGACTGGTCATTTTGGAATCTCGATCATTGACAACGGACTTAGGCATACCATGATGCTTAAAGATCTGTGCCATGAAAAGCTTAGCCATATGATCTGCCTTTATGGTTTTACGAACCGGAATGAAATGAGCTTGCTTGCTGAATCTATCAATGATAGTCCAAATCCCATCATTCCTGACTTTGATCTTGGCAAATCAAAAATGAAGTCCATTGTAATACTTTCCCATGGTGTTTGAGGCACGGGAAGAGGCATAAATAGGCCAAGTGCCTTTTGTCTATCATACTTGACTTTCGGACACGTAAGGTAGTGAGTAACAAACTAGGGTATATCTTTCCGCATCCCTGGCCAAAAGAAATACCTCTCTAGTGCTAGAGTTGTTATTGTAATTTCTCTATGTCCAGCATAGGGAGGTGCATGGCATTCCTCCAAAATCTTTTTCCTCATCTCCTGGGTTATGCATAGGCAGTCATCTTTTATTAAATACACATCTTTCAAGGAATAGTGACTGGTGGACTGCCCCCTTTGCATTTGCTGTAAAATCTCACCACAGTCTGCATCATTAGCATATTGCTCCCTCATGCCTTCCAGATCCTGATGATAAGCAATGGTCACATTATTGACCTGGGGTCTTCGGGACAAGGCATCTGCCGCATGTAAAGGCTGCATTTTTCTTAGTAAGGTCATGCAGTGGAGCTGCGATATCAGCAAAATGCCTGATGAATCTCCTATAGTAGGAGCAATGTCCCAAAAAACTATGGACTTCATGCACAGTTTTCAGCTCAGGCCATTCTTGGATGGCTTGGATCTTTGCAGGATCCATCTGTATCCCATTCTTGGATATTATATGCCCAAGATAATGGATAATTCACTTTTCTTGCTATTGGCAAAAAGCTGATGATTTCGAAGTTCTTGAAATACTAAAGCAAGATGTTCCCTGTGCTCTTCTTCTGTTTTTGAAAAGACTAGGATATCATCAAAGAAAGTATCCGTGAAATGCCTGTACTTTCGGAAGATGCAATCGATCATTCTATTGAATGTGGCTGGAGCATTTGTCAACCCAAAAGGCATCACTAAGTATTCATACAACCTGAAATAGTGCGAAAAGATGTCGTATACACCTCTTGTGGTTGTATTCTAACTTGATGATAGGCACTGTTCAAGTCTATCTTGCTGAAAACTGTTGCCCCTCTAAGCTGGTCAAGCACATCATCTATGCGTGGTATCGGAAAACTATTTTTGATGGTCATCTTATTCAATGCACGATAATCAATGCACATTGGAAAAGAACCATCTTTTTTCTGTACTAGAAGTACTGGTGAGCAAAAAGGAGACGATCTGGGCTGAATCAACCCTTTGGACAGCAAGTCCTGCACCTGAGCCATAATCTCCTCTCTCTGAGTCACACTGACTCTATAAGGTGGTCTATTTGGTGGCTCACTACCAGGCATTAACTCTATCTGATGATCTTTTGGTCTCTCGGGGGGTAACTCCCTTGGCAAAGCATCAGCAAAGCAATCTTTAAAGTTTACAAGAAACTGAAATTTATCTTTGTCTGCATCATTCATTTCAGCATGCATATCATTCTCTTTTTCTTTTACAAAAACCATGTACGTGGAAATTGCAGACTTTATTGCTTTACCACATGTAACATGAGATACAATGGGGATAATCTCCCCTTTATTCCTGGCAACTAAACACTGATTTTTTCCCCTATGGATAAAACTCAGCACCCTCTTAGGGTATTCTATCGTTACTTCCTTTCGATGGAACCACGGTGTACCAAGTACAACATCATGCTGCTTGAGAGGAGAGATTAAGAAGTCCTCCTGATCTACATAGCTCTGCACATGGACACAAAGCTTTCCAATCAAAGGAATAACTTGCACTGGATTCCCTTGAAACATTTGATCAGCATCAAGAGCTCTGCCTAGCTCTTCAGTTTTAATCCCTAATCTCATGGCTAAATCTTACGATATGAAAGTGTCTGTAGACCCTGGATCAAATAGGATTAATGCTTGCTGATCTCTTATCTTTCCCCATGATAGCAAAAGCTCTTTTTCCTTTGGGTCTGAGGTACTCCCCAAAACATCTGGGACTGCTCCCACCATTGGCCTCGATGATACTTGTGGCTTTTTTTGCTCCTTAGAACCTGAAGGCTTCTCAGGGCACTGGGCAGCCATATGCCCCTCTTTCCCCCATCTAAAGCATTTCCCATCTCTGTGGAATTCAGCTATCTGTTTTGGAGTGAATGGGGATTTGCCTTTGTATGACTTTGAAAGCTGAGTACCCCTCGGCTTCTGAGGCTGAAACCCTTTCTTTTCAACCTTGGGATACTCTTTCTTTTCTGATTTTGAAAAATCAGTTTTCTTCCTTCAGCACCTCCTACATGCAAGGATAGGATTGTGGATGAATCTTGTAACGGCACAAGACTAGCTACTGAAGCTGAAGGTCTTGAATGTTCTTTGCCCCCAAAGCATTCACTATTGCTTGAATTCTTGGACTGAGACCTGCTCTGTACTTTCTCATTTGGGTTCTTTTGGAGATGTTTTTGAAAGGTGCAACCTACAAATAAGCATCCCAAAACTTTTAGTTATACACATCCAATGTATCTCCTGCATCCATATGCAAACTGTCCCAATCTTGAAGAACATGATCTTTAAACTGTTTAGGCATGAACTGTTGGTAGAAGGCTTTCTTGAAGCCCTTCCACCTCTTTGGGGCTGTTGGAACATAGTCTATGGTATGGTTGTATAGGCTAGTCTAGATGTTTTTATGTTCATTTCTAGCCTAGTTATTTCCTAGTGTTAGGTGGGTCAGGTATATATACCCCCTACACTCATTTGTATTTTATTCTCTCAGTTGCACTATTGGATCTTTTCAGTTATATCATTTTCATGATTCATTGCTCTCTTGCTCTCTCTCGCTTGTGTCCTGGGTGTCTACCCCAACATTTGGTATCAGAGCTCAGCTCTGTGTTGAGAGAGTGAGGTGAACTCACTGAGAGGAGCGCTTGAGGCTCAGCCTCCTGTTTTGCGCTTTTGCTGCAAATTTTTTTGCTGCAAACAGGCTCAGCCTGTGTGTTGTGAAAGTCTTTTGCGAGTGAATGCTCTTTCTCTTTAGGGGGGGCTCTTCTTTCTGAGTTTTCTGCTGAATAGCTTGCTGGGTGATCTCCTTAGGGGGGGGTTGTGAGTTATTTGCTGTGAAGGAAATTGCTGAGAAGAGTTCTTCGTGAAAAAGAAGAGAGTTCTTTGTAAGGAAGAGAGTGTTTCGTGAGATAGCATTCTTTGTAGAAGAGCACCTTGCTGAAAGAAAAAAAAAAGAGACGTTTTTCTTAGAGAAAAGAGTGTTCTTCGAGAGGAGTTCATTGAGCATTCTTTCATTGAGCATTCTTTCTGTGAGAGAGGAGAGTTCACGCAGGTGGCTGGAGAACGGTGTCGCAGGAAGGCTTCTTTGCGAGGACTTCAACTCCTCAAAGCAAGTGCTCGTTGTGCGTTCAGGAGAAGGGTGGTGACACGCGCAAGCGAAGCCAGGCTGCTGGAGGAGAATCGCGGCGCAGACGAACACAGAAGCAGAGAACTGGCGCGAGCACGCCACGCCACAGGCGAATCAGGCCATCGCGACCAGCACCCGAGCACTCGCGGGTAGACAAAGGAAGGCGACGCGCGCAGTTCGTGGTCCAGCCAGGCAAGGCGAGCGGACTCAGCAACACAAGCACTCCGCCAAAAACGCGGCAAGCAAGAGGCGATAGGCGAAGGCGACGTGCAGGGTGGCGGCGAAGGCCATAGCCACAGCCAACTTTGGAGCCACACCAAATTTTTAGGGCATTTTTCCCAAGTTAGACTAACTGTGGTTAGTTTAGCTAACCGGTGCCAATTTGGTTTGATTTTTGGCCCCAGGCCAAATTTTTGGGGAAAGGCTAAAAAGCCCCCTAAACTCCTTTGTATTTGGCATTCCTTTGTATTTTTGGGCTTTCTTGAAAAATTCTAAGTCCTAACAAAGGATTTTGCCCTTTGTAAAAGGGCATTCGGAGCACATTTTGACGTGCTGTAGAGCACCCGCTTGGCCAAATTTGGTCAAACTGAGCCTGCACATCAATTACCTGTATACAGGTCTTGAGTTGTGACACTCCAAGTGTCTGATAAACTCTGCCTACCTGTGGTATTTTTGACCCCGAAAGGTGCCCCCAGGAGCAAACTGCGACACAGACAAAAAGTGCTCACAGTCCAATTTTTGGACCATTTTCTGAGCAATTTTCGGGCAGTTTCAAGCAAAATCAACAGAGGTGCAGGGACAGGTACAGGACAGGTGCAGGTCAATTTTTCTTCCAGATTTCTTGCAGATTTTTAGCCATGGCATCTGAGTCATTTTCATTTGCTGAGCATGACAAACTTGACGGCACAAACTATGGTCTTTGGGCCTTCATGGTCAAGCATTTGCTGATAGGCAAAGACCTATGGGAGCTTGTGTCAGGTGAAGAGAAAAGGCCAGCAGGCCCTACTGCTAGTGCATCTTCAAGCAGTACATCGTCTTCTAGCAGTACAGTCACTGCCACTACCACGCCCGCGCAGAAGGCATTTGACAAAAGGAATGGACTTGCCATGTCCATCCTTGTGCATTCAGTCAAAAGGAACATTATGACCACATTGAAGTCATGCCAGACGGCACATGATGCATGGACCACATTGGAAATGATGTACAATGTGAAGAATGAGGCGAGAATTCTAGCTTTGGAGAATGAACTCAAAGCTCTCAAGATGACTGAGCATCAGTCTGTTCTTGAGCATACATCCAAGCTCACTGATATCAGAGATCAGTTCGCTGCCTTGGATGAAGCCATTAGTGACCGGAAGATGGTCACTCTCACTCTGAATAGCTTGGCGCCTTCTTACAGAAATTTTACGTCATCTTTAAACCAGACCATGCGGGTTGCACCAGTCTCTTACCAAGAGCTGGTTGGTTTGTTATTGCAGGAAGAGCAAACCATGAGAAACTTTGATCAAGGTGGCACTCATGAAAAGGCATATGCCATGCATGGCCGAGGCAGAGGCAAAGGCCAGGCCAAAGGCAAAGGACCGGCTCAGCCGACACCTCAGGTGGCTCAGCCACAGAAAAAGCAAAATAGGTGGACTCCTAAGAAACAGGAGCCACAGCCGAAAGCACAAGAAGCGAAGCCTATCAAAGGCACCTGCCACTATTGTAAGCTACCAGGCCACTATGCCAATACATGTCAGAAGAAATATGCAGACTCTTTGAAGAAGGGTAAGGCCAATCTTGCCCAAGATGATGCAGATGAGAAATCTGAGCAGGCACACACAGTGTCAGATGAGAAAAGCTACTGTTTTGCTGTAGATCTCAGAGAGATTTCTGATGCAGACAGTTCCCAGCTCTCTACTTCAGAGGTGATGCTTGTTATGAATGATGCTTGGTGTATCGACAGTGGTGCATCAAAGCACATGACTCCTCGCAAGGAGTGGTTTGATGAATATGCATCCTCAGAGGGCAGATTTGTGACATGTGCCAACAATGCTAGACACAAGGTTCATGGAATTGGGGATGTGCCAATTAAATTTTCTGATGGCAAAACCCAATTCATTCGTGATGTGTGGCATGTTCCGGGTCTGAAGAGGAACTTGATTTCAGTTCCTACATTGGCAGTGAAGCAACACATGCTTGTGGAATTCCAAGATTTGCAATGCCGGATCAAGGATCCTACCAAAGATTTTCAGGTTGTTGCTACTGGTTCTTTCCATGATGGTGTATACACATTGGATGCATCTTCACCAGGAGAGGTTGCCATGGCAGTGACATCTCAGGATTTGGTCTCTTTGTGGCATGCACGGTTTGGGCACATCAACACCAGGAGCTTGCAATTTTTGTCCACCCATAACATGGTGACAGGCATGCCGGCTCTACCAACACCCAAATCAGAATTATGTGAGCATTGTGTGCTTTCGAAAATGCACAAACAGAAATTTCCCCTTGCAGGAGCAGTCAGAGCTACCGAAAGGTTGCAGTTGGTGCATTCAGACGTGTGTGGGCCACTCAGTGTTGCCACACATGCCAAGGCAAAGTACTTTGTGACGTTCATAGACGACTTCTCAAGATTTGCATGCGTCTTTCTGATGAAGGACAAATCTGAAGTCTTTGCCTATTTTCAGAAATACAAAGAGCTTGTTGAGAACAAGCTAAACTTGAAAATCAAGACCCTACGGTCTGATAATGGGGGAGAGTATCTTTCCAATGCCTTCACAGCTTATTTGGCAAAGCATGGGATCAAGCATCAGCTGTCCACTCCCTACACACCACAGCAAAATGGTGTTGCTGAGCGGAAAAACCGCTCATTGCTTGACATGACCAGGTGCATGTTGTCTCACAAGCACCTGCATAAGAAATTTTGGGGAGAGGCTGTCATGACAGCCACATACATTCAGAACAGGTGTCCAACCAAGGCCTTGGTTGACAAGACACCATACGAGGTGTTCTATGGGTCTCCACCCAAAGTGGGACATCTCAGGATTTTTGGTTCTGTTTGTTATGCTCTTGTGCCAAAGAAACAGAGAAAGAAGCTGGACAATAAGGCAGTGAAATGCATATTTGTGGGGTATTCACAGGCCAGCAAAGGTTACAGACTCTGGAATCCGGACACACGGTCCATTGTTCTTAGCAGAGATGTAAAGTTTGCTGAGTGTGACACTTTACCGGACACTCTACCAGATGTCAGAGATAGCATGGATGCACCCTTGACTATTCTCAACTTCAGTATGCCTACTGAACAGTCCGAGCAAGTTGCTACAGCACCCCAGAATATACAGCAAGGTCCTCAGCCCGCTGTTGCATCAGAACAGCCCCTCATTGTATATAACAGGAGACCAAAGGTTGCTCCAGTTACTGCTGTACCAAAACAGCAAAAACAGGCTGTCATTCTGCCACAAGAGGCCCAGCCTCATGGCATGCAGACAAGGTCCAAAACAGCCCAGAAAAATCAGGTCAATTTAGCCTTGATGGCTGATGTGCTTCAAGCACCTGTAGAGCCTGATAACTACAGCATTGCTATGCAGGATCCACGGTGGTACAAGGCAATGCAAGATGAGCTTCATGCCATCTCGAAGAATCACACATGGGACCTAGTTACTCCACCTGTGGGGAGGTCAGTCATTGGCACCCGGTGGGTTTACAAGGTCAAATATCATGCCGATGGCACAGTAGAGAAATGCAAGGCACGATTGGTTGTGCAAGGCTATGGGCAGAGAGAGGGCATTGACTATGAGGAAACATTTGCCCCGGTTGCCAGGATGACCACCATTCGTGGTGTGGTTGCAATAGCAGCATCGTATGGATGGCCCATCTTCCAGTATGATGTGAAAACAGCGTTTCTGAATGGAGATATCCAGGAGGAAGTTTATGTGAGGCAACCACCTGGCTTTCCTGTCACAGGACAGGAGGATAAAGTATGCAAACTCAACAAGGCATTGTATGGGCTGAAGCAAGCACCACGGGCTTGGTATTCAGTGATTCATTCATGTTTGTTATCTTATGGGTTTGAGCATACTCCCACGGAGCCCAATCTCTATGTGCTACAGAGGCATGACTACATATTGATATGTAGATGACATTATTTTCACTGGCAGTGATCAGTCACAGGTAGAGGCAGTCAAGAAGCTACTGTTTTCACAGTTTGAGATGACAGACCTAGGCCTCTTACATTATTGCCTTGGATTGGAGGTTTGGCAGACACAGGATGGTATTCATGTCACTCAGTCCAAGTATGTCAGTGAGATTTTGTCTCAGTTTAACATGAAGGACAGCAAACCAGTGGCAACTCCTATGGAGAAAGGCTTTAAACTTTCAAAGTTTGATACGGCGGAGAGGTTTGATGGCACATTGTATAGACAGCTAGTGGGAAAGCTGATTTATTTGTGCTCTACACGACCAGACATTGCCTATGCCACGGGCATTTTGTCTCAATTCATGCATGATCCTACTGTCACTCATTGGCATGCTGCCAAGAGAGTTCTTCGTTACCTGCAAGGTACGCAGACTTTGCGTCTGTTTTATGCGAGGAACACTGACTTGCAGCTATCTGGATATTCAGATTCAGATTGGGCAGGGGATTGTGATGACAGGAAATCCACTTCTGGGTATACTTTCTTTCTTGGCACCTCATGCATATCATGGCTAAGTAAGAAGCAGCCCAGGAATGCACTCTCATCCAGTGAAGCGGAGTACATGGCAGCAGTCACAGCTACTACAGAGTGTATGTGGTTGCAGAAGTTGTTGTATGACACGCATATATCACAGGCTTCACCAGCGACAGTTCTTCATTGTGATAGCCAGTCATGCATAGCCATTGCCAACAACCCTGTGTTCCATGCTCGCATGAAGCACATTGAAAACCACTATCATTACATTCGTGGTTGTATTGAGGATGGCACACTTACACTCCATTATTGTCCCTCTGAGGAGATTGTAGCAGATCTCTTCACTAAAGCCCTTGGTGCGGACTCGTTCATTAGATGCAGAGATCGGCTTGGTATGAGAGACACACCAGTGTCACGGGGGGTAGTGAAATGACACTGCTGTTTTTTTTTTTTTTTTTTTGGTATGCTACCCTAGGTTGCTATATCCATGTCCCTTTGGATGAACATGTGCAACCAGTGGTACTTTAGGTATCACTAGGTACCTCTGAGATGTTTCCAGGGTACTTGACCATACCATTGAGGGGGGGAATGTTGGAACATAGTCTATGGTATGGTTGTATAGGCTAGTCTAGATGTTTTTATGTTCATTTCTAGCCTAGTTATTTCCTAGTGTTAGGTGGGTCAGGTATATATACCCCCTACACTCATTTGTATTTTATTCTCTCAGTTGCACTATTGGATCTTTTCAGTTATATCATTTTCATGATTCATTGCTCTCTTGCTCTCTCTCGCTTGTGTCCTGGGTGTCTACCCCAACAGGGGCTGACCCATCTGTGGTCTGTGCACTCCACCATGCACTAGCTGTCTCGGTCAAGTGCAAACTGATCATTCTTAACTTGGAGGATTCTGAAAACTTTTTTGTACTGAATGCAGCATCAAACTGCTTGATGAACTACAATGCTTTGTTTGTATGACCATATTGTCCATTATAGGTCATAAACTTGACATTTTTACCTCCATCTTTGAATTCCTTGGTCTCTCTGGAAGACTTGCTCTTCCTAGACTTCTTGTGTTTCCTTCTTTTGGTCTCTCTGTAACAATGCTTTTGATCTAATCGTGAGGCCAATTGCCCGCTTTTAGAAATCCATTTGTTGTAAACTAAATATAGCTATGGTTTTTTCCTGAAAAAGATAAAATTTACATAGTAAGAGTATGTCTGTGGGTGCAGTTTTTGTGACCTAGACTTATCATTATGGTCAATTTTGATGAGAACGTTATACTTGCCCTGACAGTTATTTGTTTTGATGACAGTTATGGTCAATTTTGATGAGAAAATTATACTTGCCGTGACAGTTATTTGTTTTAATAATGTAGGAGACACGTGTGGAAAAATTACTGCTTCTGCTACTTGAATCAGAAACTCATTGATGATTCGGCATTTTTGCAAGACTTTGGCATCAGGAATAATTGTCAGGTACAGTGTACTTAAGAAGCTTATTATGGAGTGCATATAACAAAAGAATGCCTCTAGTGCTACTATTCTGCCTTTGCAAGGGTGATAAGATCCACAAACTTTGTATAGAACGTGCATGCAACAAAGATGTTCTTCCATATCAAATAAAATTGAGGCCTTTAGGAGCTCCTTCTGCAAGCTGTTGAATGTTTCATGCGTAGTACACCATCCTATTTCTGAAACCAAGTTTTTCCTTGAAGCAAACGCTGAGCCCTGTTTTACTAACATCCTGTAGACAGAGTGGGAATTGGTTCTCGAAGAAACATACATACTCTTAAATGATTGCTTTCAAGAGTCTGCTTGCAGCCATCACTTACTTTGGTAAACACACATTTGTTGCCTTCAAAGGTCAGATTATCATTGTGGTGCATAATAGGATAGCCTTATGTAGGTGAAGGCTAGTCTTCTCACAAGCTAAATTGGACACACTAAAGGAATTTGTGAATGTATCAAGAAACTCTAATGTATGAGATTTTTATTCCCTTCAAACATTAAACCTATACCTGTATGAACATTGTTGCTACCCCTTTTCTGTCACTAATCCCTTCTATCCCATGCTGATCCTCCCCCCCTTTAGCATGCAACTAGTAGCGTTACAGTCTGCTCCCCTCGTGCACCTAGCTAGAGAAACTGCTGCATGGTCCCTGCCTTCCCCTGCTCCTCTTCCGAAAAAGAGGAAGAAAGTAACTCACCTTCTTCCTCACTTTTGCTGTGGTCAGCTGCCCATCCGGTCTCAGTGCTCACCTGGTCATGTGAAACTGTTCTTTTTGCAGCATCTTCTCCTTTGCCCTAGTTGTATTTCCCTATAGGATACCAATGCCAGCTGTGCCTAGTTGCAGTGCTTTGGCTCCCTCCTTTTGCAGAGTTGTGGAGTTTGCTTGCTACAGGCAACTCTCCCCGCAGAGTGGAAGCTAACCATAGAGAGAGTGCCCAGGAAACACACAATGTCAATTTCAAATAAAACTTCTTTTCCATGATGTGTACTGGTGTAGAGAGAGAGAGATATGATATGATATGATTGTATTAAAGTCTGCATAAGACCCTTCAGGATCTATGGGGCTGGTGATCACTATCAAGTAATAGTGATCCCTTACATCCAGTGAGAGAAGATATCACAAACTTGCTGTATAATTAGTAGTAGTTGTGCTAGCTTGTGTACTAGTCCCAGTACCTTGTTGCGGTGTTCCAAATCCTCTTTCAAGTAGCTTCCTAGTTTTTTGGTTGGCTGCCCAGCAGCTTTTTCAAATATTCTCCATTGCCTCCATAATCTTCTTTGATGTGTGCATAGGGTCTACATCTTAGAAGTACAAGCTGCTCATTTTCTACCTCCCATGTGGGGCAGATTTTGCAGGTCCTTTCTTCCCTGGGGATCCTGGGTCTTGCCCACCTACCCCTCTCCACCTCGAGATCATGTGAACTAGTTATGATTTTGAACATTAGATGCCTTTTACATTTTGATATGTCTTCCCCAAGGTATTTTTGCATTCCATAGCTATCCATTGAGTTAATTTCCTGTTTGTAGAACTACATTTTTGTCCTCAGGTTTTGCCATAGTTTTGGTAGCATTTTTAATGTCAGTATTTGATTTCACATGCATCTTCTGGTATGTGAGCAGCTGTTAGACCCCATAATTGCATCCACTTCATTTCCTTTTTGTGCCAGCCCGTGATTTGCATAGCTTCCATCGTCTTGTGTGGTATCCTATTAGCCTCCATCTTCTCAACTTTGTTGAGGTAAGCCATGAATTGACATAATGCTTCCCCTTCTAGAGCTATTAGACCTGTTTAAGCCAATAGGATCGGGTAGGGTGTTTGTGCCTTAACCTCTATTTGCCCTATTAGGAAACGTTTATGTTTCTTTCCCAGTAGATCTAAGAAGAAGAAGAAGAAGAATATATTATCGTCCTCTGAAGACCAAAACCGGCCTATGGGACCTGGGCAATACAATATCACAAGTACATGAAAGCTCCTCCCGAAGATGGGAGGGTGGAAAGAGAAACCACCTTCTAGGATTCAGGTGGATTCCTATGCTTGAAGAGCTTATACACAAATGTTCCTAAAGCTGAAGGTGACCCTTTATGCAGCAAATCAGCCAGTTTGTTATGTCCCTCAAGGAGGTGATTGAACTCTTCCCTAATGTGTGCACAGTGAGGGCATATCATTACCATGTGTTCTTCTGTTTCAACCATACCTTGATCACATAGTTGGCATATTCTACTCTCCCTTGGCATCTTTTTCCATCCCCCTGTTTCTATTTGCAGCTGGTGTGATCGGGTGCGAAGTGAGGCTAAAGCCCTCCGTTTATGCACTGCTATAGGTGTACATATGTACTTCTGCGTTGTTGTCTCCCTTCCTGTATAAATTGACCAATATTCGGGGTTGATATATGTGCGATAGTACTCAAATTTATCTTTGTTTTCTGCTGTTTGCCATTTCCTGTGTAGTGCATTCAGCAGGTCATAATGAAAAGCCTCTTCATCAATCTCCTCTGAAGAGTAGTTTAAATACTCTTCTACTTCCCACTTCTTGAACCATTTTTTTAGGTCCTGTGCCCATCCGGATGTCAAAATCTTGCCCTTGTTTGTCTTTTGAAGCTTCTGACTTTCATTCCATGCTCTCTTTGGTAGCCTTTTATTATCCATGCACTTGACCTTTGTGATGTATCTGAGTACTCTCTTCAGAGCATGTAGAGTGCTAGAGAGAGAGGTGCATACAATAAATGACTAATACTGGGGGGAGAGAGAGAGAGAGAGAGAGAGTAGAAATAGTAATTATTCTTGTCCAAGGATGGAGCAAATCATATACAAAAGATGGGCACCGTGTACCACCCTCTATCAGCAGGGTGTCGACTAGATGTGGACCCCCTGTGATAACGGAAACTGTTCTCTTAACTCCTCAAGGCACCTTCAAAACACCCAGCCTATGATGGTACCCCGCAAACACACCTTCATGCCGCTCCCTTGGATAGCCTATCGTAAGCTTCTTTCTTGCTTCTCCATGTTTGGTTTTGTGCAAGTGAACGATTTTGGTACATAGGTACAATCTTGGTAGTACCACAGGTCCATGGCACCACTATCTTCAATCACGTACCCGCTAGTGGGTGTGATTTTTTTGTGAGCTTTTTGTCACGAGCTTTTTTTCAATTTTCATGAATATTGTGAGCTTTTCATTCACTCATCTCCCTAGCGTCTCTATTCCATCCAGGAGTTGAGAGGGGGTGTTAGAGGCCGACATCTACTGATGTCACCTAGAGAGAGAGGGCCTTGCTTATGGATATGAATGAACCTGACATGACAACTTTGTAAAGTAAGGCTTATGAAGTAATGGAAGGATCCTCATGCAATACTATGTGTGTACAATAATGTGTGCATGGAATTTGGAAAAACCTTTCTTTGAAATCAAAATGAAGGTATCATGGCTTAGATTGGGAGGAGATGAGGAGAAATCGAAAACCAACATGAAGAGAAGTCCCATCCACACAGTGCACTATCAACAAATAAAGAGGTCAAGAGACCTTCAACGTGCATTTGGCCAAACAGTTGCAGAGATTCTTTGCCATGCCCTTTATGGGCAATCACTCAATCCTCTGCTAGGGCAGTCACGATGGCTCACAAATCCATAAGGCAAAGAGTAGCAATGCCTCCTTGCCAATCAGGGCACTCTAGGAGATCACATCTCACTGTAGCAACTCTGTAACAAACACCACCATCACATCCTCTCTGCTGTTGCATTTGCCATACATATTGATGAGAGCATTCCCCACAACAAAATCCAACACCCATCTGTTGCTAACAATAGTAGCATAGGTTACTCTACCCTCTTCTAAGGCTCCCATGCATCGTAGAGAGTAGTGCCTTCACTTCGCATGTAGTTAGTACTCATCTCTGTAAAAAAAAACATCATTCTAAATATTTCACCATCTACCACTTATTTTAAATTTGGCTTATGAAGCATTCATCGCAGAACTACTACTTTAAAATGCAATTTCGTAATTTGGATTTCAAGATACTTCTCACAACATCACTTCTTAAACATAACAGCTGAAAATGTAAGAATATTTTTAGCTTTTACATTTAAAGATCCTTGCCACACAACACTACATCCCAATAGGTCAGTTCATAAAATTCTCTGTGCACTTGAACAGTTGCAGGGATGTCTTGCCATGCCCATTCTGAGCACAACCAGTAATCATTGCACTTAGGAGACCACAACCCATTGTGGCATCTCTGCAAACACTACCCTTGCATCATCTAGGTTCACGGAATGGGCATACATATTGGCAAGGGCATTCCCCACACAGTAACCTCTGACTATGGATTCAAAAAAGAGCAAAAAGCATAGAGCAATAAAGACACTCTTGTGCCACACAACCACCATGACCAAGGACATAGTATGTGTTACATGACAACCTCAACAAGAACATCAAAAGTGATGATCACAAGTATTACTGTCAATACTACATAGTTTATGGAAATGCTATTCTGTACTGATTGATCGCAGACACATGTCAGCAACAACATTGTCATTCTCTATGGAAAGATAATGGCGACCTAACTCTTCACAAAGCCTTGCCATCCTAAAGCAACCTGCAAAGACATCGATGATGCAATCACCAGGGTCTGTGAATGTTCTGAGTATCCACCTACAAGAAGCACTAAAAGGGATCAGAGGATGTTTGACAATCCATATTTATTTTCCTTGAAAGAACTTCAATTATACCCCATAAAGTCAATCTGTGCTTGTATAGGATCTTACTCGTGCAAGTAATCTGATCTTTCTGCCCCTCCTCGTAAGTAAGTTGATGCAACTTGTGTCCGTTTTGCGACATGTTTACAGTCACACTCGTGTAGCACTGATGTCTTTGCTGGAAAAAGCTTATTAGAGACATTTGCACCTGCTTGTCGATCCATGTGTGGGAGGTCAGATTTTCCACTCCAGAAGATACCCATTTGTAGATTGCGAACCTAATGGATGATTCCAAAATAGATTCTTAAATGTACGCATTTCTTAAAAAAAGAAACGCTTAGAGCTTTGGTGCATTCGACAACTGAATGATATCCTCTGTAATTACATCCATATATGCAAACAACTTTACATCTGCATCAAATCCTAGCTTGAAAGCTTCAGTTTGGCTGCAAAATCAAAAAATCAAAACCAAGAAAGAGAGGAGTGATACTCACCAGATAAACTCGGTTGTTGATTAATGGAATTGGTTCTTGAAGCATGAAAATCGAGTCGTTGCTTTGTTCTCAGCTCTCGAGTCTTAGAGGACTCTACATTCTCCGATAGAACCTGCTTGTAAGAATTACAAAGGACAAGACTCTAGGTTATACTATCTTGTTTCTTTAGTGTTAGTTGTTAACTATTACATAAGTATGAGGAGTAGAGGTCTCACAGGTCTTTTCTTGATAGCTGACTCTCCGTCCGTTGATCTAGGTCGTAATGTGATATCCACATAACGGTTCTCTGCATCCAATTCATCCTCATCCATATTGTCTTCCATGTTCTTCTCAAAGACTGAGCAGCAAATGTTGCAAACTTAAGTATATGGTAGATACCCGCATATATAGACATTGGTCTAGATGCCTATGGAATAGGGAACTTTGGAGTATTACCTTCACGTCTATTTTTCTCAGTGGGATGTACTTTTCCCAGTGGGTAATCCAACCACCAAGGACACACATTAATCTCCCAAATCGTTATGCCCTTATCTTTCCAAGATAAGGGATACATGCTTCCCTCTTTCTCCATGTTTGTCCATGCCATGACCTCATATGGCATCCTTGCAAATGAATTGGTATCATGCAAAGACCGTATCCACCTATTATGTATGAAAGAATGTAGACATATGAGTAAAACAGTTTATTAATCCTAAGAGAAAGAAGAGGGTTGCTATTGTACCACCTATACACCAAGCGTAAGGATGACTCCTGCATTTCTGGCTGCTTATCTGCTTCAAGAGTAGACTTCATATCCTTTCAAAGCATAGGGAAGGCTTCTTGGAGGTGAAGTCGTCTTTGCTCTCGAGCAAATGTCTCAAACCCATCAGGCAGTTCCAAATCATGGCTTCGCAAATTGTTGATGATGGAAATCCCTCGCTCAAACAAGTATTGCCAATATGTTTCCTTTTTCAGATGTAGTCGAAACTTTTGGGCATCCCCATACTTAGCAGATGCAACTGGATCATTTCCACGTGCCATCATCAATTGTTGTAGAAGCTCTTTTTTCCTATTAATATCATGGCAAAGGAAAAAAATATTAGCATCACTATGGAGTGATTGTGCAAAAACATTAATTGACATTACCTATTAGGATTGAGACGTGATGAGGCTAATATATGCACTTTGTCCTTAGTCGTGGCACCCTTTTGATTCCAATCATAACTAAATAGAAGCTCGAAGAAGCCATCACCATTTGCGGGATTGGCAACAGGTACCATCTTGTATGCTCGATCACGAAAGATGACTTCCACATTCTTAATAGCCTTACTAAATTTATTAGTATACTCCTCTAGACTCATCTTCGATTGATCAAGATTTTGAGTAGCTTTCTTGATCGCACGTGAAAAATGAGAATCGCATGCCTACGGCCTTGATGGAGGAATCGCCGCAGCTTTGATGAAGAGCGTGCATCGATGATGTACCCACTGTCTTCTTGCTAGATAGCCCACGTTGTTTTGAATGCTAGATAGCCCACGTTGTTTTGAAGGATTCTCTCCTCCATCTCTCTCCAATAATTACCGTCCCTATAATAGCATGTGGCTTTTAAGGTTTAAGATTGTGGCATCCTGGCATAATCCAAGTTTGTGAAAGAATCTCGGCCGCCACCTTTCTCACCATCATTCCAGCTCAATGGGTTGTAATGACGACCACATGGCTACTTCTCATTGTGGTGTCAGGGCATCATCGACATTGGAATTAGCTCAAACACCACCTGTTTCACAATCCTCTACCCATTCTCTACCCATTTTCAATATTTGCACTCTGCTTTCTCGTGACCACGCATCCTGATACTACTCTCTTGTCATTTTCTCCTCTTCATTCTCTCCCACCATTACTTTCTAAGTCTCTTTGGTTGCCTTCTAGCTTTGCATCACATTGCATTTCTCTCTTTCATCCCTTCTTATTTTCATGATCAGTGTTGGGTTATCATCCCTCTGCTCTCAATGCCATGTTGGATTACCATCCCTTTGCTCTCAAGATTGTCTGTATTCTCTGAGCTCCTCTAATAACCACTTTCTCTGAGCTCCCTCTGTCTTTGGTAACCTTTGAAGTGTCATCCAAAATGGCTACAGAAGAGGCTTCTATTGAATGGCTTATTGAAGGAGCGAATCTATCACACTCTATCCCGCTCAAGGATGGAAGAAGGATTGTTAGTGCACATTTCCTTCAAAGCCTTCTTCCCCATACGCACAAGCTCATCTGTCTTAAGGCAGTCATTGAAGGTGAAGCAACAATGAAGGTAAAGGTTTCATCTGAGTGGGATATTGATGGTCAAGAGCATTACGTACTGGATGCCTCCTTGACAAAAAGGTATGCTCTCATCCACAATACAATCATGGCAGCAAGTACTATTAGTGATCTTGAAGAGCCTGGTTCATCATCACGTTGTGTTGCTAGTAGAGTTTACTCCGAAGAGTTTGGCAAAGAAGGAAAGAAAACCTCTCAACCATCTCCTTACGTGGATCTTGAAGAGTTAAATCCCATTGAGAAGCCTGGTATGTACCACAAGTCTTATAAGTCGAGGACTGATGTTGACATTGAGATGATGCAGACTTCACACATTGACCTTGAAGGCTCAAATGAGGACCATTCAAAAGATGAATGTCAGATTAGCAAAAGCATCATACCTTGGATCATGGAGAACAAGCAAGCCAATATACTCAAAACGCGGATTGCAAATATAAAGCAAAGGAAGCAAGTCACTGAATTACCAAGGGTATACAATGGAAGTATGCTATTGGAATTTCCTCCAACTTTTGGAAACATCAATGGCATGAATGGCATGGAGCAAAAATTTGATGGCCACATATGGACTAAACCATCAACCACCAACATGGCTATCTCATGTACAGTAAGGCTTAGCTACTGTGTTGGCTCATTAGAATGCCATAGAATTACTTGCCCTTATTTTGCAAACAATAAGAAGTTTAACACGTCCTTTTTTAGAGGCTACTTACAAAAGAAGATTGCTCTTGGACTCTTGACTGAAGAGGAGAGGAACAAGATTGTTTGTCACTATTGTCGTAAGCCTGCTTATTGCATTGATACTTGTAATTGCATAGTATATTATGTAATGCCATTTGATGAAACAATGACTAGATTGATGGTCCATGTTGGTGAACATCAGCACCCCGTGCAGCCAGGAACATCTAAGGCAATGATAGAGAAAACAAAGAAGCTTGTTGCAGATGTTTTGAAGGTGGATAAAAATGTTGGACCACGCAAAGCTCAAATGAGTGTTGCCAAAGAGCTCTTGAATTCATCATTGATGAGAGGAGACAAGAATGAAGGGGCAAGTGTGGGAGATATAGAGTTGACCAACTTTCTTGAGCAATTGGTACCACTAGTTGAGAATCAACGGTATGTTTGTTTGTAGCTAAGTAATTTTTAGTTTACTTAACTTTAGAATGGTATAAAGACCTTCTAAATAGTTGACTTGTGATGTTATAGGTTCAAACGGATTGTTGCACAAGAGAAGAAGGCAAGGTTACCTGTTGGGGAAGGTTATGACAGCCTTCTTTTACTAAAGAAAAGGTCTATGTATTCATTCTTCCATGGAAGTCGTTTTCCAGGGCAAGGCTTGCCAGATGAAAAATGTTTTGTTTTTAAAATGTCAACCAATGGTCCAGCATCTGGTGTGGATCTTGTCAATCGTATGAGAAGAGGAGGAAATGGTGATTTGAGGAATTCATGGGTACAATTTGATCACACCCATCGAGTGATTGGGTGGAGCACAATGGCATGTCATGTTTATGATCCTAGGTATAACTTCCCTCCATCCTTATGTATCCATGTTGCTATCATCAAGAGAGTTGTGGTATAATATTTAATAATGTTGGCTTTGTCTACCAGTGTGCAGGAATTAATGACCATCGCCACATGTGAGATGAAAGATGAAGATGCTGCAAGCCAAATCCTATTTTGGGAGATGTTGAATGCCACAATGAAAGAATGTGGGTATCCCCCTGCAGATTTTCATGGTTTCATGTCTGATGAAGCTGGAGCAAATTGGATAGCTGTGAGAACTGTTTTCAATGGGGGTCCAAACCACATAATTGTTGGGAGAGAGCGCTCATGTCTCTTCCATTGGGAACAAAGCTTGCATAAGCACACAAGGAAATTCATCAAAGAGGATATGAGGAATGAGCATATCACCATATGTGAGAATTGGAGATTATGTAAGACAAAGCAAGAAGCTACCAAGCAAAGCTCATTCGGAAGTGGTGGCATGCAGGACATGTCCGTGAGGCCGACATTCCTTCAATGGACATATGGTTTAGTTGGTGGGATGTGCGGATTGCCCATTGGGAGAATCTCATGAGCGCGGTATGTATTTTGTAGATAAATGTAGTAAGCTAAATAAATGTAATAAGCCAATCTAATTACCTCCCTTTTTACCACAGGTAACAAAGAGTTCCTTGGAGGAGGCACACACTCCAAGGTCAAATCTAGCTGAAAGCATGCATGGTAGTTGGCTAGCAGGAGAAGGGTTTAAGACAAAGATACAATTATATGATTGTTGCGTCTCGGACATGGCAAATGCCCTATTACAAAGTGCCAAACAATATGCATATATGATTGGAAGGCATGTTGGGGATGGTCCTAACTTGGAAGCCTTGATGCAAAGAGTGGCCTCAAGGAGTACACCTTCACCAACACAAGTTGCACAAATGGTGCATGAAACAGTTGCAGGGACACCAATGTATGAAGAACCAAGACCATTACATGGGGATAAGGTAACAGTCCAAAGAAAGAGAAGCAAGTCATCAAGTATACATTTAGAAAACACCTCACATAAGCCAGGGTATGTGATGGAGACCAGGGATCGTAAGCAAAGAGGGTGGCCGAGAAAAATTAGGTTCGAGACAGAAGGTGGAGATTGGCATTCAATAAAACCGCAAGGTAATACCCAACCAGTCGATGTTAGGGCTTTCACAATGGAGCAAGGTGGAGTTCAAGGGGAGTCTACAAAAACATCATGGGAAAAACATGGCAATGTAGGGGAAGCTGAAGGAGCTCAGAATGAGACCATGCCCACAAGAGAACAAGCCCCAACGGCTCCACCTATGAGACAAGGAGGCCTTCCTAGTGGCATCTCTATTGTTGAGGTGCCTATCCACCGTACCTTTTGGGCAATTCGAAGGACCTCCAAAAACTCTAAAGTGAAGTGTCTTGGATTCATAGATGGAAAGATTAAGTGTAATC
The DNA here is from genome assembly GCF_047967505.1 of Dipteris shenzhenensis. Lineage (NCBI taxonomy): Eukaryota > Viridiplantae > Streptophyta > Polypodiopsida > Gleicheniales > Dipteridaceae > Dipteris > Dipteris shenzhenensis. The sequence continues at coordinate 44,874,964 of NC_141624.1, read as the reverse complement.
GATATATACAAAGCAGTGCACAAGGAGTAGTGGCACCCTGTTTCTACTCTGAACGGCGGCATCCAGGGGTAGGAGGACCAAAAGCACAATGGATGTGGTTTTGTAATGATGATATAACTCATACATGGCACCTAGATCATAATATCATGCATGTTCCTGAACGTCCATCTGTGTGGAAGGTGGATGTGGAAACAAACATCACAAGTGAGGAGATAGGCAATCTCATCAAGGCTGGTTTTAGACTGCAAATAGTGGATCAACCCCATGTAAATTGGAGGACACCAAATGTACCGATGCCAACTAATTTTTGTGATGCACATGGAGGGTCGGCATCCATACCAAGGAATTTAGCTCAACACACATTGGTAAGAACCACAAAATGGAGGCATGGCATATCTAAGGAGGCTGCAAAAAGAATAGCTAGTGCTCAATCTATGCACGCTGTTGTCATGGGAGAAATGACAGTGGAGCTTCTTCATCATAGTATTTTCCATTTGAGAACAACAGGGTCTGACAAGGCTCGGATGTCTTACGATGTGCACATCAAGACTGAACCCATGTGTACATGTCCAGATTTTCAAAAAAGAGAGTTGGGTCAAAAACCTTACCTGGCATGCAAACATATCTATTACATCTTCATCCGTGTATTGGGATTGGATCCAAATCAACACATGCTTATTCATCAACCAACCCTTTCCACTATGAATGTTTCATCAGTGCTTAGCCGACCTAGGATCAATCCATATAGACTTGAATGCAAAATATAAACTTGGTTGGTGTTATGATAGCCCACTTTTTGATATGACACTTTTTTTTGCTCAAAATTTGTTGTGTTGAGTCAACACAATGTTCTTAATGTGGAACATTTTACTAATTGCTTTGGCCTTTTCAAATAATAGAACTACATGAAAATTGGCATATGCTTACTTGAAGTTTCATTAAACCTTTGTTGCCTTAGCAGCAATCCATAGACTTGAATGCATAATACATATTTGCTGGTATTGTGATGGCTCATTTTTATATATGATATCATTTGTTACTGACTTGCAATATAAATTACTTGGATTAATAGCTTTGTCTTTTTTAGTCCATAGAATTTCTAATTGCTTTGGTATTTCCTAGGATAAATCCATAGATACAGGATAAGTAATTACTTTGTTATTTTTTGATTAGTAGGTCTTTTTTTATGGAACTCTAAAAAAGCTCGCAAACTTTGATAAATTTCAAAAAAAGCTCGCATTAAAAAGCTCACAATAAAATTTTCCCCCCCGCTAGTGATGTTTAGCACTCTTGGTGCAATCATCATTCAGTTGTCTCTTATAATCAGTGAACAACCTGGAGTTTGGCTTGATGATCTGTTTTGATTGTGAAAGTCCTTTCATAAAGAAACGGCTTCCAGTGCTTCAATGCATGAATCACTCCTGCATAGTTCTCTCTCATAGATAGAGTAATTATTTTCGGCGTCATTTAACTTTCTGTCATAGTAAGCCACTAGCGTGTCTTCCTGCTGTAAAACTACCCCAATGGCAACATTGCTTGCATCTGTGATGTCCAGGAATGGATCATCCCAAGACGCTATTTTCATAACTGGAGCTGTAGTGGCCAACCATTGTAAATCATGGAAGGCTTGCAAAGTTGCGCAGGTAATATAAATCTTTTGCCAGCGTGTCTTAACCCCTTTATGTTGGTAGATCGTCTGGGCGCATGATATCTTGAAAATCTTGGATGAGTTCGGCCATGGCCTACCCCAAAGGAGGAGCTGGCTGCACTGCATTCAACTGGTAGCGGACATACACAAGCGCACACACCGCACCTTTGTGAAGCCCCGTGGCTTGAAAGAACTGGCGGCTCATCCTATCCTTCTGCTGTACCCAATGAGCACGAGCGGAATGGTAAGAATACTCAGCCCTCCTCAACTCCGTGTCCTGAAGCTCCAGACATGCACTCTCATATCGGTCAGCAAGCCACTGGGACTTCGTGTCCTGCTCCATGAGACGCTCAATGGAGGCTAAGTCACGCCTCAAAGGTCTTTCTCTCTCCTGAAGGCAAAAACGAGGGTGGAGAGCCTGGGAACAATCAGCAAGCACTTCTTTGGTGGCTCGAGATTTGGTGGTGTTTTAATTGTTGTTCTTTATAGGAGCAGCCCAATGGAGACCTTGGTGCAGCTTCTGCTTCACAGCTCTAGCACTACTTGGAGATTCGAGCCTTTCTTCCTTTTCAGGCAGCGCAGCTCTTCGTGTTTGTTTCTCGGGAGAACTGACCTCGACAACGACCCTTGGTCTGGCATCACCTTCGACCCCCACTGTGGTTAAGATTATGCTCTCTTCAAAAGACAAGCAGCAGGTCAAGTGTGAAGTAGAGGCTTTGCAGGACAGGGCCTTGGTGGGTCGCATTGTTGGGCTCACCCCATCAAGGAAACAGGTCAGGAATTGGCTTCAGCGAGCTTAGCCCTAGGGGCTGACCACATCCAGGAGGTCACGATCTATGGGAGAGGAGTCTTCCTCATGCAGTTGAACTCCCCCTCCCTTGTCGAGCAAAGCCCTATCCTACTAGGCCCTCATGTCGTCTACCTCCTTCCTTGGTACCATGGCTTCACAATCGAGGACATGGATTCGACTCATCACGTGCCATGATTCCCAGTGATGCTCCGCTTCTCGAGGCTTCCGAAGGAGTATAGGTCCTTCCATAGGGAATTGTTTTGGCACAGTTCTAGCATCTCTGCCACAGACAGTGGGTTTAGTAGTGGCAGACAGCAGGGTTCCCTACCTCCGGGTTATCGCTGAGCATCCAGAGTCCCTCCCAGAGGAGATTCTCCTAGAGACCTTAGATGGAGGCGAGTTCAGACAGTGTGGAGATCTCTGGCTTGCCCGGGCAGTGTCTTTGGTGCAGACAGATGGGTCACCTGGCACGGGACTGTTTGGTGGGCAGGGCCCCTCACCAGAGACAGGCGCATAGGGAGGCTCAGCGCCATTCGTCGATCAGGCCCCAGCAGCAGGCGAGGCAGCATCAGACTGACACCTTGGGTCGAGCCCTCCCAAGGGACTTGGACCAAGGTGGAGAAAAAGAAGCCCTCCAAATCAGCTCAAAAAAACAAAAGAAGGAGAGTCAGAATTAAAGAGCGTAAGAAGGCGCAGACTTCTTCCCAAGACATAGGGAAGGGGAAGGGGAAGGTGCCAGCGGAGTCCCCGGACCGGACACAGATGGAGGAGGAGACCTTTTTTTATCTCCCCTCAGACCCGCAGGTGACAGCAGAGCAGAGTACCCAGGTTCCCGTTTAGTGGGAGTTTGGAGCCCCAGCAAAGTAGGCTCCGGAGGTCCCTTCGCCTCCTTTGCCCCCTCCTCCCGAGGTTGCCCCCCCCCCCCCCCCCCCCCGGCCGCCCCCTGATCTCGCCCCCCCTCCCCCCAGCTACTATTACTCTCACTTCCCACCCCCCCCGCCCCCTTACAACAGCCTCCTGCCCCCCCCACCCGCCTCCCGTCCTTCTTGGTCTCGGCTCTTCGACGCGGCCCAACCTTGGCTCTGCCTCCTCACAGTCAGATCGGGGCCCTTTTCTCAGCTTCTAGGTCCTAAGGCCCGCCCTGGTCATCTTCTGCCCAGAGAGTTTTGAAGGCTAGGACCGTGGAACTACCTAGAGATTCCCGACAGATACCCGCTTGCTATGGAGGTGTCAATCCTGATTTACAGCCCCGAAAAGGGGGTTCCATAGGAGTTTATGGCTCTTGCACTCGTCCCTTCTGGGGATTTCACTTCTCAGCTAGTGGGGAGGAGTAGTGGACCCCCATGTTGTTTGAATTGATGATGGGGCAGCAGATGTTCAGCATGATGGAGGAGTGGCTAGGCTCGCAGGGGAGGGAACTGTGGGTCTCCCATGGGAAGACCGCCACTTTTCAGTTGGGTTTTTCTATAGATAGACGGGACTTGGGAGCAGCTATTTGTGTGCTTCGCCTAGGTCCTGAGGTTCAGATTAAGCAGGCATCATACTGGATGCTATAGCAGTGCGCGGATAGGCTTGGTGTTGAGGCCTCCTCCTTGATGCAGTGGGCCATCAACGAGCCAATTATGCCACTAGTTCAGTCTCGAGTGGATTTGGACAACTCCCCCTCCAAACCACTGGCGAAGTCACAGAAGTCAGGGTTGTAGTGCAGGCTCCTTCACACAGGAGAACCTTGTTTCCCCCCCCCCCCCCCCACCTCCCCATGAGTTGGAACGTGCACGGACTCCATGATCGGGCACGTTAGAAATCCAAGCACTTGTTACTTCGCCAGGAGTTACAGAGAGCAGTGGTTGGCAGGGCAGTGGATTTACTTTTGGTACAGGAGCATATGTTTTCTACCTCGGACATCAGACGTAGACGCCACCTCCTTCCTGGGAGAGGCCCGGAGATTTGGTCTCTCGTAGTGGGAAGGAGTGGAGGGCTTTGCATTTCAGTCTCGCAGGCGGTTGCATCAGAGGTGTATGACCAGGGGGAGCTCATTACAGGTAGAGCAATTTAGATGGGATTATGGATGGGAGATTCCAGGATTGGGATCCTGAACATGTATGCCCCAGCTTGTAGATAGCAGCGTCCGGCCTTCTGGAGGCGCTTGACCGATTGTCTCCTAGATGTAGACTCGTGGATTGTTGGAGGGGACTTCAACAATCTTGAGTTCGGAGAAGACAAACTGGGGGGTGCTTCTTTCTCCGAGATGCCCGCGGCAGAGAAGAGTACTTGGGAGCAGTTTATCTTTTCGGTCTATGGCAGCAGGGACCCCTGGAGAGAGGCTGAGTTCTCCAAGACCCTTGGCAGTCTTAGTTTCTCCTTTGGTCGCCGGGATGATGGATTGCTTGAGAGGCTGGATAGGTTCTACCTTGGAGATTGGGCCATGCATAGAGGTGGTTCCACGGGCATTCTTGCAGGGTCTACCCTCTGAGACCACTCGCCGATTGTGCTTCATTTGGAGCAGCCCCACAAAGGGGGGTTTGCATCCGAGATGCATTGATGCAGGAGGAGGAGGTGCAGCAGGTCATATCGGAGATTTGGCAGCAGCCAGAGGACACTCCTGAGGGTGGCTGGGCATCCTGGACAGCCGAGGTGATTCAGAGGAGCAGTGAGGAGCTCCGCTGGAAGAGCTTTGAAAGAGGCCAATTCAAGCGACCCTTGGCGAGACTTCACCGAAAAACGAGGCCCCGAAAGCTCTAGACTGGCTGCCACAGTAAGATAACTTCTTTGAGATGTTTTTTGTAAAAGAGAGAGGGGTTCAATTCTGAGGTCTCAGAGGTTCTGTAAGCTCTCTTTGTGTGATTGGGATTTGAGAGAGGATTTAGTCTCTGTGGATCTGGTTCTGGTTGAGACTTCTGCCTACAACCACACCAAGAACAAGCTTGAGAAGCTGCCTCCAGCAGATAGTGCAACCCTAACCGAGACTACCAGCTGATCCGTCAATAAACGGGCAAGCTTCAGGGCCTTCAATGACGGCCTCTACAGTTGCTGCTTGGCCTTGACGATCGAGAGAGTGGGACAGAAGCCGGGCGACAACAAACTGTAACGGAGGGTTACTTTTTTACTTAGGCTAAACCTAGGCTAAAGTTAGTGGAAAGGCCTTTATTGGCTTGTAAATGTTTTTTCCTTTCTTTAGGGGATACCATAAGTTGCCACGTGGCATCCTAGGAGGTAATCCCATAAGCAATACTGCTTTGTACTCCCCTGGGCCATACCTATATAAGGGCTCTAGTTGTACTTGGCATATTAATTCATGACTTGTACTTCATTACTGAAATAGAATATACAGCAAGAGTTCATTACTCAGCTGAATTCTAAAAAGGATTGACTTCCTCCTGTCCTTGTGCAGCCCCTCACAAGTCCCTGTTGAAGATCCAGCCCATGATCTTCCTCTCCTACCCTTTTCCTAAACATAAGATACTACACTACTTTAACTTTCCTGCAAATTCTACTAAACCTAGTAGTGTTTACTGTTAGTTAAGAGCAATCCTGTTGCATTGGTATCAGAGCACTTTTCATGGGAATTTGTGGGAAATTCTCTGTCCAATCACTTTGAAATTTGGACCATCTACTCTTGAGCCTAGGGCCTACCTCTATGCAAAAATTCAGTGCCAGAAGTGCTGTCTGTTGTGAGCTGCCACATGGTAGGCTCTCAGAAACCCTGATTTTTGAAGTGGTCAGAATTTGGGGCTTCTTACATCAGTGGAAAGCCCTTGCTTCCCTGATCATTTCTATGTGTGAGATTCCTTAAAGGATGGAGGATTGAGTCAACATTAAGGGTTTTTTCTCTCTGGTGCAAGAATGTGAAGGAATTGACGATCTGATGCTTCGCTGCACCAAATTAAGTCAGATATGGCTTGAACTGATCGCACTAAGCTCCAATGTCTGCCCTCAAAGTTTGGTGGAGATCGGAGCTTGGATGGAGGAGTTATGAAGGAATTCGACTGCTGGCTAAGAAGATCTGCGACGATCTAGGAGCTGACAATTCCGGTTTCTGATTTGCCTTCCTCCAAGGAGTCGCCTCTGCTTTAGGAACTCCCACACCTAGTCGCAGCAAGATACAGGTCTGTCGCTACCTAGTAAACGACCTGGCTACATATCACTTCGCAATTACTCGTAGCTGTTGCTGAGGTGTCGTTCTAACTGCTGGAACCACTCCACAAAGCTTCATGTCAAATGAAGAAGGATTACACTAGAGTTCAGCGACGTGGACAGTGACCTGACTGTTCACTGGCAGTTTGGTACAGTAGTATATTGTTGAACAGAGCTTCTGTCTATAGCTTTGTCCTACATAGTTCTCTATACAGATTGGTTTACACAGTGTGCAAAAGAAGCCTTGCAACAGTCTGCTACTCCTTCGAAATTGAGCTATTCTTGATCAGGGCTTAAGGCAGTGCATTTACTCTTGATTCGAGTCATTAAAGATGCCTGTAAAGAGGTCTACGGGTCAAGCTAGTAAGCAGACAATAAAAATCCTTGATTCCATCTCAGAGAAGGAAGCAATTGATGATCAGACTGTAGTTTCTGAGCCCAATGATCCTCATGTTGGCAATGTTCAAGGGGATTTGGCAGCAACTCCTCAAGTACAAACATCCCTTAACCAAGAGCAGATCATAAAGAGTTGTATGGACCCAATGCTACAGATATTCAAGGAGCTAACTAATAAGATTAAGACCAATAATCAGAGGATTGACCAAAGGATGCAGAATTGCCACTTTTAATAAAAGGTTGGACCGGCTCAAGAGAAGCCAAATTTATGATGGGAAGAGACCTGTGGATCCCCAAATTGATGGAGACTCAGGTTCAGATGATGATGATAATGATCCTATACATGTAACTGAACCAGTTGGTTTTATGGCTTCTGCCCGAAGGACCTATGACTCTAGTGGAGTTACAACTCATATGGATAAGGATTCAGCACATGGTAAGACTCCTAATAATAATAGTTCAGCAGCTGAAGAGTTGTGTCAAAAATTCCATGAATATAAGTTGCTACCAGCAGACCTTAGGGCAGCAACTCCCGAGGTGATTCTACCTCTCCCGAGGAATTGGTGGAATGGCTCAGCAAGATGGATGACTACTTCCTTCTATATCCAAAGGGCGATCAAGGTAAATTCAGATTTGATGTTCTTCATCTTGAAGAACATGCCCACTCTTGGTGGAGGCATCTACGGCAAGAAGGGTTAACTTTTAATGCTTGGGATGAATTCAAGGCTGAAATGCTTAAGACTTTTATATCTCCTTTTACTAGAGATCAATATATCTGTAAGTGGTATGATCTTACTCAGCAAGGATCAGTGAAAAATTATATCAAACAGTTTTGGAAATTGGCTCTGTTTGTTCATGGTATTGATGAAAGAGTTAGAATGCTCAAGTTCATCCATGGTCTGCACCCTAGTATTGCTTCAGATGTTGCAGCTCAAAAGCCCAATTCTCTTAAAGAGGCCATGCAGTTGGCAGAGCTTTATGAACCCAAATACAATTGGAAGGAGAAGACTTTGGGTATTGGTCACTTTGGAACTAAGCCTATGGTCAAAGGGTTTTCCAATGATGAAAACAAACTTCCTGCACCTACTACAACTTCTTCCCCACAGTGTATGGCAGTGGCATGGGACAACCTAAGGCTTACAAGGCTACAGATATAAAGCCATCCTTTAAACCCACTCCAAAGGATGATTTGGGTGATAAAAGAAACAAGTTGGTTAAGCAGTTATCTCAAGCAATTATTGATGACAGGAAGAAGAAGAATTTGTGCTACCTTTGTGGTGAGAAGTGGACCCCTGAACATAGGAATGTGTGCCAAGAAAAAACAGGAGCAAAGCTGAGCTTGATTCTAGAGATTGATGGAGATTTATCTCCTAATACTTTTGCAGCAGAATCTGAATTTCATGAATATCAGGACTGTGTTAATGAAGGCCTTGACGATGATGAGGATCATAGTTCCAAAAAGGGGACCACCTTTCCCTTTGATCCAGGTGGGTTATTCATGTTTGACACCATGCTTATGGATGATAGTTTGCCAAGGTGCTCAAATAGATCTAGACAATGGAACATTGAAGTTGTTGAAGGTTATGAGGATGAGATCAGAAATTCTGATGCAAATGATGATGTTGATGATGATGAAGTGTATTGGGATACACAATCAGTTGTGTACAGCATATCTCCTAATGTTTTTATGGACTGCAAGGGCTCTCAAACCCTTAGGTTAAAAGGAACAATCAATAACAGGCCAATCCACATTTTGGTTGACAGTGGGAGCACTCATAACTTCATTAATGCAAAGACACTTCAAACAGTGAGGTTATGCCCATCCACTTTGGATCATGGGATCAAAGTTGAGGTGGCTAATTGTCAGCATTCCCACAGTAAGCAATATTGTCAGGCTGCTCAAGTGGAACTTTTGCAAGACTATACTTTTCATGGAGATCTAATTGTGTTGGAAATGTGACCTATTGACATTGTCCTTCGTTGTGAATGGTTGAGAACCTTGGGAGAATTCTCTATGGACCTTAACAGGCTGTATATGAAGTTTATGCATGAAGGTAAGCACATCACTTTGATGGGCCACCAATCTCCTAAATTGTCCTTAATTTCTGCAAGAAGAATGGCCAAAGACCTCAAAAGTGTTTGTGGAGTCTATGCTATTCAGTTGACCAAGTCTCAAGAGGGTAATGGGTTGTTGGTGGAGGATAAAGACATGCAGTCCCTATTATAGCAATACTTTGATGTATTTGCTGATCTTCCCAACCATCTTCCTCCCATGAGAGATGAGGAACTCCTTGACAAGGAATTTATCACACAGTCAGTCATCCTTTGCCTCTCCTGTGTAATTGGTTAAGAAGAAGGATGGCTCATTTAGAATGTGTATTGATTACAGGTGAACAAAATGACAATTAAGAACAGGTTTCCTATCCCTAGAATTGATGATCTACTGGATGAGCTTAGAGGGGCAAAGTACTTCACAAAGATTGACTTAAGGTCAGGCTATCATCAAATAAGGATGGAGGGAGATGAACATAAAACTGCTTCAGGACAGAACGTGGGCTTTATCAATTCAAAGTGATGGCATTTGGTCTAACCAATGCACCTGCAACTTTCCAGCCCTAATGAACAAGGTATTGCAGCCTTTCCTCTATAATTTTGTGTTGGTATTCTTTGATGATATATTGATCTACAGCAAAACAAAAGAAGAGCATTTATTGCATGTCCAGTAAGTATTGGAAATATTGAGGACACACTAGTTGTATGCCAAATCAAGTAAATGCACTTTCATGGATGAAGAAGTGGAATATTGATCATCGGGGTACTCTTGCCGGACCTGCAGGATATCTTGTCTGAGTCCCTGAATGAGACCAGCCTGCTCCCGAATGGCCTGAGCCTTCTCCTGTATGATGTGGCTTTGCTCCTGGTTGAAGTGGACCTGCTTCTGTGCGAAGCGAGTAAGTTCCATCTCATGCTCACGGAAACTATGTATCTCCATGAGCAAGGTCTCCCAGGCCTCTGGTGTATCAGCCCACCCATGTCCAAGCTGAAACTGTGATGGCTGTGGCATGAAAGTGTGGGACTGAGTTCGGAAGCTGGACAGTGATTGGGTGAACTGGGTGAGGAACGGAGATGACAATGGAATGGATGGCGCAGTCCCAATGGGGTGTGGGAGCGTGGGCTGACTGAGAGGGAGAGGGGAGAGTGAAGTGTAATGTGGAATAGTGTATGACACCTCCGAAGTAGGTGTCATAAGTGGTGCGAGAGCTGTAACAAGAGAGGATGGGAAGGAAACAACCGGTGCCATGTGCATGAGTATGTCACTGATTGTGGCTGTAGCTGTAGCTGGGGATGTGGGTGTTGTAGCTGAAACTAGTGCTGAAGTGTAAGCTGAAGTCGAAAGTGGAGATGTAGAGGGAGTTGAGACTGGAACTAGAGCTGAGACTAAAGCGGGGGCTGAAGGCGAAGTAGAGATAGAGGGAGCTGAGGTTGGAACTGAAACTGAAACTGTAGCGGGGGTTGAGGTCAAGGTTGAGATAGAGGCTGAAGTTGAGGCTGAGGCGGGCCCTGCCTTTGCTTTGCTGTCTACCCCAAGTCCACTTCGGTTGTAACGTGTGCTCACATCCTCAAGTTTCGGTTGTGTCGTTTGCTTTTTGTTGTTGTTGCTGTTGTCGTCTTTCTTGCGTGTCCCCCATTTCTCTTGGACTAATTTTTGTCTTCTTTGGTGCAGGTCTTCGGATGCACCCTACCAAAGTGGAAACCATAAGGAATTGGCCATCGTTGAAGAATATCCATGAAGTACGCAGCTTTCTTGGTTTATGCTTGTACTATAGGTGGTTCATCTGCTATTTTGCAGAGATAGCATCACCCCTTCATGCTCTACAGAAGAAAGGAGTGCCTTTCAGGTGAGGCACCAAGGAAATTGTGGCCTTTGAAGAGCTTAAGGAAAAGCTATACTCCGCCAGATCTACGCAAGCCCTTTACTGTCCAATGTGATGCATGTGGGAACATCATAGGAGGAGTGCTTATGCAAGATGGAAGAGTGGTTACATATCAGAGTACGGTGCTCAATGATGCTGAAATGTATTTGCAGATTTATGAGAAAGAGATGTTGGCTGTCATACATGCTTTTTCTACCTAGAAACAGTACCTTTTAGGTGCTGATTTGATGTCTAGACAGATCATCAATCCTTGAGGTACTTTCTTACTTAGAGAAAGCTGTCAGAAAAACACATGCGGTGGGCAAACTCCCTTTCCATGTTTCATTTTCAGATTGTGCATGTGCTTGGCAAGAAAAAGCTGATGCACTTTCCAGGAAGCCAATGCCTGATCAAATATCAATAAACCACAAGTTTCAGCTGCCACGATTGCATATCATAGTGAGCTTGATGCCATGAAGGATCAGTATGCAAATGATGTTGATTTTGCAAGGAGTTTTGATCAGCTGGCTGATGAACACTATCTTCTTAAGGATAGTTTTCTAATGATGCATGGTAGACTTTGTGTCAGAATGTAGCTCAGGCCAAAGGTTTTAACAGAGTCATGCCCCACCTTTTGCAGGACACAAAGGCATAGATGCTACAGTAAAAGCAATGGAGCATTTCTTTTATTCGCGAGCTTTGAGGAAAGATATTAAGGCATATGTGAAAGCATGCATCACTTGTTAGAAAGTGAAATATGACAAGCAAAAGGTACCTGCTACATCCACTACATATCCCAGATAGTCTTGGGCAGAGCATTGCCATGAATTTTGTGTTTGATCTTCTTCGTACTCCAGCTGGACATGATGGGATCTGGACAATCATATCTAGATTCAGCAAGCAAGCCCACTTCATTCCAGTTAGGAAGAAGATTTCAGCGGATCAGATGTCGAAAATATTCGTGCATAATATCTTCAAGTATCATGAAATGCCTCAATCCATTGTCATGATAGAGATCCGTGTATGACCAACCTTTTTTGGAGAGGTCTCTTTGAAAACATGGGCACTACGCTGAATTTTTCATCCTCTTTCCAGCCACAGTCAGATGGACAGTTAGAAGAGGCAAATTCTACTGTCTTGGATCTTCTTTAATGCTATGTCTTAGAGCATAAGGCAAAGTGGGAACAATTTTTTCCACTGGTTAAGTTTGCATACAACAACACAGTGCATTTGTCCACAGGGAAAGCACCCTTTGAAATCGTGGAAGGTGGAAGAAAGGTACCTCCCATTTTGCACTCGGAGGAAAATATCTTTGAAGCAGATCGGTTTGTGGAAAGTGTGGATGTAGCTTATAAGAAGGCTAAAGAGGCCCTCCAAAAAAGCCAAGAAAAGCATAAGCGGAGCAGCCGATCATCGGGAGCTCCTTTTTGAAGAAGGTAATTGGGTTCTACTGTGTTTTCAGAAAGCAAGACTTTGGAATAAGAAAGGCAAAGAAAGGCTGTACAACAAGCTGAATATGGGGTACTATGGCCCATTTCAAGTCTTGCAGAAGATTAATGATGTAGCTTATAGGCTGAAGCTACCACAACACTGGACAAGTCACAATGCCTTTTATGTGAGTTTGTTGAAACCTTTCCATGGGGATGTGCCTGAAGAGACACCTGATGAGAAACAGCCTAAAGTGGAAGACCAGGATGAGCTCTTGATTTTAGAACAGATTTTGGCACAAGGAAAGAAAGATCAAAGGTAGAGTTTCCTATCGTTATCTGGTAAGATTCAGAAAGTATTCAGCACTGGATGCGAAGTGGATGGAGGAAGTGAACTAGCAGATTCACTTGGGGTATTGCAGCTCTACGTGGCTGCAATTCAGCTCGAGCCAACTTCGGTTGAGGCTCGTTTAGGCTCAGCAGAGTAGAGTTCTGGAGCATTTCTTGATGCTCAAGAGGGGGGTAGCACCTCCACTCTCTCAGGACAAGCAGGCTCATGTATCTAGAGGTCGCTTGTGACACTGCCAAGTATTTCTGCCACGAGACCTCTATGATGAGTTACTAGTCACACCACACAGGTGATGCATTGATATATGGATGGGCTCGCATGCTCTCTTAGACCATATCATCATTGTTGGTTGTCTATTACTGATGATACCTTTTTTGCTATTGGCTATTCATGCCTATTTCATTGTTGTTTATTTTCTGTAATTTCCAGCAGCAAACTAGATAGTTTTCTGTCTCAAAAGGGGGGTATGTCACGGGGATGCGATTTTCTATGTGCAAACAAACCCATGGATGCTAAAAGCCCCTATGATTTGATGTTAGAAGTGGGTTCAATCCCTAGGTGCACCCACTAGGCCCAAATGCTAGGGCCAAGGCAAGGAATAGAGGGGTCAAAAAGTTGGGCCCAAGGGAATGCATAAATGTGTCATTGGTAAGAGGGTTAGAGGCTTTAATGAGCCATGTGGCAGTTCCTTATGTGCATGTGGCTTGCAAGTGTTGACCTTTCTTTCTCTAGTTGGATCTTCTCTCTCTAGCCTTGGACCTTGGAAGGTTTACGTGATGTATGGATCATTCTCTCCTCTCCCTTGTTGAGCATTGGCACGCACCCCAATGCCGTTTTCACTTGTTGTATGGACTGTACGAGCAATTTCTTCGCATACTTCGAGGTGACTTGTTGGTTGTACGGTTGTTGGCACGCATTCCCAAGAGCATTTATTGCTGTCCTCTAATTGTACGGACCTGCCACATGCATCCTGAAGCAGATCAATCGTTGTACGCTATGTTAGCACGCAACCCAAGGTTGGCTCTACGGATCACTCGCACACAATTTGAGGCTGTACGGGTCACACCGAGGCATTTCTTGCTGGTTGTACAATCCACTTGCACGTACATTGATGCCCCTTTCTGGCTGTTCGGTCTCATTCTCTTGCACGTGATCATCTTCCACTCTCCCTCTTTTGCCCATGATTCTCCTACCCACTTTGATTCTAAAGCATTCTATCTCTTTTCCTCTCCAAGCTGCAAAACTCTCCTGCTAGGCCTTGCTTGGTGGATCTGCTGATGTTCTAACCCGGAATAGAGCATCTGGGAGTTGTTTTGACGCCATTTGGAGCTGTTTCAAGCTCATTTGCTGCTATTTCTATGTTTGCTCGTGTGACTGATTGCGCTGTTTGGGGCCTGGACGCGAGGGCAAAGCGCCCCTCTTCCAAGGACAGTGGGTATGGTCGTTCTAACCTTCATTTGATTTCCAGTTGTCATTTTTGAAGCTTGTCCTTGCTCTTTTGTTGTTCAAAGTTCTCTTTTGGCCATTCAGGCCGTGGATAGTCACCCAGACACATAGGGTGAGCGGAGATTGGTGCCAGAGAGAGAGTGTTGTGGATTTCTTCCTGCCTTGAGGTCACTTGTTCAGTTTGAGATCTATGTTATTGCATTGTCGCCCTGAGAGGCTGGACACTAGATTGTGAAACTGCCAAACCCTCCAGAGCAAGCTGGATGCCTTGTGGAATGCATTGACAGCTTTCAGTTGAACACAGATAGTGGGAAATGCCTTAGCCTTGCCTTGGCAATTGGGTTCTAGTGTGTGATGTGGATTGAATGCCTTTTGAATCCAGGAATCAGCTTGGATAGTGTATTTGCGAGTGAAGCAGAGTGCAAGGGGTGAGCCCTTGTATTGTGAGAAGAATTAAATAAATACTGAAAGGGGAGCCAAATCATTTGGGGCCAATCTGTGTTTATTGTGTTTGATTTCTGAGCAGGGGCACTCTAGCCTCCCTTCCCGTGTTTTCAAAGGTTTTTTTTAATAGATATTTAATTAATGGAAGTGGCTGGAAATGATGCATTGTGGCTGTGAATACTGTGGAGGTCTAGTTAGTTACGGTTTACTGCCCTTTAGCTTGCTAGAGGCTGGTTTCATTGCTCCAGCTATAGAAGCCCCGTCTTTGTTCAGCTACATACAAAGCAGACTATTGTGTGTTGGAAATCATGGTCTAGAGGCCTCTGTGGGTTGCTTTAGGTTTAGAAGGGTCCAGAATCCCTTCTTCCTACCTTCGATCATGAATCTATGAAAACTGTGTGTGGGAGAATCTCTCAAGAGCAGTCGATCTTCCTCTTGTGTAGGTTTTGGAAAGGCGCTTCTCTATTAACATGTGGGAATCTGATTTAAAACCCCTTTTCTTTGCAAAGGCCCAAAATACTGATCAAACACAAGGCTGACTTGATGGTTTAGCCAAAATAATTCGGCCTACCTTTACATGAAAGGAGCCCTTATGTCTTGAACAATTGTACGCCACTATGTGAAGAAAAATCTCAGAAGTAGAGGACATTTCTTTTGGTGATTGTTTAAGTTAAATCTAAACGGTTAAACTCATCGAGTGTAAAGTGCAACTTCAAGCTGTATTTATTCTACTTGCAACAAGCATGATCTTGGTGCAGGTTCAATGGCTCCCAAAGGAAAATACTTCAACAAGAAGGATCGGTTTGACGGAAGGAACAAAGTATCACACTTTATCCATCAAGATGAAGATGGGCGGGAGATCATGAGCTGCTGCTCCTCCCCACCTCCCTTGCTGCCCCCTCCCTCAGCCTCTCGGCCTCTCCTCTTGCTGTCCCGCCTCTTCCCTAGCCTCTCCCTCCCCTCGGCTGTTGTCCGGCACCCTCCCTAGCCTCTCCCTCCCCTCGGCTGTTGTGTCCCGCCCCCTCCCTAGTCCACTCCCTCCCCCTCCCTATCTCCCTCTTCCCCCTCCTCTATTGTCCCAGCCCCCCGCTACCCTCTCTCACCTCCTCACTCAGCCCCATACCCCTTTCCCCTCAGCCTTCAAGACTCCCCCCCCCCCCCCCTGTTTCCCTTCAGCCTTCCTTCCTCCCACCCTACAGCCCCCCCTTCTTCGCTTCAGCCTCCCTAACGACACTTCTCTACTATTCATGTGAGATTTCTTTATAGCATTCGTGATGTCATGAGGGACTTTTTCCCCCTGCATGACATAGGCCCTTCAGATTGTGAGGGCTCTTTCTCATTGACTTGGGGCCGAGGAACTTATCCCTATGTTAATGGGTAGATTCTTTGACATTACCCAGTATTGGTATCCTTTTGCAACAATTTGGGATGTTAGACAAAATCAGGTCTCTTGATGATTGTTGAAGCTGGTGCAGACTAATTTTGGAGAGTGATCCTCACCTATGTAATGTCTAGCAAGGGACCAATCTATACCCTTTTAGTCACATGGTCTAGATTGGGAAGCATGTCCACCTTTCAAGTTGGTGCTGTGCATGACTCTTCCATGGGGAGGCTAAGCAGATAGTTAGCCTCTTTGTCATCAATTCTAGATTTGAATACAAGATGTAGCACTCCCTGTATTTACTAATGCCACCCATGGCAGTATCCATGTGAAAAAATGGATGCATGTGATGCTCTTTAGGCACTGATCTCTAGGATTGCTGTATGATTTACCGCCAATGTCAGTATATCTCTAGATTCCTCTGTCACATGCCCTTTAGGCACTGCTGTATGATTTTCTACCAATGTTAGTAGATCTCTAGATTTCTCTGCCTTCCCTTGTAATTCGTTACTGTTTCTTAGAAGTTCTGCTTAAGCTTATCACATCCACACAAGCATTGTCCTTCAGATGATCAACTTCCTTACGTTGCCAATTGGACTAATGGGTTCATAATTTCTCATTACATCATTGGTATGCTAGTTCCTACCTGTTTCACTTAATGGGATGAGACTATTGATACAGTAATTACACAAGGTAACAAGAGCATTGTGAGGATTTCTGTAGACTCTGGAGACAAGGTTTTGATTTCCTCTCGAGGTATGCAAGTATTGACTCGCATTATCCTCCATTGAGTTCGATGGTTCTTTGGGTAATTGTTCTTCCTTAGTTTGACTTTCCTTATAATACAAAATTTGGAAGATCAAGGTAGGAGTTTGTGTTCCATCAATTAATACAAAATTATATATTCTCTTAACCAAAAAAATTTATGTAATTGAATTGATTTGTATGATAAGAACATGCTGTATAAGGAAAACAATTGTTTATTTACATTAGTGCAATGTAAGAAAGTGTCTTTTCAATTACATACTTTATATGAGAAAATTAGAGCTTTAACATACCATACTTAACAGAGATGGTGTATCTTTATTGACCAAACTTCCTATTTTGCCTCACACAAGTAAATGGATGTTTTGTGACTAGTTTCTTGTGTGTAATGAAAGAGGAGTTGAGCTATGTAGGTTTTTCTAAACAAAATTTTAATGTTCAAGTTAGGTTAGTCATCAAATATAAATGATTATTGAGTGTGTGAAGGAAATATTTTTTTCTCATGAAGGCATACTTATAATGTCTCATTAAAGGGTTTTTATAGTATCTTGGACATCTTTGTATTTCCACTTTTAGTATGTGTCTAGCCCCCATTCTATATCCTAATGGTATTTCTAGTCATTGGATTTTGCAGATTAGATTTGTATCACATGTAGCATCAAAAGAACGAGGGAAACATTCTCATGCCAAGAAGCGTCGATTTTTTCATGGTTTAAGGAAGCAAGCATAGGGTTCTTCTTTATGCTGTTTCAATGTGTTATATTGGTCCATAGCTTGTTTCGATAGTGATTTGAGTCTTTGAGGGCATTGCCATATGGATATGTGCATGAAAGAGAACCTTTTCAAGGTTAAAAAGTTACATAGGGGCCTTGATTTTCCACTCAAGCAATGAACTACATTCATATTAATTTTGAAAATCTAATGCACTTATTGCAAAAATTACAAGAGATGATACCTCCATACATAGTTTTCAAAGCGTATTTAGTATTGAAGGACATGTTGATTGTAGGAAGGCTAATTTGGCAAGAAAAAACTCCATCGATTGTGTAAGCGGTTTGCAAAAACAACAGTAAGTGTGGCAAAGTCACAACAGAAGCATAAAAAATTGGCCTAATAAGATCATCATGGAACCAAAGAAAACTTATCATTGGTAGGATCAAGTAGAACCATTTGGGAAGAGAGCGAGCTCCGCAAGGAGTCATTGTTCTCTACTTTGTAGCTCCTCTCTCTCTCTCTGATTGTACACAAGGTCATTAAGAGTGCCTTGTGTAGTAAGGGATACTCGTTTTAACACATATATGCATTTTGCATTGTAGATAAGGAAGTTTATTGAAGGATTTCATAACGAGGCTTTGATTAGATGCTCTTCGGTGTAGATCCATCTTTTTCAAAACTAACACTAAGGTTTTACCTAAGTTCTTAGCAAATAATTGGGGGGCTTTGTGCTCCTCTACTCAAAGGGATCCCTCTTAGCAAGCTTTTTAAAAGGTGAGCATGTGACTTTTTTTGTGTGCCTCCACTTGGTGATTACGTTTTGGAAAGACCATGAATGATACAAAAAGATTGCACCCACCACTTGGATGCACAACATCAATCAGCAACTTAGGTTAGAACCATAAGGTTTCACGTGTAACTATCCCTTATGGTTCTAAACTATGACACATACCCATTGACAAAGGAGGCACTCAAGGAATGTGAAAGCTTCTTAAAGTAATAGTCTCATACACTAAGTTGCTTGAATTGACGCTTGTGATTACTATAACTATATGAAAATGCTTAAAAGTCTATATAAGCGATCCTATTGCGAGTTCAAAGTTTATTTGATGTTATCGTCAATATCAAGCTGTTTATGGCAAGTAATCCACCCACCAAAATCAAAGGCATTTATCAATGACTAGTAAGAAGATATGGATAATAAGAAAAGGCTAAGAGTTTGTTTACTATAAGGTTAATTACACCCCATACTGTATTAACAATCAAAACTAAAGTTTCATTATTAAACCCAATGATATATGTACATCTACCATCAATAAAATACCTGAGTTTTGTAGTAAGTTTCTTGTTAAAAATGAACATGTGGGGTATGTCTACATTTTCAACAGGAGGTGAGCTACTATCTCTAACATGGAGCTGTGACTAAGTGTGGTCACCGAGTGCCGACCTCGGATGGAAGCGGTAGAGTCTCAACTTCTAATGAAGGGTGCTTATGCACCTAGCCATCTCTAATACTAGGTGCTTACACCCAACTCTAGATGAAATTATAGGTATAAGGATTAGCCATAAGCCCCAACATAGACATGAAGTGTAAAAGCGCTACAACAATTGACAAAAAAAATAATTTATATGGCTAATCCTCAATGCACCATATACCCTTAGCAAGGCCCAAAAACAAAGCAAAAGAAAGCATTACAAGAGAGCTTTGTAGCTAGGAAATTACACTCCATAGGCTTAATTGTAAGCCCTAAGACAAGACATAATTGCAAAGGATATTATGGCCAAGCTTTACTACCCGACAGCCCCCAAACCATCTCTAGTCTATATAAACCTAGCCATAGGCCCTGATGCCCTAAAGGATCAAATCCATTTCTAGGTCGAAGGTCAAGTATAAAGGTCAATGCCATTTCATTTATATAAACAATAAATATCAAATAACCTTTTTGTTAGGCCTTCACACCTTGTAACCCCTAGCCTAGCCATGAGCCAAAGACTAGAATTACAAGCCTACTCACAAAGGGCTAATAAAGACAAATCATAACAAGGGATTTCTCCCTAGATAAGAACACTGTAAAGCAATGAAATACTATGGGAAATATCATTGAGCTTGCCACCAAAGAATAAGGTGGAATCCTATAATAGAGTTCTAGAAAAAGTTGTAATGACATTGACCTCATAACCCATAAGAGAGTGACCACCAAAGGAATTCTTATTATTACTTATACACAAATAGCATAAAGGATGCACCTCTAATAGAGGCTAGACCAAGGATAAGTTTGAACTAATCCACAAATGGCCTAAGGGATACACCTCTAATTAGAGGCTAGGCCAAAGATAAGGGTGAACTAAACACTAAGTATCCCAAATGAAAGCTTGAAAATCTAGAAGGGTGGATAGCACCAAACTTGCCAAAGCCTTAGCATCTTTTATTCCATGATTAGGCACATTGACGTGGTCCCATATGAGGTAGACCATTAATTAAGCTAGAATGGTAGAGTGGCAGTGTGAACAACCTTCACCTTTCTTAATTGGGTGTGGTTGCCGAACACCCAAGAACCAGAAGCAATGTTGATGGCCACCATGTCGAATAATGCGAATCCCACGTGTCCAACGACATGGCACCAACTTTATTATCAAGCTTCTTAGTAGCATAGATATTAATGTAAGAAAGTGATGAATAATGGTATTCTGTGAACTAGACGTTGTTAGACTAGATTACCTATTAAACATGGTTTGCCTTTCCAAGACATAAGAGCAGTGAGGATTTTCTATGCTTGACATAAGACAATTAGCAAATCAGAATTCATTACCTTCAAACATCAACATCGTTTCAACCACTCATTGTAAATATAATCTTGTCTAAACTATTGTATGGAAAAAAAATCAATGCTAAAAGTCAAATTTTATATCCTTAAAGTCAAATTGCATACCATAAATTCCCAAATGGATACTCAACTTAGATGTGTAAGCACTATCCTAGCAAAGAGATAAATCTACAAGAACTTCCATGCATCAAATGCTGATTAAATTGTCATTTCAAAACTGAGGGCAACTCTATTTCTCGGGTGTGACTTATAATGATAGAGATATTAACAATGAATTTGGTTGGTATTAGTATCATACATAAATGTTAGCCTTCAATTCAACAATCAAATAAAACTAAAAGAATCAGCTTTTGAACATGACAATTTATTTCACACATTTTGCCATTCAGTTGGCTCATGATACTGACATCTATAGAGTTATTTACAACTACTATTACCTCCATATGACCTTCACAAGTATTACGATAATCCATTTCTATGGCTACCATTAATCAAAGAAGCTCCTTGATAGCTATGTGTAATTAAGGAAAGAAGTTGTGTGATCTTTGATTAATGAACAAGGATTGTCTATTAGTGTGTATCATTCTATCTATTTTAGTACCAATCAAGAGGCTTTTGAGATTGAACTTCTCATTGAAGTGTTTTCTACTACACAACTAGGGGAATGACCGTGCAGATTTGCAAATATAGTACAGCATGCTATGTTCTCCAATATGTTTTAATCCTCTCCCACTTCCAACCATGAGGGTCATGATAGGTGCTAGCTTGTGTGATAGATTTTGCTTCTGCCTTTCTACTACAATGCAAGGTAGTATTGGCTTCGTTCTCTTAAAAATTCATGGCTATTTCATGGCTCTTTTGGCATGATTGTAACTTGGGTTTGGGGAGCCTTTTCATTGATTTCAAATGATATCCTCAAAATGTACATAGTTGGCAAAGTAAAATATCTGCATGTCAAAAAATTGCATCAAAATGCATGCGACAAAGTAGTTGCAAATGTGTACACAAATGAGGACCCAATTTTGTCAAAAGCGCACTTCCATCTCTTGCATAGATGGCATTGCTTCCTACTCATTGATTCTATACATATGCAGCTTACTGAAGGCCTCTTGAATACATCACACTCTCTTCGATCTTCCTTAGTTAGAATTTTTAATTTTTTAAAAGAAAAGGTCCTATCTCTTTGTCAAAAGCACACACCATCTCTTGCATAGGTTGCATTTCTTCCTCCTTGTTGATTTTATCAACATCATGTAGCTTGCTCAAGCTCCTCCATACAATAAATAGACTTTTGGAGTTTCTTAAGTCATATTTTTGAAATTGATCCAAGACTTATGTGGTATATGTCTTTGGGATGTAAAAGTATTCTAAAGATTGATACAATCAACAAAAATCTTGGAAATTTTCGCAAGAAACCAACCCACTACAACAATTTGAGGCCACTAACCATGGTATTTTTGTTTGTGCAACCATTCGAAGCACCCACACATATGTTTGCATGTTGGGTGCAAGGTCGTACCTCTTGTCTCTCATCTTCAAGAGTGTGTATATCAAGCTATGAATAATTAGAAATGACAACAAGACACTGGATCACATGGCTCCTACTAGTCACTTCTTTTTCATGCTTTTTCTATAGATGGAATCTTTCATTTCCTTCAGCTCTAATAGTTGCATATTATC
This sequence comes from Dipteris shenzhenensis, assembly GCF_047967505.1. Lineage (NCBI taxonomy): Eukaryota > Viridiplantae > Streptophyta > Polypodiopsida > Gleicheniales > Dipteridaceae > Dipteris > Dipteris shenzhenensis. The sequence continues at coordinate 44,853,051 of NC_141624.1, read as the reverse complement.
TTTTCCACTCCAACTATTGGAAGAGCAATCGTCTTGGATTGACTTAACAAATCCCCAAACTAGCAAGGAAAAATGAGTAGACTCCATCCCACACTTTCGACCTTTGCACTTATGTGCACCTTTGGAAGTTTAAATATATTGTTTAATAAATTTGGTCTTTCATCAACTCTAAGTTTTGTGGCATCAATAACGTGTCTTGAATCTCTTACCCCAACTTGTGATATGTTGCAAAGCAAGTTTATAAAAGAGCATGTGAATCTTTTCCAGAAGTACGTTTGCATATTGACTTGCATGCCATAATGAAAAAGTGGACTTATAAAAGCATGCAACAATCATGGTGTACAAAATCAAACTTGTCTAAGAAATGAAATAAACAACCAACAACTATAATGTGAATATAAGAGAACAATAAACCATTTATCTCACAAAAGTACATGTTATTAACTGGATATTCAATCAATGTTGAGAGGAATTTAGGGTTACAACTTACAAGACCAAGAGGATCTAGATTAAACGTTGCCAATCACACTTTTGATCAATAAGATTGTTATTAGCATGTTACGAACCACCATACATATGCATGCGGGTGTGCATGCACACACACACACACACACACACACACTTAATTTACTCCTTTAAATGCAACTTTAGTATATTGGTACATTTCCTTTTAAGCTGAGTTAATGTATTATTTATTAGAGCTTTCCATTGTGAAATCATTTTACTTTTATACGCTAGAATTTGGAGGGATGTTCTTGTTCCTAGGTAAAGCGATAACGAGACAAGGGAAACATGCATTACTTGTCTACCCAAATTAAGCTATATTGTTCTAACATATGGTTTGTTTGGATGGTGGCAGTGGACCCTGACCTTGAAGCCTGGACTACCCTACGGATTCGACAATTATTTACTCATTTTTTTGTAACCCCTACTAGGGTTTGGTTATAATAATACATTTGAAATTAAACTTAATTTGATTTCTTCAAGTATTTTTTCTCCATATCTGAATTATTTCTAGTTAATGTTGTTAAGATGTTCTATGACTAAATCGATTGTATGGTTCATTTATTGATGGGATTATTAAATCTACACACACACACACGCACACACACACACACACAGGAGCCACACACTTGGATATAACCTAAGTTCTATGCAGTGTAACTGTATTTAATAGTGCATTATAACTATTAGGGTCAAATTGTGGTGAGACTAGACCAAGATATGTGACCTACATACTCAAATTTATCCCTCTCTCTCTCTCTCTCTCTCTCTCTCTCTCTCTCTCTCTCCATTTTCCAATAAAGATGGGGTGCCCAGGTCAGTCATTACAAGTCATACACCTGGTCTTGACACTCACACCTAGTTTGCCACTCAAGGCAAGGTGATTAGGCTAGCAATTGCAAACCATGCATGTGGCTAAGATTGACACACATTATCTCTTTCCACACTTGTTAATAAATCTCTCACAAATGGTAAGATGCAGTGACTATGCATCGAGATGAGGCTCGTTGTTCCATAGTGGTGCATGTGTGCTCCTACATGCTCGATGTACCGTAGTGATGCATGTGTGCTCCTACATGGTTGGATATATGGCTGCACGCTGTATGAGTGTGTAGCATTGTGTGCACCACTTACACGATGACGGTATGTGTAGCATGTGTGCACCATCTGTATGATTTTATTTATGTGCAGCATCAGGTGCACCATGAGATGGTACGTGTCACATGTGTGCACCATTCATCTATGATTTATTGATTTCGTGTTGCTATAATACTGAAAGGTTGATTGATTGTGTGATTAATTCTAAGGTTATCTTATGCTTGAAATATTTCATTACTATTGATCATGTGAATCCAAGGGAAGAGTAATTGATTGGGTAATGGCATCTGGCAAGCATGATCCACCATATTTTGGGCACATAGGCACAACTCCAGTGATGCGGGGATGAATAAGGCTTATGCCTAATTTTTGATATTACAAAAGCTTATGTACATATTTGAATTTTTAAATATTAGTGGCTTGGCTAAGTGTATAAACTAAAGTTACTTCAAGCAGGAGGGTGTAAGTGGTAAAGTTGGTAGATATAATGGTAAGTCTAATTGGGAACTTGCTAAGTCACGTATTAATCGAAGAACCAAAGAACTTGTCACATGTTATGAATGCAAAGAGAAGGGACACTACTCTTATGAATGTCCAAAGAATCCATTTGCTACACACAAGATAGGTACCCAAGCAAAGAATGCTACCAACAACAACGAAGGCAATGGAGGGAGAACCAATGGATGTACCAACAGTAATAGTCAGCACAAAAGCTTTGCACGGATCTACATTGATGATGGATCCCATCATAAATCTTTCAAGCAAGAGGGTGAGGATCAAGACAATGACACTGAAGATGCCGACTACACCCCTTCAAGTAAGTGTTATTCAGGTAAAAGTGCATCTTATTTTCGTACTTCTTTGTTACATATGACTGCACTATTGCACGAAAAAGAACATAGTGTCTTATTTGATGATGGAAGCACCCATGATTTCATTTCGCAATGTTTAGTTGAAAAGTTAGGGCTCGCAACCATCAAAACAAAATATAAAGTCAAATCAGCTTTTCAAGGATCGAATTATAATTGTTTGCAAATGGTTAAGGATCTTGAGGTGACTTTAGGGCCATTAGTTGAGAGCCGTGATTTCTTAGTAGCTCCTTTGTGTGAGCAAGATCTCATTCTAGGGATGCCCTGGCGCATCGATCAGAATGCCAAACCTGATTATCTTGAATGCACCATTACTGTGACTTAAGGCGCTGAGACCATGACTCTAGAATGCGACAAGAATCTTCCCTGTCACATACCCAAGCTAAAAGAGCTTTGCGCAAACATGAAAAGACATATCTGGTTATGGTCAATAAGATTGAGGCTAGTCGTGAGACTAAGAAAACTAAGCAAGAGCCTTTGGATCCTTCTCTAGCTACTGATGACGACTGCTTTATGGAAGACTTACCCCCTGGCCTACTTCAATCTAGACCTGAGGATCATAAGATTGACCTTATTCTAGGTAGCGCACCACCGTGTAAATCACCATATAGACACAATCCTATTGAGTAGCAAGAGATTCAATCCCAAATAGAAGATCTTTTGGCTAGAGGCCTAATTCAACCTAGTAGCTCACCATTTGGGGCACCCATTCTTCTTGTCAAGAAGAAAAATGGAACTTTTCGAATGTGCATCGATTATCATGCCTTAAATAAAATCACAATGAAAAATCAATACCCCATTCCGAGAGTTGATGATCTACTCGACAAGTTGAAAGGATCCACAATCTTTAGCAAGATTGATCTTAAGTCAGGATATCATCAAGTGAGAGTGATCGAGCCCGATATTTTCAAGACTGCTTTTGGTCGAACTAATGCGTGAGACTCGTGCTTTCTCTTGGGGTGAGTAGTACACTTTAGCTTTTCAACGACTTAAGGGTGCAATGATGCACACACCAGTTTTGACCATGCAGACTTTACGAGACCCTTCTTTGTCATGGTTACTGATGCTAGTGGACAGGGTTTTGGGGTTGTGCTCATGCAAGATAACCATTCAATTGCATTCGAGTCACATAAATTAAAACCAGTATAGCTAAACTATTCCATGTATGATAAAGAATTAGCCGCTGTGGTGCATGCCCTTAAACTCTAGAAACACTATCTTATGGGTTCTGAATTACTCATTAAGACTGATCACCAGAGTCTTAGACATCTCCTTACTCAGTCGATGATCTCGGATCGGCACATTAAATGGGTTGCCTTTATTGACAGCTTTAAACTGATGATCCAATATCAACCAGGTAAAGACAATGTAGTTGCCGATGCATTGAGCCATCGACCTAGCAAAAATAATATCTCAGTCATCGAGGGAGACCCTTTCGAGCCTATGAAGGCAAACTATCCTACTGATCGAGACTTTTTAGATATCTGGCATAAAATTAAGCAAGCTAATAGCACCCCTATGGCCTTGTATTCCATTCATAATGACTATCTATTCTACGAAAAGCACTTGTGTGTCATTGCACCATTTCAATGCTTGGTACTAGAAGAGGTACATCGGCCACCCTACATGGGACATAGAGGCATCGCTGCTACATATCAAACTGTAATTCAAGATTTTTTCTGGCCTAAGCTTAAAGTTGATGTTGCAACTTTTGTTGCACAATGTCTTATTTGTCAAAAAGTCAAGCTACAAGGGCAAATATCAAGGGTTACTTATGCCTTTACCAATTCCTGATGGCCCATGGGAGCAAATTTCTATGGACTTTATATATTCCTACAACTAGCTCAGGTTTTGATATGATTTGGACTATCATTGATAGATTTAGCAAGCAGGCTTACTTTATTCCTTGTAAGAAGACCTTGACCACAGTTCACGCTGCTCATTTGTTCATCAAGCACATATTTATACACCATGGCCTTCCAAAAGTAATCGTGTCAAACCAGGATAGTAAATTTTGTAGTAACTTCTGGCCACACTCTTTGACAATCTTGGTACGAAGTTAGATTTTTTCACTGCTTTTCATCCCGAGTCTAATGGCCAAACCGAGGTCACACAAAATACTATTTGTGACATGTTACGTGCTTACGTGTTTGGTCAGCCAAGCAAATGGGACAAATTTATACACACTACAATTTGCCTACAATAACACTAAACACTCTACTACAGGCAAATCTCCATTCCAAATTGTCTATGGAAAGACCATTCCTACTCCATTGACCCGCCTCAAGCACCAAGTAGAGGTTGCTGATCAATTTACTGAAGATTTCTCTAGCATTTTGGCTACTATCAAAAAGAATATCGAGCATGCTCAAGCTGTGTATACTGCACGTGCAAACAAGGGGAGAAAGAAAGTTGTATTTGCTGAAGGTGACCTAGTCATGTTACATATTGAGAAGCGCGGACTTAAGAGTATTGAGACACACCCTCTAGTTAAGTTTGCTCCTAAATCCTATGGTCCCTTTAAAGTTTTGGAGCGCATTAGTGACAATGCCTATCGGCTCGAATTACCACCCGATTGGAAAATTCATAATTCTTTTCATGTGCAGACCTCCTGAAACCTTTCCATGGAGACCCACCAGTTTGACCTATTTTAGACAATGCACCATTGCTTCAAGGAGAGACCCAGCTCTTAGAGCCAGACCAGATCATTGATCAACAAATCACTCAAACGAGACGTGGAAACTCGTATCCTACTTATCTTCTTACATTTAAGAACCACCCCGTTGAGGATGCTAAGTGGATGCCCGAGCGATATTTTCGCCAGTACCCTGATTTATTGACTACTTTTTTGTCGCACAATTGAGGGCAATTGCGATTTCAAGCAAGAGGGGTGTTACGAGAATTGGAATTATCCCATTAATTTAATCCTTCAGTATTTAGTTTAGTGAGATCCAGCATTTTTGTCACGCAGCTGATGCATGTGTGCTCATTGTTCCATATTGATGCATGTGTGCTCCTACATGGTTGGATATATGGCTACGGGCTGTATGAGTGTGTAGCATTGTGTGCACCACTTACACGATGATGGTATGTGTAGCATGTGTGCACCATCTGTACGATTTTGTTCATGTGTAGCATCAAGTGCACCATGAGATGGTATGTGTCGCATGTGTGCACCATTCATTTGTGATTTATTGATTTCGCGTTGCTATAATACTAAAAGGTTGATTGATTGTGCGATTAATTCCAAGGTTATCTTATGCTTGAAATATTTCATTACTATTGATTGTGTGAATTCAGGGGAAGAGTAATTGATCGGGCGGCAAGCATGATCCACCATATTTTGGGCACGTAAGTGCAACTCCAGTGATGCGGGGATGAATAAGGCTTATGCCTAATTTTTGATATTACAAAAGCTTATGTACATGTTTGAATTTTGGAATATTAGTGGCTTGGCTAAGTGTATAAACTAAAGTTAGAAAAAGCTTTATTTTTAGAAAAAGCCAGCTATTCTAGAAGGTGGATGGGATTTTTGTAAAAAGGTGCATGGAGGAAAGCACAGAGGCTTTTGTATGATTTTTGCTCAGAAGCTTTTTGAGAAATATACATAAATACATAGGAGGTGGAAGGAGAGCACCACACCTATGGGGGGAGATTGTACCCAGCACGCTTGTTCTGTGTCTTCCGTTTGTGAGTTTTGAGAGCTTGTGCATATTTTCAAAGAGTGTTGTTGTGTTTTTCAAGGATTTGCAGGTCCCGCGAGTGTTTCTTGTCGCAGCCTACTAGTTACTAGGAGTCCATCCTTACTAGGTGGCTCCATCTCTATTACAGTAGAGAAAATTACACAAAGGAGGTGACATGTAAGTCCCAAATGAGGGAGATTTAAAGTAGTGGAAAATTGCATGGAGTTTTGTAAGAACTTGATTGATGGGACAACTAGTGTAAATGGAGGATGGAACTTATTTTAACAAAATTCTTGATGATGAAATTCATCTCATAGGCAATTAACTATTATTGACTACCACCCAATAGCATTGAGCTATATTGACCACCACCCAATTACCTATATTTGACCACCACCCAATAGCAATGATCTCACCATGCATGTGTCACATAAGTGAAACTTTCTCAAAGCACAAGGCAAAACAAACATGGATGAATTGGGTAATAGTGATTCATGGGAAGCTTATGAAGTTTTTGAAAGGGCTAAGTATTGAAACAAAAATGAATCATTTCTCACAAGAGTATGCTCATGAATACTAGATTATTTACAAAATACTACATACTAGGATAAGGACTCAAATCCATAGCTCACAAAAATGTTCATGGGTTCAAGAATGATATCATAGCTCCTTTCCAGTAGCTATAAAACAATCCCCTACCTCCTCCAAGAATCTATAGACACCCCTTGAGGGAGAGGTGATTGGGTAAAAGAAATTAAAACCATCAATGACTTTGACATTTTCTTCATCACACCCTTGAGAATCTTGGCAACAAAAAACCCCCCCAAAACGTGCTTTGTCTCATTCTAAATCTGTGTACACTCTATTTTCATAACTCCCTCTCCATCAAGCTTCATGTCCTTTGTGCACTCATGCCCTCCTCCTTGCTGCCTCTCCACCAAGCTCCTCTCCACCAAAGTCCCTCTTCACTTTGTTCTCTCCACCAAGCTTCTTTTAAAGACCTTTTAAGGTAAGTGTTTCTTCCATCCTACTTTGTATTCTAAGTGTTAGATTTCATTTTTGTTTCTTTGTTAAGCCTCTAAACATGTTTTCGTCTAGTTTTTAGAATTCATGAAAGAAAAAACAAGATTTCTTAGAAACATCATGGCCCCTCTTGCAACAACAAGCAACAAGAAGAATACCTCTTGTTGCTGTGTTGTTTCTCTTTTGCCTTGCTTTTTCCTTTGCCTTGATTTATTGCTTCTCTTTTGCTTTGCTTTGTTCCTTTGCCTTGCTTTATTGTTTCTCCATGTCCTTATAATGAAAAATGGTGTGTTTTTCTCTTTTGTAGGCATCCACATGGAACCCTAATCTCTCTCTTTTCTTGACATCTGAGCTCCAAGTAAGGAACTCCTCTCTTTCCCTCTCTTTTCCCAGCATTTGAGCTCTAGCTAAGGGGAGCTCTTCTCTTTCCCTCTCTTTCCCTCTCTTTTTCTCTCATTCCCTTCTATTTTCTTCTCTTTCCCTCTCTTTCCTTCTCATTCTCTCTCTTTTTCCTTCCATTTTCTTCTCCCTACCTCATTCCTTCTAATTTTTCCTCTCATTTTCTCTCTTTTCCTTTCCTCTATTTTCCCTTCTCTTTTTCTCCTCTTTCCTTCTCTTTTTCTCTCATTCCTTCTCTTTTCTTCCTCTTCCCTCTCTTTTCCTCTCTTTTCCTCTCATTCCTTCTCTCTTTTTGGGCTTCTCCTTATCTCATTTCCTCTATTTTCCCCTCTCATTTCCTCTATTTTCCCTTCTCTTTTCTTCTCCTTCCCTCTCTTTCCATCTCATTTCCTCTATTTCCCCTCTCATTTCATCTCTTTTCCCTTTTCTTCTCCTTCCCTCTCTTTCCATCTCTTTTCTACTCTTTCCCTCTCATCCCCTCTCCTTTATTCTCTTTCCCTTCTCATCCCCTCTCTTTTCCTTTCTCTTGTCTTCTCATCCCCTCTCTTCTCTTTTTTTCTCTTTTCTTCACCCGCTCTATTTTTCCCTCTCTTACCCCTTTTCTTTGCTTCTTTTTCTCTCTCTTCTTCTCATCTCCTCTCTTTTCCTATCTTCTCTTTTCTTCAGTCATTCTCTCTTCTTCTCTTTTTCTGCATTAAGAGTTCCAACTCTTTCGATCTCTTTTTGCATCCCCCTCTTTTTACATTTTACATCTCAAATTCCCTTTCTTTTTTGTATTCTGCTTTTTGCATTCTGTATTCCCTCTCTTTTTTGTATTCTATATTCCCTCTCTTTTCCATCCTTGCATTTGGGACACTACCATCCAGACACTTTTGGATTCCTCCAAATAAAGACCTACATTGTCGCATGAGACAGCCTATGGTATCACTTTTGACTCAAAATATAATGGATGGATGGTGCAAGCAAGACGGGAAGAAAAAGTAGTAGGGTGGCATGGCTGAACCAAGCAAGGACATAGGCAAGGCAATGTAGAAGATATGAAGGAGATTAGGATGATTCGAATGAGGAGGAGGAGAAGTATGTTACCATTTGGGCATTTTGTGATTTTGTACCTCTCATTTATTTTTGTACTACCCTCTTTAGAATCAAACTTTTGTAGTAATACATGAGAGAATTTCATGCAATTTTGTAGCTCAGATGGCATGTAATGATTTTTGTATCACCTTGTAATAAAGATATTTAGTGGGGTAGAATTGGGCTAAAACAAGCCTCATTCTGCCCCCACGATGTTTTTTTGTAAAAACATAGTGTTGGTATATCCAACGGGGCACCATGGCCATATTGACTTTCTCATTATTGTCACCTAATAGAAGTACCAATGAATTTTTTCTCCCAGCGATATCGACACCAATACCGATTCTTTCCTAAGTAGCCCCTTGGGTACCATCTTATAATCTGGTCAGGTGTAGCCTCCCTGAGTATGTTGATTCTGTTCTCGCTACCACTTGTGAAAGCTGCACACTGAATGAGATCTGTGAGGGTTGCCAACTCCATGATATATTTCCTGGAGAGATGAAAGCTCTGCAGCTTTCCTTTTTCTCTATTTATATTCACCACATCCTCGACTGATCTGAGTGAGGTGATGGCCTCTTGCCATCTTTCATGGTTTGGTGTGGATTCCTGTAGCAGCAGTTGGCCCCGCTCTTCTAGGGGTTGCTGTGCCACTTCTTCCTCGTAGGGCCCTTTGATATCTGAGAAGAGCATGGGTTTGAGAATATTATGCAATTTTTGTACCCATGTCGTCTTGGCGGTCTCTCGATAGTCTGCCCTTGTGTGTCCCTGCTTTGTGTTATGAAGTGGACGACTATGTGGTGGTGCCCATGCTTGGGTGAGTGCCTACGACGGTGGAGCTTGGGCATGTGCCCGATGATGTGTCAAGGTGTGAGGGGGAAGGTGGAGGTGGGGCATACAAAAAAAGATCCCAAGCTAAGTCTATACTATGGTCATGGACTTCGATGGGGTAAGCTACATGGGAGTCATCAAACTAGCTAATGCCAATCTGAAGCATATTTTGGAGAGCTTGCATAGTATTACTATATAGAGCATTGATGCTAGTCATTGGATAAATATATTTGGATTCAGTGTGACCACACACTTGCATCCATTTAAGACTTCGTTGAATCAATTTAGGATTGCAGGGCTGGTCTTTTAGGGCATCGGGTTTTACTAGCTCTAGTAATGGCATTGCCATAAGATAGTTGGTTGAGTCCCGGAGGACCCTGCACCACGCCATAAAATTGTAGATGATGGGGTGGTAGGAGAGGGTTAGGATATCCATATCTACATCCAGAACTAAAGCTTCATGGAAGTAGGCCATTACTAGCTTGTATGGTGGAGTGACGAAAGGCCTCATTGAGGTCGTGCAGTGTTAGTGTATTATCAAAATTGATGTTGTGGGGGAGTAGTGCATCTCTGAATGTGTACAAGAAGTAATTGTACGTGTTGAGGACCGTGCATGATGTGAAACAGAGGCTTGAATCACGGGATGACGATTTCTGTAGCTTGTCATGGATCGATTGGGGTCTCAGGCCAAAGGGGAAGAAGCCAATGTCGTCTGAAGGTCCGCCTGCTGCAGTGTCTAAACTTGTTGCTCTCTTTGCTGGGTAGCTGCATGGAGTTGAGCTATAATGGTTGCCTATTGTTGGACTTGGAGCTCGAGCACCTGCTTCTCTTCTATGACCCGAGCATGCTGTTGCAGATCTAGAGTCGCTTGTGCCTGCAATGCCTCGAAGTCGGCTTGGAGGTTGTCCATTCATGATATTTCTATTGCTTGAACCTCCTATGTTTGTATAAGCTCCTCCTTGAGCTTCTTTCCAACTTCAACTACATGTAGTCCTGATGCTTCGACTACCAAGCGAATTTGGGATGAAGGGGGCTTGGAGAGGGGTTTTCCCTTGAGCTGCTCCTGGCTACTGAGTAGATTGTGGGGGGTTAGGCTCCTAAGTATCCTGTGTCAAGTTTGTTATTTAATCGGCTGGACCGATCGGTTGCTTAAGCCATTGTTCCCGCTCTCGGCTTTCCTGTACTTCTGTCGGCTTTTTTTGCTCTTCCTCTACCCAAATCCTTTCTTGTTCCTCTTGCTATCTTAGGAGATCTTGCACCTATTTCTTTGTCTCCTCTCTCTGTCTCTGGGCTTCTTCCTCTGATTGGAGCTTTTTGGCCACCTCTTCTTCCTGGAGCTTCCTCGCTGCTTCTTCTTCTTCCTGGGCCGCCTCTTCTTCCTTTCTTTTCTTTGTCGGTGTCGATTGGGTGGATGGTATTGATAATAATCTTACGTCTCTATACGCATCACCATAACTTTCCGAAATGGGGCCATTGTGAATGTGATGGATGATGGGCATCAAGAACATGTGATTGCCAATCTTTTCGCCATGGTCGCAGATGCTAATGATCTTCCAATAAAAGAAATCTGCCCAGTTGGTGGGCTCCAGCTTGTATAATTGTAGCAAGAAGTTGGGGAGGACCACTAAATGATGCTCTATCATATGAACCTCTTCAAGGAGTGTGATGACCCAAGCTTTATTTTCCAATTGTGGATCCTTGATCAAATTGAGTGGTACCCCGCACTTATAAATTTTGCTATTGTAAGGGGCAACTAATGCCAACCTCTTCTCCATGGCTCTTAATGTCTGATACGGTTGGGAGATTGCAAGCAGGTTGAATGTTCTCTGCATTGTCTCCATCATTAAATGGTAGTAGTGAAGCTGGCCATCTGCATGCACCTAGATTGTGGTGCTTGTTGCTTTGTTGTAGTTGGATATCAACTCCACAGTCTATTTGAAATTGAGATGGCAAGGAAACTTTGCTGCCACTACTGACTGCTTTGATGTATGGCACCACTTCAAGGTCTTGGAGGGCCACGTATGCTGCATTTTTGTGGTAGTACAGCTTGTAATCCTTGAGTTTGTGCTAGAATTGCGAGTGCAAGACTATCCCGTGTAGCTACTCTAACCAATCTTGTCCCAGCGGTAGTGAAAATCATGTAACCTATACTCCATGCTCCGAGAAATTGTGCACTTCCTCAGTGTCCTGGATCTTTCTCTTTCAGAGGGTGCACATGGTAGATTCCTATGCAAAGAACTCCGGTTTGTGAATCTACTCCTGTTCCATTTGAGCTGGCAATAGTACAAAAAGGGTATGGGAGGAGGAAGGGGTAGCTGAGTGTGATGAAGAGCAGAGGTAGCCTCTATGAGCTCCTCCGCAGAGAAGAGGTCGTGAACGGATATTGAGTGGGAGGAAATGGTGGGCATGTATGAAAATCGCGTGTGTTTGAGGAAGCTTTTAGGGGATGTGAGAATTCCAATAAAAATTTAGTAGAGTTTTGGTATAGTAGAAGGTGATGTCCTGAAAATGAGGCAGGTTGTTTACATAGGGAACCTAGTAAAGCAGCATGTTAGCTTTAGCAAATAGTGCAAGTGAGAGAGGGAGAGAGAGAGGAGTGCACACGATATAGCTACATGTACACTAAGTTGTATTGAACATGAACATGAAGATATACATGTGAACCCCTTAGGGTTGGGTTAGGGTTTTCCTCTAATGCCTCAGAGGTATGGTGCAATTTACACCATCCTCAACACCCCTCTTAAATTACATTGGGTAAGTAGAGGGTGCATGTACAAGACCTATTTATGGATTTTGTTTGGTGCGTATGATAGCATCCAAAACTGGAAATTTTTGGAAAGAAATCAGAGTAGTATGTGCATATGTGAGCACAGTGACTATGTAGTAGAAGCATTTAAAATGAGTACAACTTACTAGATCTTGTACATATCATGCATTTCTCCCTTTTAAGTTGTGGGTCATCCTTTGTCTTTGGGAATGAAACCCAGAAGATAGGCCGAAGGGAGAGGAAGAAAATATGTAGAAGTGAAGTCCATCTAGATCAAAGACTAGTCGATCGAAAGATGACGGTGTGAAGAACTATGTGTATGGCTGCATGCTGAGCTTGTCAAAGCTGAACATGTCATAAGTCACCATGGATTGTGCAGCTACTCTATAGAAGAGGTATCTAGATGTGAGGCTAGTCTATGTAGCTATGAAGATGTTATTCGATACAACATATGAGAGTGTCACCAACCCAAAATAAATAGGAACAATGTACGAGGTATGCTGCTATAGAGCTATGATATGTGTCGAATGATGCAGGGTCAAAGAAGAACGCATAGTTGATGTGGAAAGAGTGATCTAACGACTCCATAAAAGCTAGGGCCAAAGGTGCAGGTGTGATACACTGCTTTGCTGATGAAGAGGCCCATAAAACTGACAAGGTATAGGAACTTGTGCAACTTGTATGCTCAATTGTCATGAGTTGAAGGTTGTCTAATGTGTGCATAGCTAAACATCCATTGGCATGGAATGTAGCATATGTCATAGGCTCATCAAGAAGGAGTTCATAGTATAAAGGCTTGGAAGCCTGAAATACAACTAAAAATGCAACTAAAAATGCATCTGATGTCCTTGAGGCATGTGCGGTGCCGAATGTCGATGTAGGGGCTGATCTGAAGTTATGGATCCAACCACTGATGTGCATCTAGTGTGGACTATATACGACAGCCATAAGTACATGCTGAAACAATGAGTCTCCCCAAGTTGTGCTATGGATGAACCTAATGATGTCTACTACATTGGGGTAGGACTGCACTGATGCATAAGGATCCTTTTTAAGGAATGATCTGCTGATCAAAAGAGGTGGATCCAAGGGTGGTGCAATGCGGCATGACTGAGCTGATGCTGGAATGTCTTGAAGACTGATCTACTGATCTATACTAAAGGTGGAAACCATGTCTAAGGTATGCTCTATGTCAAGGGTGAAGGCATCGGTGATGGATAGAAACTATGGGCTGATCCATACTAACATGTGGAAAGTGTGCATCTAATCTATCAAGGCCAATGAGGCTTGAGTCTACATTGTAGACTGGTACATACCCTATGGCAAGGAATGGTCGAAGAAGGTTCTCTTTGTGAAGATAGTGGGAGAGAGGGAAGGAGTCTCACTTGCAGCTTTCTCACATACACAATGGGGGAATACACACAAAAGTGGAGGCTGAAAATAGTTTTCCTCTTCTTAGTTGTGAAAGCCAAAAGAACTCTTGTACAAAGAAATAGAAGAACCCTATATGTGGGTCTCAAACCAAACTCAGCTAACTAAGGTGGCATACTAACTGAGCCACGAACTAGAGTACATAAGGATAGCTATCATCCAATTATTATTCATGGGCGGTGTACCAACCGCATCTGCAGCTAACAAGTCGGCGACATAAATGCAAAACAGTAACCCTGGCATATCACGAGTGGAGCTCGATATCTCAACACTCCCCCTCGAGCTCAATCCCAATTCCTGCACACTAAGCAAGTCTCTGAACTTGCGCATCTTCTCTATGCCCAATGCCTTCGTGAATATGTCAGCTACCTGATCCTCTGTGCTGACATAAACTAGATCAATAAGACCTAGTAAAACCTTCTCCCACACATAGTGATAGTGTACCTCAATGTGCTTTGTTCTAGCATGATAGACTGGGTTATTTGCCAAGTGTATACTGCTCATGTTGTCACAATAAATGACAACTGATGCATATCATAAAGTAGCTTATGCAACCAAGCTACCTCACATGCAGCCATTGCTACACCCCTGTACTCAGCCTCTGTGCTTGACAAGGCAATTGTAAGCTATTTCTTGCTACTCCAAGTGACTGTAGCACTCCCAAAAGAGAACACATATCCACTGGTAGATCATCTATCTGAAATACTACCAGCCCAATCAGCATCAGTGTATCCATGCAACTGTATCTGAATCCCAGCCTCATAAAATAGTCCATACTACAATGTGGACTTCACATACCTGAGTATGCGTCTAGCCGCATCCAAATGCGGTTTCCTTAGAGCCTGCATAAACTGACTTACCAATCCAATAGCATAGCTCAAATCTGGCCTGGTAATAGTCATATAAATCAAACTTCCTACTATGCGTCTGTACATAGTAGGGTCTTCCAGAAGCTCACCTGCATCTATGCTCAGCTTCACATTCTGCTCCAAAGGAACTGAAATAGGCTTATAGCCTGTCATCCCATATTTGGATAGCATGTCCAATCCATACTGCCTCTGCAAGAGCCGTATCCCACTTGGTGATCTAATCACCTCAATGCCCAAGAAATAATGCAGCTCTCCCAAATCCTTCATCTCAAACTTTTGCTTCAATAGCATTTTCACATGAAGGATATCTTCATCACTATCACCTGTGATGATCAAATCATCAACATAAATGACAAGCAGCATAATACCTTTCTCTGTTTTTCTCACATAAAGTGAGAAATCTGCCTTGGAAATCTGAAAGCCAATAGTGACAAGATACTGTCCTATCTTGTCAGACCATGCTCTAGGTGCTTGCTTCAAGCCATACAAGGCTTTCTTCAACCTGCAAACAAACTCAGGATGAACAGCATGAACATAACCTGGTGGCTGCTCCATAAAGACCTCTTCTTGCAAATCACCATGCAAGAAGGCATTCTTTACATCCATCTGATGTAAAGACCATCCCTTTGATGCAGCCATAGCAATGACTGCTCTTACGGTTGCCATCCTTGCAACTGGACTATGTTTCTTCATAATCAATGCCATATGTCTGTGCATACCCCTTGACAACTAATCTTGCCTTGTATCTGTTCATAGAACCATCTGCATTGTGCTTCACCTTATAAACCCACTTACATCCAATTGCATTCTTGTCTTTAGGCAAAGGCACCAATTCCCATGTAGCATTTGCTTCCAAGGCGTCCATTTCTTCATCCATGGCTTTCTCCCATTCTTCTTTTCCCATGGCTTGCTCAAAAGTGGGTTCTAGTTCCTGTATCACTTTGACCATATAGGCATAGTGAATGGTTGTAAATCCATCATATTTCAGCCTATCCACAGGATACCTAGCTCTGGTAGACTTGCACAAAATAGGCTCACTTCCAGGTGCTCTCAAAACATTCCTGGTCTTCCTTACTCTAGGTGTAACAACAGAATGAATACCCAACTCATCATCAATGCTCTGTTCTGAGCCACTGGATTCACCATCCACATAAGAGTGACCTGCATTCACATCAAACATGGGCTGATCTACCTTCTCTTTTCCTTTTCATGATACCTGCATACCACTATCTGCATTGCTTTGAGGAGATTCTCCTGATCTCAACCTACATGTCCATGGCGAAGTATGTGAACCACTGCTAGAGGACACTGCAAGTCCACTAATATTTTGTGATTGCTGCTGTGAATTCTGTGGAGTATTACCATTTTGTGCATCTATATCATCAATCGCATTTACTGGTTTATACCAGCTGCTCATCTCATAAAAAACAACATCTCTGCTCACTGTAAACTTACGAGTAGAAGGGTTATAGCATCTATACCCTTTCTGCTGCTACAGAGAATAACCAATAAAGATGCACTTCTCAGCTTTTGGATCCAACTTGGGCCTCAACTCATCTGGCACATGGACATAGGCAATGCAACCAAAAATTTTCAAATGAGAAATATATGGTTTCCTACCAGTATACATCTCCTCTGGCATCATGCCATGTATTGCTGCAGTGGGAGTCCTATTCATTATGTAAACTGTTGTAGCAACTGCTTCAACCCAATAATAATCTGGTACTTTTTCATTTAGTATGGCTCGAGATACCTCTCCAATATGCCTGTTTTTCCTTTCCACAAGTCCATTTTGTTATGGGGTATGACTGCATGAATATTGCTACTTTATGCCATGCTCCTGCAGGAACCTTGCAAACTCATTTGAGAGGTACTCTCCCCCTCCATCTGACCTTAGGCATTTTATTTACAGGCATGTTTCTTTTTCAACCATAGCTTTAAAAGCTTTGAAATGCCCAAACACTTCACTTTTCTTTTTCATAAAATACACCCAAACTTTTCTACTATAGTCATCAATAAAATAAAATAATGATAGCCTCCAATAGATGCAGCTTTAATAGTCCACACATCAGAGTGGATTAATTCCAATGGCTTCTTAATCTCTTGAACATGTCTAGGAAATGGTTTCCTTACCTGTTTTCCAAATTGACAGGCTTCACATAACTTATGCATTTCTGCAACCTTGAATTTAGGCAATCTTGTAATAATATTTTGGGCCTGCATTGATTTAAGTCATTGTACATTAACATGACCAATGTGTTTATGCCAGATATCAAAATCTACAACTACACCGGTCCCATGTGCAAACATTGCTACACTCAATTCAGGCATGTCCGCATCCAACGTAAACATCTTGCCCTTCTTCTTTCCTTTTGCTATCAAGCGACCATTATTTTTCATATCCTCAACAAAGCATCCATGAGGATTAAATCTGACCTGCAAGCCCTGCAGACAAAGGAATTTTACCAATCTGCACAATAGGATGTGTAGTATCATCACCAGTCTCCACAAATCCTGGTCTTTCCATTTTCCTTGCATTCTGCATCCATTCTGCATGACCTGTCATGTGGTTTGACACACCTGAGTCAACATACCACACATCATTGCTTTCTTTTACACTTGTTACAGAATTGGTCATGTGCTGCACCATAAACAGATGCTCATTTTTGTCATCACCCTGTCTACTAGAAGATGCATAATTCCCTTGCTGCAATTTTCCAATCATGATGTCGTTATGCTTTTTATCGCAGTCTTTAGCCATATGACCCATTTTACCACAGTAGTAGCATTCAACATTGCTATTTGCATTTTGGCCTCTCTGCCATCCACCATGACCTCTTTGGCTCCCCCTGCCTCTAGAGTTACCACGTCCTCCTCCATAGGACTAGTTTTCTTGAGTTTACTGCATATTCTGATTTCTACCATGGCCTCCAGATCAGCCTGCTCTACCTCTGCCTCTACCTCTTCCAGCATTTGAGTAGAAGACAGTTTCTTTTGAAGTTCCTCCTGAAGAAGATGCACCACCATTTCTCTGCTCTTTAGAAATTAGAAGAGCAAACAACTCCTCAAAATCAGGAAATTTTTCACGGACAGCAATGGATGTTCGGAACTGTGCATAATCCTTTCCTAGATGGCCATTCGAGGTCACAAAAACTAAATCATCATCTTCCACTAGCAACCCAATGGAAGCAAGTGCATCTGCAATTTTCTTCACCTTCATGTGGTAGTCATTGATGCTCATATTTTCTCTCTGCACATTGTGCAACTCCTGCTTGAGCTGCATTTTCCTGGCTTGCGTATTTGTGCTGTACATTTTTGCCAAAGTATCCCATGCCTCCTTTGGTGTACTTGCATTCTGAATGTGCACAATCATAGAATGTGAAATACTGATAGACAGCCAGTACATAACTTTTCTGGCTCTCTCATGCCATCCTTTAAATGCCAGCATTTCCTATTGATTGGGAACATTAGGAAGAACTGGTTCTTCTTCATTTCCTATAATGAACTCCCAATAGCCTTTTCCCATAAGGAAATTCGTCATTCTAAACTTCCATGCTTGGAAGTTGTTCTTGTCAAGCTTTTCAGTGACAATTTGTGAAAGAGAATCAGATGCCATTACAGAACACTACAAAATATTCTGTCACTGCAAAAAACACAGCCTTTGCCTCACAAGGGCAAATCTGCAAAACTGACGAAAGTGGTATTTGACCACACAGTCACTTCCTAGTGACGATTTTCCATGAACAGGCAATAAGGATGATTCTGTAACTCCCAATATCTCTACGCACAAGCATACGATGCAATTTATGTGGTAACTTTTCACCAACCTACAGAGCAATGGTCGCATAGCAAAAACAGGGCCTTTTTCTCAGCGCTTCGGAGAACTTCTGCCTCCAAAACGGGCCCCGAAATGGCCTCGAATCAGAAAAATAAAGTCACCGATGGCTTTGCCCTCACCCACAGCATATATTGCCCTCTCACCACACCGGAAGGGCATCTCAATCTGAGACAATGCACTCTTGCACTTTTCGGCTGTGCTACCTATAGAGATTTTCTCCCAACCTCGAAAAAGGAAAGCAACACTGGTTCTCTTACCAGGACACCATGAACTTGGTTTGCTTTCTTGAGCTCCTTACCACGAACCAGGCTCTGATACCATGTGAAGATAGTGGGAGAGAGGGAAGGAGTCTCACTTGCGGCTTTCTCATACACAATGGGGGAATACACACAAAGGTGGAGGCTGAAAATAGTTTTCCTCTTCTTAGTTGTGAAAGCCAAAAGAACTCTTGTACAAAGAAATAGAAGAACCCTATATGTGGGTCTCAAACGAAACTCAGCTAACTAAGGTGGCATACTAACTGAGCCACGAACTAGAGTACATAAGGATAGCTGTCATCCAGCTATTATTCATGGGCGGTGTACCAACCGCATCTGCAGCTAACAAGTCGGTGACATAAATGCACAACGGTTACCCTAGCATATCACGAGTGGAGCTCGATATCTCAACACTCTTTCCACTCCCAAATCTCATTTGAAGTCATAACTGGTGTATCATCAATTGTGTGATGAGAATAGCTCCATGCTAGAGACGATGGTCTGGTGCTCTATCCAAGAGGCTTACCCGTGCATCGGTGAGAGTTTCTACCCATGAGAACACTATGTGTGAGCTGCCACTATGGGGCTTATGCTAAACTATCAAAACCAAGTCATGTGAGAACTGTGTATGCCAAGTATCAAGCCTAGAATCAAATGATGACAACTATGTGTCGGGATAGCCAAGAGGTTGTACAAGGTTGATGCATGTGTGCAAGAACCAGTGCCAAAAATAGTCAACAATGTGTGACTTTACATGGGTGGCATGTGTGTGCAAATATGCAACAATCCTAAATCCGAGGAGAACTAAACTGCCAAGTGTCACGCTGAGGTGCTGAAGTGCCAAATTCCAAGGGAATTGAGTTGGTGTCATATGCGTGAATGTATATACCGATGATAGAACTGCATGGACCGATGCTGATGGGAACTAATCAGTTATGTGGCAATGACTGATTTGGCTTGGTGGAGTTGGATCTCCTCTGGGGCTAATGAATCTTTCCATCTCTAATCCTAGAAATTGGCCTAGAGGGATACATAACACTTCCAGTTGGGGGAAAAGAGACAGAGTGTTGGCTCTTTCCCACGACTTTCGTAGCAGGAAGAGCAGGGTATTCTCAGTATGTAGGGTTCCGAGGCTTTTAGTCACCTATAGATATATCGGGGTTGTCATTTGTAGTATCCATGTAGCTTAGGACCTCGAGTCGTATTCCCATGAGAGACGTAGGCTTAAGTGTTGTAAGCAAACGTAGTGCATGCATGTGTCAAAGGAACGTGCATCATCACGGTTGAGGTTATGAAGGCTTTCACCTTCATTGGGGGTTGCAGGGTTTAGTAGTTTAAGGGTTAGAAGGAGTTTCCAAGGTTTAGAAGGAGGTTCCAAGTTTAAAAGGAGGTTCCAAGGTTTAGAAAGAGGTTCCAAAGTTTAGAAGAAGGTTCCATAGTTTAGAAGAAGGATCCAAGGTTCAAGGTAGAGTACATGGTGGAGAACTCATCTCCCTCGTAGATCATGGAGGTTAAGGGTTGAGGAACTAAGGGTTTAGGGGGAGCATAGGAGTGGGAGACAAAGAAGGTGTAAAAGCATGGGGGAAAGAAGAGAGAGGAGGGAGGAGGAGGAGGAGGACAAGGAGGGAAAAGGAGGAGGAGAAGGAGGAGGGAGGAGGAAAAGGAAGGAGGAGGGAGGAGGAGGAGGAGGGAGGAGGAGGAGGAGGAGGAGGAGGAGGGAGGAGGAGAAGGGAGAAGGAGGAGGGAGGAGGAGAGGGAGAGGATGGGTTGCAAGGTTGGAGAAGAGGGGAGGATGAGTTGCAAGGTTAGGACATGCTTTGGACATGGAGTGCAAGGAAGCATGGACACTTGAGACAATTGTTTGGAATACCAAAGTCGAACTCAACACAATGCCCCAAAGAGTGTGGGCTTCATTCCATTATGGGGTATTTATACAAGTTGGAGAGCTTCTCTCTCTGCATGTAGGAACTGTAAGACATTCTCTCTCTACATGTAGAACTTGCATATAGAAGTTGCATGTAGGAGTTGCATGTTGCATGTAGGAGTTGCATGTAGAACTCGCATATAGAATATGCAGGCATGTAGGACTTGCATATAGGAGTTGCATGTAGGACTTACATGTAGAGCTTGCATGTAAGAGTTGCAAGTGGAGGTTGCAAGTAGAATTTGCATGTAGGAGTTGCATATAGGAGTTGCATGTAGGACTCGCATGTAGGAGTTGCATGTAGAACTCGCATGTAGGAGTTGCATGTAGAACTCACATGTAGAACATGCATGTAGGAATCGCATGTAGGACTTGCATGTAGGACTTGCATGTAGAACTTGTAAGTAGAACTCACATGTAGGAGTTGCATGTGGAACTCACATGTAGGAGTTGCATGTAGAACTCGCATGTAGAACTTGCATGTAGAACTCGCATGTAGGAGTTGCATGTAGAACTCGCATGTAGAACTTACATGTAGAACATGCAAGTTAGATTTCTAAAAGGGATTATTTCTAGCTTTATGCAAGTACAAGCAGAGCTTTGCCGCTACTCTACACACACATTTTGTTCTACCTAAGTCCATGTTGGCACAGAGACAACATACTCCTGGATCCATTTGATTACCCATCCTCAGGTTATGGCTTATTGCGAGCATGCACCTGGATTGCCATGCCTTTAGTCCAGTGGCTATGGAACTTGTGTTGTGCCAGTCGATCCTGCTGTAAACCCTTGGCACCATACAATTTTTGCTCAGTTTCCAGGTAGCCTGTATCCACCATTTTTTCGAACAGAGATATGTAGTGTGCTTCTAAGAAGATCACTCTTTGATAGAGTCGGCTTGTAATTTGAGCATCGACCTGTTCATTGGGATTGAAACTGAGTGGAGGCAAATGGGTATCGAGGTAACATGGGACCTCTAGAATGAATTCCAACGTTTTACAGAATATAGCACTTAGGCGAAGGAATCGATCAATGTTGCTATGCATTATTTGCTCATGCTGCTGAAGTGCTCGGATCATTGTGCCTTGGATATTCCATTCTACACCAAAGTATGGTTCAATCATTGGCCAATTAATGGTTTGATCTTCATCCAATGTGTGTGTGCCCATTTTTTACGTCGTGGAACTGCATAGAACTTGGGATGGGTTCTGAGACATGGAGGTGCACATAGGTACTCCTTCAAGAAGATTACGTCAAAGAGCTTGGGACGGCGCCAATCAAGTTATGGATCCAACTTGCTTATCCAACCTTCACTAATTTGACGCTGATGAAGGTTGGTAGGAAAGTTGTCCAGGGTCCATCCACCTCGAGTTTTCATATCAAGATATTTGCTCCAAAATTCCTTGATGGGGTTACTGGGACGTGGTATCTCATCAAAATCATACCCATCGTTGGAACTTGGCATGGGAGTACGAATTGGATTATCCGAATCTTGATATTCAAAATCAAATACTGTGTCATTTTCTATTGATGGAAGCACAAGTAGTGTCGGAGGTGATGACGGGGTAGGGAGAGAATCTGGGGACATGGGGGAGAAATATGGAAGAGTGTTAGTTGTGGAAGGAGGAGCAGAGGGGAGGGAGGGAAGAACTGGGCAAATGGTTTGAGTAGCTTGGTAATCCTCAAGGGTAGGATTAGCAAGGGAGGGGAAGAAGCTAGGTGTGAGGGGCTTGTAAGTTTGTGACTGTTGGGTTAGTTGAAAATGGTGAGAGGCATGAGCAAAGAGATGATAGAGGGAATAGATGTTAGGATGGAGCTCAAGGAAGGTTAAGAGGGTGGTAGTAGCAAGGGTAAGTGAGGTTATGAGGTTGACAGAGAGAGTGGTTAGATATGGGAAGTTGGATGTGAGATAGGCCCTGTCATCTTCCGACACTTCTTTTTGTTGGTGCAATGGGATCATCAACTACATGGGTGGGATGTCGGTTATGTCATGCCTTGAAAATAATAGTGATGGCCTTTGTAGCAATGGCAACAAACCAGCAATAACCCTGAGGGGAGGACTACCCACCATGAGGCATACATATGTGCATCCATCCTGAGTGCTATAAACCCGGCATGTGTAGATAGGCAAAATATATTTTTCTCATCTTCAGACAAGTCTTGGCAAATTATGCATAGAGTTTTGGTCCCTATGGAGCGTTCCCATTTGATTGTCGGATGAGTAGATATGATCCTGATTTGGAGTTGCTTCCATTGGATAAGCACATGTGCGTTGAGGTGATCTTCCACTTGTAGAGCAACCACAAGCTCTTGGTACACCACTATTGTGCATTGTAGTGGGGCTTCATTGGTGTTGTCTTCCAATGCCTCATTGTTATGCAATAGCAATTGGAGTTCAAGCTTGGAGATGATTATCTTTTGGGAGTGCATCTCATTCATTTTTTCTTTGTATTTTTGGTAGATGGTTGTATATGCCTTTTTAAGCTTTCTCGTTTGCAAGGTGACCTTTGCCTGTTGAGGAATGTCTTCAGTGGTATTGGACCATTGGTCCAAG
This sequence comes from Dipteris shenzhenensis, assembly GCF_047967505.1. Taxonomy (NCBI): domain Eukaryota; kingdom Viridiplantae; phylum Streptophyta; class Polypodiopsida; order Gleicheniales; family Dipteridaceae; genus Dipteris; species Dipteris shenzhenensis. The sequence goes on along the minus strand of NC_141624.1, from coordinate 44,829,933 downwards.
ACTTGTGCTTGTGAAGTGCTGGACTCTTGAGTAGTAGCAAGTTGGTCCTTTAAGATTCTACATAACCTTGTAAGCTCGTCAATGCGGAAGGCACGTATTGCCAAAGGTTGTTTCATGTCTTCAAGCTTGTCTTTGCAATCGTGGAGCTCTTCTTCTTTGTGAATTAGAGTGAGTAGAGCTTGTGCCACTACCTCCGTCTGTTGAGCATGTGCAGAGGTCAAGGAGTTATAGTAGGTCTGTAGGAGTGCCATTGCTTGTACTATTGTTGTCAGTTGTGTTTGACTTTGGTGGAGGTTGGAGGTCACATCCCTCATTGCCTTCTCTTGAGCTTGGAGAGCTTGGTTCATGTGCACTTCTTCTACCTCCTTCTCATCTATTTGCACCCGAAGTGCCTTGACCTCTATGGCAATTGCCTGGAATTGGTCTTCAATTTCTATAGCAGAATTTTCTTACATATTCTTCCTTGGCCAAGCTAGTGAATAGTTCTGACATTCAGATCATTTGGCTAGCTTGATGTTGGAGAATGACAGACGGTGATGATGACTGGCGATACTGTTGATAAAGTGGTGCCCATGTAGCCATCCCAATGATTCAGTAGTACTTGTGGGAGGTTGTTCCAATGGTATTTTAGTTCCTTGTGTACAATAGTCATACTATTGATCTAGCAATAGCTCCCCTTGTGGCTCATCGACTGGCATGGAATCAATGGGCAATTCTAGTGATGATGTAGCCTTAGGCTTTGGTGCCGATCTTTCCTCAGGCTCTAGTGTCGAATTTTCCTCAGGTTTTGGTGTCGATCTTGCCTCAAGCTCATGTTGCTGCTATTGTTGGAGATATATTGGGTGCAGTTGTGCACCGAGCTATAGCATCTCATGGGGCAATTCCTCAATCCCGACCTCTAGAAGAGGTATTTCTTCTAAGGCATCTGCACTCATCAATGTGATAGTAGGAGAAGTTGGTGATGGCTCCCATAGTGGTGAGAAGGGTATGTCCAACTCCTCAATTGGTTTTGGTGACTGGGGTAGAGTCGTTTCTCTTTCTTGTAGCTCTTTTTTGATGATTATAGCCAATAAGTGTGTAATTTTACATTTTTGTCCTGATGAACCATCTAGTTTCTTTGTAAAAAAGATGACTAAGTGCTGGATCCAGTCTTGTTTTAGCTTCCTACTCAGTAAAACAAATGTGTGGAGTGGAAGGGATCGATTCTTGCCGCAGTTACCCCCCAGGATTGTGGATAGGAATTGTGCTGCTTCCTTGAGGTGATGGTTAAGGATGGTACGAAGTAATATGCCGTCCCTATGGAATAGTGTGCCCTTGGCGAGGAGAGGTTATACTTCAAGAAACTTTGCATCGGCAGGTTGTGTAGGGTATTTGGCACCATGTGTTGGTAGTGAGAAAGCCCTTTGAATGAGTGTACTATTGAGGATAATGTTTAGTGGGCTTTGATGTACAGTGATTGTACCGTACTTGCCAACCTATGCATTGCTGGAGTGGTAAGAATGGAGAAAGTCCCTGATGTATGTGGTCACTGTAGGACCGTCCTCCAAGGATTTTAGGCTCTCATGCAAACTGCCTAGACCCCTTTGCTCTAAGTAAGATGTTGCTTCCTAGGAAAGAGCATAGGTCAATGTAGGTGGCCAAAAAAGTTCCAATGACTGGGCCCCGTCAATGGTTGTGTAGGCCAGTGGTGACTGGGGTGGCATTTGTTCTTCTTGGTCATGCACTGAATCCTCTTTAGAATTATCACTCTAGACCACAAATGCCTATGGTCATGCAGTGGTTGAGAGGATGTAGATGGCTATGAACTCTGGAGGGGGTTTCGCGGTTGAGGCAATGGGCTCTTTTTGTGCATCCTCTTTAGTGGCGGCATCTTTTTTCAACCTACATCCATATGGATGTGGTGTACCATTGATCATTAGATTGGTTGGCATGCAAGTATGACCTTTTTGTGTGTTTGTGAGAAATCTTATTTGAAATACACCATTGCTAGGGTTTCTCTTTCTGTGGTGGTATAGTTGATCTCTGCATCATTAAGTTGTCAACTGGCGAAGTAGAATGGGTCGTCTTTCTTATTTTCACTAGGTTGACAAAGCACACTCCCAATTGCATACTTGGATCCATCAGTATGAACATGAAAATCAATATCCCAATTGGGAAATATAAGGATGGGTGTTATGATTAGGCACCACTTTAAAAGCTCAAAGGCTTGGTCACACTCTTCTGTCCATAAGAATTCCACTAATAATTTGTAAAGTGGTCTAGCTATCATGGCATACCACAATAAATCTTCTATAATAGCCAGCATGTCCCATAAAGACCTGTACACCTTTGAAATTTGTAGGAGGATGCAATTCCATGATGATTTTGATTTTGTCCATGTCAATTGCAATCCCATGTTGAGAGACAATGTGTCCCAAAACAACTCCGTGGGTGACCATGAACTAGCATTTTGTTCGATTTAGGGAGATGCCGTACTCCCTACATTTGATCAGTACTGCTTCAAGACATTTGAAGTGGTCTTTTTTGTTTGAATGGATGCCAAATCATCCAAGAACACCTGTAAAAACGTATTTAGAAATGACTTGAATGCTGTAAACATGACTTGCTAGAATGTGGCCGGGGCATTACAAAGGCCGAATGGCATGACTCTATATGCAAAAATACCCCATTCTACATAGCAAATGCTTTTTTTTATTGGTCTTTAGGAGCAATTTGCACTTGGTTATAGCCACTGAAGCCATCCAAGAAGCTATATATTTCAAAACCTGCCACATTTTCCAACACTGTTTCTATTAAGGGAAGGGGATAGTGATCCCTAATTGTGGCGACATTCACATTCTTTAAGTTTATGCATATTCTGAGCTTCTTGTTGTGCTTAGGTACAATGACAATGGGTGAAAGCCAATCAGTGTGCTCTATCTCGTAGATGAATCCGGGATCTAGGAGTTTTTCTAGCTCATCATAAACCATGGCACCATACTTAGGATTTGTGCGATAAGGTCCACATACCTAAGGGTGAGCACCTTCCCTTATAGATATCGTGTGTACTGCCATGTCTAGTGAAATTCCTTTCATCTCTTTGTATGACCATGCTAGGCAGTCACGGTATTCCATTAGGAGTGCTTTGAGTTTGGTTTCATCTTCCTGTCAAAGTTGTTCCCCAATGAAAACTAGTTTTTCTTCCTCCCCTTCAAGGGCGAGGTTTATTGTGCATGTTTTTGCCGGTCCCTCATAGATTGGAGTTTCTCCAATGCTATCAATTTCTTGAACTTCATATTCTCTTAGTGGTCTTGGCATTGCTATTGGGGCACTGCCACTTGTGTAATTCTTGAAGTACTCTAGCACTTCTTGAAGATCGGCCTCTGATGGTGTTGAACTAGCCTAACATGTGCCATGTGTACTGGTGGCATAGTTTCATTTACCAATTTATTAGGATCTTTTTGACTTTCTTTTTCTAAAGTCTCTTGATCGAGCTTCATCTGCACATGTGGCTTATATTTCCGAAACTTCTTACGTTGGGAACTGTGGGGTACCTTTTCCACTGGTAAGGTGTTTAAGGGTTCATTTATTGCGCATACTCCTTCCAATCCCTCAAGGGGCCATTCAAGAGGTGGTGGTTCTGATTTTGAGGGAGCTAGCTTTGCAAGATACAATTCGACGATCCTTGTTTGGACTCATTCGAATTCATTGAAGTGTGCGGCCTTGGCTTTTTTGCGATTTCCTCCTTCAGCTTTCTTGCAGAATCTTATGCTGTTATTCAGCTTTGGAGGTTCAATTTTCGGAAGCTTGACTGTGATTAGGGCATGTAGAATGGCTGTCATTATCAAAGATTTGATCTTCAATTTCAGCATTCTCAGCCTCTGTTTCAAGGTCCCAAGGAAAATCTGAGTCATCATTGGTATGGGTACCTTCTTCAGGTTCATTATCCCACTCGAGGTCAGCCATAAAGAATGGCATCTCTAGATCGATTGGTTCTTTATGTGTGAGTGGAGGATCTACCTGTAGCACCTTAGCATCTATCTATGAGAAGATGGGGTCTAATGAATGGCAGTTGTCGATGGTTGCCAATGTTTATATCCAGTTATTGACATTGCTTTGTGAATTGCCCCCTATGGCATGCTGTTGCAAGGGAGTTGATTTTCTTGAGACTGTCATTGAAGATGTTTCATCCAATGCTCTAGGCACAATTGGTTTTATAGCTCCTGTTCCCACATTCACCCTGACTATAGTGTCGCGATTCTGGATTGTCAGTCTATCAGTTCCCTAGCCATGGAGGACTGATGCTTCCCGTATCCAAGGACGTCCCAGTAAGATTTGATAGGATTTTTCGAGGAGATACAAGATTGTGAACTGAAGGGAAAAGCGGACTCCTGCGACCTTTGTGGACATGCCATTCACTATTCCCAAGGGTTCAGCCCATAATTCATCAGCAAGGCATATGTTGAAATTAGCCTTTTGCATTGGTGGGAGACCCCATTCTTTGTAGAGCCCCTTTGATAGGACATTTACACCTACTCCATCATCCACTATGGCTTGGACTTCATTATATGCCTTGTGGATCAAAGGCACAATAATGTTGCATATGTCATCTCTCTCACCCATCCGCACAGGGATATCTTTGATGTCGTTCATAGGTGGAGGGGGATTTGCGAGTTCAATCCATCCTTTGAAACTCTCCCAGAGATTGGGACAATTCCGTAGGAGGATTCCGATGGGAATTGACATAGGGCAACTCAGGATGCTAGAGAGTGCGGCTCCTTCAAGTTGACGTGGCGGTACATTATGTTGTGGAGTGTTGTTGGAACAGAGGCTCGAGTACAGTATCAATACTTTGTGGGGCCAAGTCATGGATTGGGTCTTGAGCTTGTTTCTCAGCCTCAAATTGAGCTTTTTTCTTAGTCTCAAATTGAGCTTGTTCCCTTTGTACCCATTGTTGAAGTGCCTGAAAACGAGCCTTTTCCACTTCTGCATATGGGTATGGAGCTTCTTTTATTTGAGGCTCGGGAGCTGATGTGGATGAGCTTGGCTGCTTATTGCTTGGCAAAGGTGGAGGCACTTGTGCTTTCTTTTTAAGAAGTCACTTTGGTTGGATTGGAATATTAGGGCCCTGTGGCCTCTTTCTGTTGGCGTGTGATTACATTCACAAGTTGTGATATTACACTTGTTGGACCCAAACTTTGATGGTCCACCCCAATGATGCTGATTAAGACGTCAGGATTAACCTTTATTTGTTGTGGGACTTTATTTTTCATGGGACAATCTATACAGGCATGTCCTATGCCACAATCTCTACAGAGTGGTTGGAAAGTAGTGGGGCTACCACGATGAGAGCACTCTGCAATTTGGTGATTTTCTCCACAACCGTAGACTAACTAACCTATAGTTAAACTAACTAGACTGGTACATCTAATCTAACCTAAGTTAGAGCTAACCTGACCTAGGTATAAACTAACCTAGGTAGGGTTAGTCCTAGGTTTAGGTGAGGTTAGGTTAGGGGTTTTTTAAATTAATAATTACTAATTAATTTTAAAAACAGCTCGGGGGGTGCACTATGGCCGACGGGAACCATCTGAGAGGGGGGGTTTTCGAACGGAGGAGGGGAGGGTGGAGTGGAGAGGAGGGAAGGGGGGCTGGTGAGGGGAGGGGGGAGGAGGAGGCTGCGCATGGAGTTGGTAGGGTTGATGGAGGTAGGGCGGGGCACCGCAGAGGAGGTGGAGGCAAGCGTGGCGGAGGTGAGGCATGCAGGGAAGGCGAGGTGCGGGGCAGGTGCTGCATCGCCTTGGGTGAGCACTGCATGCGGGCATCGCCTTGTCGACGGGCGCCATTGCCCTTAGCAGCAAGGGCTTAAACCCTTTCTAATAGGTTAGATTATTAGGTGATTTTAGGGTGTGGAGCGGTCAGCGAGGGGGGATAGAGAGAGACAAACAGACAGAGAGAGAGAGAGAGAGAGAGAGAGAGAGAGAGAAGAGGGAGAAAGAGAGAGAGGGGGGGAGGGAAAGAGAGAGATAGAGGGGGGGTAGTAGAGACAAAGGGAGAAAAGAGAGAGAAAGAGGGGGGAAAGAGAGAGAGAGAGAGAGAGAGAGAGAGAGAGAGAGAGAGAGAGATAAAGAGGGGGGGGGAGGAGGTGGTGGTGGAGGGGGAGATGCAGATGGAGATGGAGGAGGGGGGGGGGGGGGAGGGGGTGGGGGTGGTGGTGGAGGGGGAGATGGAGGAGGGGGGGTTGGTGGTGGAGATGGAGGGGGGGGGGGGGGGAGGGGGTGGTGATGGAGATGGAGATGGAGGAGGGGGGGCGGGGGGGGGGAGGGGGTGGTAGTGGAGGGGGAGATGGAGGAGGGGGTGGGGGAAAATGGAGCAAGGGGGGTGGGGGAGGGGGCGGAGTGGAGGGGATGGTGGTGGAGGGGGGAACGGTGGAGGGGGAGGGGGGGAAAAGAAAGAAAAAAAAAACTTGACAGATGGAAAACTTTGACAAGAATCCAAAGGGAGGAAGAGATGGTCACCTGAACGCTCTCCAAGTCTTTCTCAATGTAACGAGATTATTGAGGACCAATGGACAGTGGATGGATGGCTAGGTTACCGCTGTGAGATGGGCTCAAAGTAACTTACCATGTGAGAATGGAAGTAGGGTGGTGGTCGATGGAGAGGGAGGAGTATCTTGCATAGGGCTCGGAATGGGGAAGAGGATGGAGGAACCATGTGAAACAAAAAGAATGAGATGGATAGGTGCTCTTTTATAGGGAAGGAGGGGGGGTTGTGGATTTAGTCAAACACATGTGCACCTTTGATTTATCCACGTTTGACTAGGGAGGTGGTTTTAATTTTTCTTTTGGGTTATGGCATTTAGAACCTTTAATCATCGATTGCCCATAACTTTTGGTGGTTGTGCCAGAATGTGCTTCTGTAAAAAGGAGAAATGTTCAAAAATTCAAGCTCTACACTCTGACAACCATCACATGGTTTGATTTATTCCTTAAGGTGCTATTTTTCTAGAAAACATGCATTTTCCTAAACCGATAACGAACAGTTTCAGCTATGAATTTTTTTTTCTTTTTTTTACTTGAGTTGGAAAAATTTTAGCTCTCCTAGCTCTTGAGTGATATGTTCATGAAGATTTGAAGTAGTTTGTTTTTTACACATGCCTGCGTATTGTGACGCCAAAAATTGATATTTTTAATTTGGCATTGGTATTGTTTTTCTCTATGTTTGATAAGAGTTTGAGTATCAAGTGATAGCCTAGTGGCTCTCACTTATTTCTATTTTCTATGATATTGTATGGGATTGAGAGCATGAGTGGAATGGCTCGTTGTAAATACCATAGGTATGAATTATAAATACCTTGGTATGGGGTGAGAGTTATTTGTGTATGGGATATTATGAGTTTTTTAGAAAATAGGAAGAGTGAGTCATATAAAGAGGTGGGCTCATGTCCATGTGTTCCAATAATATAAGAGAGGCCATATGCTAAGCGTGTGGAAGGCATGTGGAGGAGTGTGAAGTCAAGAGGAATCCTTCTAGAACTCCTATGTGGAATAAGGAGGATGTGGACATGTGGAAAATAGAGGGTCCTTATGGGCTCCATGTGAGGAGACTCTTGACTTTCTCAATATTTTAAGAGTCTTGAGCATCTTTTGATGGGACACATGGCAAGAGTAGCCAAAAAGGACATGGATGCTGACATACGTGCTTATGTGATTGATGGGGAAAGGAATCTACAGGCAGCAATTGTAAATGGGTGAAGGAGGGTAACAAAATCTCTATAAAAGGAGCCCTCCTCTCCCTTGTTTATCAAGAGTCTCTTCCACCATTAGGCCTTATGTTGCTGTAGTTCTCGTCTCCCCAAGCCTCTTCCATGAGCCTTCTCTTCCTCTTGTAGATATTCTCTTATGTAGACTCTTGAGTCCTTCTCTCTCTAGTTTATTCTCTCTCTATGAGTAGTCTTGGAGCTTCTGCTCCCTCTTGTATGTATGAAACCTCTTCTTCTCCCTTGTGTTTATAGTGTTGAGGTGGATTCTCACTCTATTTGTAATGAAGGTCACTTCAGGTTCTCTCTCTCTTGAGTGTCTCTTCCCTTTTCTTTCTTTCAAAGCCTTAAAAGTTCTTTCTATTCGGCTGCTCACTGTGCACACATGGTCCATTTGTTTCCCGAGCCACTATGCAAACTTCTTCCCCTCTTCTAGGCGAAATCTATGAGGGGTGGATCGTTGATGAAGGTAGAGTCTTGAGGGAGCATCCTGCTCAGGCGAAATTAGCCTAGGTGGAGGGTAGTTTTCATGACAGTGTTAGTGTTTTGCTCATAACTTTCTGCTCGGTGGTCCGATTGTAATGAAATTTATATCAACGTGAAGTCTCTTCAAGGCGCATGTTCCTATATAATCAGATCTTGAATCAAATACTACTGCAAAAAGTTATGAGTCTCTGTGTTTGACAGTCTATTTTCATGACAGTTTTTACCCCCTTCCAGTAAACTGTCCATATCTCTTCAACCGTCTGTCTGTTTTCAATGAAACTTATATCAGCGCGAAGCCCATCTCAAGCTGCATCTCTTTGTGTACTTGAATCTTTGATATCATGTCTCTACTGAAAGTTATAGGCCTCTGTGTCTAATGACAGTTTGTAGAGTGTTTTGAGCTAAGTATAAAGGTGTCTATGAAGGAGGTGCAATGTTTCCTCGGAATCTACCCATCCTACCTAATCAGCCCCTTCAAACTCCTCGATATATATCGGTTCATGTCATGTTGAGCCGCAAGAGCTTCTTTCAACAACGTATCGCTCTTCTCTTTGGTGCAGACCGGCTCAATGAGATTATGGCCTCTGCTGATCCTTTCCTTCTTCCTATGCTTGACTACAACATCACTTGGGATGTTACCATCTTCATTCTCATCTAAGGGAGGAAAGTATGGTGTGGTATCTTGGCATAAAAGCTTCTTTCTAATGTCTCATTCTCAATGATAAGTATCTTTGGTAGTCAGTTCGAATGCTGCAGGAAGTGAAGAGGTGTGTGAAGTTTATTACCCCCAACTTCATGTCACATCTTTTGGTGGAGACACCGGGTACGTTTGGTATTGGATTCATCCCACCTTACTAAACGGTCTCGGGTGTACTTGATTGCATGTTATGCCTAGTATAGGCATGTGTTTTATGATGTGATAAAGAAGATGCCTGGAAGAACTCCGTTAGAAGAGATTGCAGCCCGGTTAAGAGAACTTGAAGATTGTGAAGGTGATGCTCAAGCTATTCGCACAGTCACCATGATCATATCCTTTATGTTTGCATTGTTGAATATGTTGGTGAATCGACAATGCCGGCAACAGGCACAATGATAGATTGGGGATTGTTCCATGCACTGGCAGCTTGGTGTGAAGAAGAGTTGAGTCTTTGGGTGGTTTTTGACTATAACAATGGAGTGGTGATTCTCAATGCTTTCAACTTCTTTTGCTATGCAAATGATGAAGATTACAATATCTTGAAGCTTTTATGTGCACTTCCTATTGTGAGAAGCGTGATTCTAGAATGCATGTATACACAATGTTTTCATGGTGCTGGTTGGTTACTTATTTTTGAAGATTTTGTTGAGGATCACATTGTGGAGGGTTTTCAACAAGTGGTTATGCATAATAAGTTGGTCTTGGTATACTAAGGCTCTGTGGGATCTTGTTCGGATCTTGTTTTGGATATTATTTGGATCTTGGTGTCTCCTTTTTGTGTTTCATCATGGTGAAGATTCCAGTGTTTCGAGGGACCCAAGGGGAAGACCCGGAGTCTTATCTTCGGGATTTTGTTCGAGGATGTTGGCTTTCTGGATGGTCCATGAAGGATCGAGCGGAGATTTTGCCTGACTTTCTTGAAGGTGTAGCCTTGAGTTGGCATGAGACCTTGCCGGACTCTACCAAGGAGGACTGGGACCAAGTGGTGGCAGCAATGAAGCAGAGATTTGGGGCAGTGGAGTCGCCAAATGCTTTGATGTTGCAATTGGACCGGTTCTATCAAGGAGAGGGTGAGTTGGTCTCTGCATTGGCAATCCGATATGAAACTTTATGGACAAAGTATGAAAGGGCAGCTTTGCGAGCTGTGGCATCGGCATCATCGGCCCCTCAAAGTCTCTCAGGGATGGAGCACTTAAAGATGAGCAAATTTGTTATGGCTTTGGAGCCTCGTCTTCGCTCAAAGGTAATGAGTAAAGATCCAACAACATACGTGGAGGCGCTTCGCATTGCGACCAAGAAAGAGGCTTCTCTTAAGATCGAATCCTCTTTTATGTCTTCAACAGCTTCAACTTCTAAGGTGGAGGTAATGGGCACTCCTCAGGTACCAAAATCCTCTGAGTTAGATCATAATATCTCCCAATTGATGGCAGAGTTTGCTGATTTGAAATTGCATTTGGTTAATGCACGACAACCTAGAGCACCAAAGAGTGAAGATAGGCCTCGAGATAGGAGTGGGGTCACTTGCTATGAATGTAATGAAAAAGGTCACTATCACCCCGAGTGTCCTAGATTGAGAAAGAAAGAAGAAAAACAAGTATCCTTGTTAGAAGCTTCTTCAGGGGATGAGGAAAGAGAGGTAATGATGGCTAAACGGGGGCGTGGTAAAGCAAAAGAAGAAGACGAAAGCAAGGAAGAAGTAGATGAGGAACATCAGAAAGAGGAACACCGTAGTAAGAAAAAGAAGGCATCTAGAAGGAGAATTAGCCAATCAGACTTTCCTTTAGGACAAGGAATTCAAAGCTATGACTTGTTGTCCGACCTTAAAGAAAAGGAAGCTCATATTACCTTTGCTCAATTACTTGCTTTGTCTCCAAAACTACGGAAGGAATGGGGAAAACTAGCAAGCACAAGAGTGTCAAAGAAGAAAAAGAAGAAAAGTGCCATTCCTATTGTTCAAAAGGTAGATATAGATGTTGGTGATGATGTACCTGTGGTTGATGTGATCATTGATGGTCAAGTGATTTCTAATGTGTACATTGATGGAGGTGCATCGATTAATGTCATGAGTGAGAAGACCATGATAGATGCTGATTTAAAATACTCTAGTACTACCTCTCCTTATCGCATCAAATTGGCTGACAACACTAGGGTTAAGACCTTGGGAGTTGTGAAGAATCTAGAAGTGGATGTATGTGGAATTTCTGTGCCGACTACTTTTCAGGTGATCCCTACCAAGCCAGATGCACGTGCCTATCCATTGATTTTGGGAAGGCCTTGGCTACGCAAGGTGAAGGCTGTTCAAAAGTGGGATACTGGAGAATTGATTTTGCAGGGAAATGATAAGAAGGTGCGCTACAACATCAAAAGCCGCAAAAAGGAAGTTGTCAAGGAGGAGTCTTCAACATCAGAGAGTTCAAGCTCTGACTTAACCGATGAAGAAGAAGAGACAGGGTGTAGCTCCGAGGAGTCCAACTCAGAGGGTGAGGTGGAAGGAGTGGCCTTTGGTCTTTGTCTTGGTGTTGATCGGGATGAGTCAGGAAGGAACAAGGTGGTGGTGCAAGAAGATCCTATAGAGACACTTCATGTGGAGGATGTGGAGCACACTAAACGACGCCAACGCAATGAAGAGCTTCTTGGTGATTCTCTATCAGGTAGTGAGAAGCTCCAGTACTTGGATATGCTAGATGATTTTCCATGTCTCTTTGCAACAAGCTATTCACAGGTTCGACCAGTCTCTCTTGTGGAGCACAAGATTGAGTTGAAGCCAGAAAGCAAGCCAGTTGTGCAACGCTTAAGGCGATTGGGGGTGATCCAAGCTGAGGCACTAAAGAAAGAGGTAACACAACTACTTGAGGTGGGATTCATCTTTCCTGTTGATGATTCAGAATGGATATCTCCTGTAGTTGTCACACCAAAGAAAGGAAATAAGTGGCGAGTTTGTGTGGACTTTCATCCTTTGAATGCATGCACTAAGAGGGATCATTTTCCTTTGCCATTCCAAGATGAAATACTAGACCAAGTAGCAGGGCATGAGATGTATTCTGTATGTGATGGGTATTCTGGGTACTTTCAAATTCGTATTCGGGAGGAATATCAAAAGAAAACATCATTTGTCACACCTTGGGGAGTTTTTGCTTACAGAGTGATGCCTTTTGGGTTGACCAATGCACCAGCTACATTTTAAAGGTTCATGAGTCAAGTCCTGGAGCCTTACTTGGGAAAGTTCATACGGGTGTTTTTGGATGATTTTTGCATTTATTCTCGGTGCATAGATCACATGGAGAAGTTAAAGATGGCCTTAGCTAGGATTGATGAAGCAAAAGGGTGTCTAAATCCTAGCAAGTGTCATTTGGCTCAAACAAAAGTAGTCTTGTTGGGGCATATTGTGTCTCAAGAAGGCCTGCAAATGGATCCTGACAAGGTTCAAGCAATCATGGCATTGCCAAGTCCTGAGAGTGTCACTGGTGTTCGCAGAATTCTAGGAAAGAGCAAGTATTATCAACACTTTTGTGATGATTTCACAGAGATAGTGCATCCCATGAACTTGTTGACAAGAAAAGGAGTTTCTTTCCAATGGGGTATGGAGCAACAAGAGTCTTTCCAGCAACTTAAGGAGGCCATGAGTAAGGACCCAATATTGAAGCCCCCTGATTGGTCTCAAGACTTTTATGTAAATCCAAGTGTATCTTTGCATTCAGTTGGTGCTGTATTGCTACAAAAAGGAGAGGAAGGTAGAATGCAACCCATCTATTATGCCAGCCGACAGCTTACAGATGTGGAAACAAGGTATGAAGAAATGAAGCAGCAAGCTCTCTCTTTGGTGTTTTCCGTCAAAAAGTTTCGCTCCTATTTATTACCTCGACCATTTTTCTTCCTTACCTCTCAGTCTCTATTAGCATATCTAGTTCGCAAGCCTAATCCTGGGGGGAGATTTGCAAAATGGTTGTCAGAGCTTCAAGAGTTCTCTTTCTCTTTTGTCACTGAAAATACCACTAGGTCCACTATGGCAGATTTGCTCACAGGGTGGGAGGATCTAGGAGAAGAAAAGAAATGTAAGGAGAACATTAAAGATGAAAGGGATACACCACCAACAGCTTTTGTTTTGTATTTTGATGGGGCTTTTAGTCCTTCATGCCAACAAGGAGCCGGGGGGATAGTCTTGATGAATCCTAAAGGTCAAGAGGTATGGGCAAGAGGACAAGAGCTTCCAGGTATCACAACTAACAATGCAGCCGAGTATAATGCTTTGATTCTTGGTTTGGAGGGTTTTCTTCAAAGTCAAGTTAAAGAATTGGAAGTAAGAGGAGATTCTCAGCTTATTATAAAGCAAATGCAAGGGCATTACCAGACAAGAAGTCCTCATTTGAAGGAGCTTAATCAAAAGGCTATGACACTATGTAGTCAGTTTGATTTTTGCAAGTTTGTTCATAAAAACAGAAAAGAAAATCAAAAGGAAGATGAGTTAGCTACTCAAGCCATTGTAGTACAAGATTGGAGGGTGGTTTCTTGGGTAGACACTGGATGGCCAAAACTACAAGATGTTCAGCAATTTGTGGAAGAAGGCATGTTTCCTCGAGGGTTAACTCCACAACAGAAGCAGAGAGTGGTTACTTTTGGCCATGCCTCCATAAGGATGTATATGAATGTCACGAATGGAACCTATCAGCTTGAGGATGTTGATGGCATGATGATACCCGGATGCACCAATGAGTATCACCTGAAATTCTTCTATGCTCAACCACCTTGAGGGCAGCAGACCCTCTCTGTACTAGAGAGGATCTGCTGGGGGGGGAAAGATGTGACGCCAAAAATTGATATTTTTAATTTGGCATTGGTATTGTTTTTCTCTATGTTTGATAAGAGTTTGAGTATCAAGTGATAGCCTAGTGGCTCTCACTTATTTCTATTTTCTATGATATTGTATGGGATTGAGAGGATGAGTGGAATGGCTCATTGTAAATACCATAGGTATGAATTATAAATACCTTGGTATGGGGTGAGAGTTATTTGTGTATGGGATATTATGAGTTTTTTAGAAAATAGGAAGAGTGAGTCATATAAAGAGGTGGGCTCATGTCCATGTGTTCCAATAATATAAGAGAGGCCATATGCCAAGCGTGTGGAAGGCATGTGGAGGAGTGTGAAGTCAAGAGGAATCCTTCTAGAACTCCTATGTGGAATAAGGAGGATGTGGACATGTGGAAAATAGAGGGTCCCTATGGGCTCCATGTGACTCTTGACTTTCTCAATATTTTAAGAGTCTTGAGCATCTTTTGATGGGACACATGGCAAGAGTAGCCAAAAAGGACATGGATGGTGACATACATGCTTATGTAATTGATGGGGAAAGGAATCTACAGGCAGCAATTGTAAATGGGTGAAGGAGGGTAACAAAATCTCTGTAAAAGGAGCCCTCCTCTCCCTTGTTTATCAAAAGTCTCTTCCACCATTAGGCCTTATGTTGCTGTAGTTCTAGTCTCCCCAAGTCTCTTCCATGAGCCTTCTCTTCCTCTTGTAGATATTCTCTTATGTAGACTCTTGAGTCCTTCTCTCTCTAGTTTATTCTCTCTCTATGAGTAGTCTTGGAGCTTCCGCTCCCTCTTGTATGTATGAAACCTCTTCTTCTCCCTTGTGTTTGTAGTGTTGAGGTGGATTCTCACTCTATTTGTAATGAAGGTCACTTCAGGTTCTCTCTCTCTTGAGTGTCTCTTCCCTTTTCTTTCTTTCAAAGCCTTAAAAGTTCTTTCTATTCGGCTGCTCACTGTGCACACATGGTCCATTTGTTTCCCGAGCCACTATGCAAACTTCTTCCCCTCTTCTAGGCAAAATCTATGAGGGGTGGATCGTTGATGAAGGTAGAGTCTTGAGGGAGCATCCTGCTCAGGCGAAATTAGCCTGGGTGGAGGGTAGTTTTCATGACAGTTTGACCCCCTGTTAGTGTTTTGCTCATAACTTTCTGCTCGGTGGTCCGATTGTAATGAAATTTATATCAGCGCGAAGTTCTCTTCAAGGCGCATGTTCCTATAATCATATCTTGAATCAAATACTACTGCAAAAAGTTATGAGTCTCTGTGTTTGACAGTCTATTTTCATGACAGTTTTTACCCCCTTCCAGTAAACTGTCCATATCTCTTCAACCGTCTGTCTGTTTTCAATGAAACTTATATCAGCGCGAAGCCCATCTCAAGGCGCATCTCTTTGTGTACTTGAATCTTTGATATCATGTCTCTACTGAAAGTTATAGGCCTCTGTGTCTAATGACAGTTTGTAGAGTGTTTTGAGCTAAGTATAAAGGTGTCTATGAAGGAGGTGCAATGTTTCCTCGGAATCTACCCATCCTACCTAATTAGCCCCTTCAAACTCCTCGATATATATCGATTCATGTCATGTTGAGCCACAAGATCTTCTTTCAACAACGTATCGCTCTTCTCTTTGGTGCAGACCGGCTCGCTGAGATTATGGCCTCTGCTGATCCTTTCCTTCTTCCTATGCTCGACTACAACATCACTTGGGATGTTACCATCTTCATTCTCATCTAAGGGAGGAAAGTATGGTGTGGTATCTTGGCATAAAAGCTTCTTTCTAATGTCTCATTCTCAATGATAAGTATCTTTGGCAGTCAGTTCGAATGCTGCAGGAAGTAAAGAGGTGTGTGAAGTTTATTATCCCTAACTTCATGTCACAGTATGTTTACTCATTACTTGAGATGCTAGTCTCCCCAGCAGTAGCGCCAAATGTTAGCTCTTTCCCATGGCTTTCACAGGAAGAGTAGGGTATTCTCAATATGCAGGGTTCCGAGGCTTTTAGTCACCTACAGATATATCAGGGTTATCGTTTGTAATATCCGTGTAGCTTAGGACCTCGAGTCAGAATATGTTGTCATTTGTAGTATCCGTGTAGCTTAGGACCTTGAATCATATTCTGGTGAGAGACATAGGCTTAAGTGTGGTAAGCAAACATAGTGCATGCATGTGTAAAAGGAATGTGCATCATCACAGTTGAGGTTATGAAGGCTTTCGCCTTCATTGGGGATTGCAGGGTTTAGGAGTAATTTAAGGGTTAGAAGGAGGTTCCAAGGTTTAGAAGGAGGTTCCAAGTTTAGAAGGAGGTTCCAAGGTTAGAAAGAGGTTCTAGAGTTTAGAAGAAGGTTCCAAGGTTTAGAAAGAGGTTCTAGAGTTTAGAAGGAGGTTCCAGAGTTTAAAAGAAGGATCCAAGGTTCAGGGTAGAGTACATGGTGGAGAACTCGTCTCCCTCGTAGATCATGGAGGTTAAGGGTTGAGGAACTAACTGTTTAGGGGAAGCATAGGAGTGGGAGAGGAAGAAGGTGTAAGAGCATGGGGGAAAGAAGAGAGAGGAGGGAGGAGGAGGAGGAGGAGGAGGAGGAGGAGGGAGAAGGAGGAGGAGGAGGAGGGAGGAGGAGAAGGGAGGAGGAGGAGGAGGAGGAGGAGGAGGAGGAGGAGAGGGAGAGGATGGGTTGCAAGGTTGGAGGAGAGGGGAGGAGGAGTTGCAAGCTTAGGACATGCTTTTGGACGTGGAGTGCAAGGAAGCATGGACACTTGAGATAATTGTTTGGAATACCAAAGTAGAACTCAACACAATGCCCCAAAGAATGCGAGCTTCATTCCATTATGGGGTATTTATACAAGTTGGAGAGCTTCTCTCTCTGCATGTAGGAATTGTAGATATTCTCTCTCTACATGTAGAACTTGTATATAAAAGTTGCATGTAGGAATTGCAAGTTGCATGTAGGAGTTGCATGTTGCATGTAGGAGTTGCATGTAGAACTCGCATGTTGCATGTAGAAATCGCATGTAGGACTTGCATGCAGGAGTTGCATGTAGGACTTGCATGTAGAACTTGCATGTAGGAGTTTCAAGTAGAAGTTGCAAGTAGAACTCGCATATAGG
Organism: Dipteris shenzhenensis; assembly: GCF_047967505.1. Taxonomy (NCBI): domain Eukaryota; kingdom Viridiplantae; phylum Streptophyta; class Polypodiopsida; order Gleicheniales; family Dipteridaceae; genus Dipteris; species Dipteris shenzhenensis. The sequence goes on along the minus strand of NC_141624.1, from coordinate 44,813,105 downwards.
AGTTGCATGTAGGACTCGCATGTAGGAGTTGCATGTAGAACTCGCACATGTAGGAGTTGCAGGTAGAACTCGCATGTAGAACATGCATGTAGGAATCGCATGTAGGACTTGCATGTAGAACTTGCAAGTAGAACTCGCATGTAGGAGTTGCATGTAGAACTCGCATGTAGAACTTGAATGTAGAACTCGCATGTAGGAGTTGCATGTAGAACTCGAATGTAGGAGTTGCATGTAGAACTCGCATGTAGAACTTGCATGTAGAACATGCAAGTTGGATTTCTAAGAGCGATTATTTTTAGCTTTATGCAAGTACAAGTAAAGCTTTGCCGCTACTCTACACACACATTCTGTTCTACCTAAGTCCATGTTGGCATAGAGACAACACAGAGGAAGGTCTAGAAACTCTACCCAAATGGGCACTTTGGAAGGCGGAGGTAAATCAGGATTAAACGATGAGTCCCAAAGCTGGAGAGAGAGGGGTTTGGTTCCTGATAGTCCATGTTCCTTTCTGAATGACCTCAGTTGCCATCTCATCCTTCTCAAAAAGAAAAACAATATACCCGTTCCTAAAGAAATAGATACTTGTAACATTCAGACCTTTGCACATCTTGCACATCCAGAACTTTCTAAGCCAACCCTCTAGAAACATTGCAGGAGGACGGGAGCCATGAATATATCCAACAACAGCACAGGAGCACATCCACTTGGTCATTTCATTGAGTAAGCCATTATGAACCTTCACGATAGGCAGCTTACCTTTGAAAGCACTTCCATCTGAACTAGGGAGTTTCTCAGAAGGTCCGGGGCTGAAAGCATTGCCGAAGATTTACTTAGCCCTCGGGGTAAGTTGCTCCCACGCAATTTGTTTTGGGCCTTGCAGCACTTTGAAGAGGCTCCTTCCTCTGCCTGGGATAGCTCCAACGTAGGAGCCTCTCAACAAGTTCTGCATGGACATCCCTATTTGGGCCTACTGCATTGTATCTTATCATTGAGCTCCATTGGTTTAGCATGGAGATTTTGTCACTGAAAAGGTGACTCCTTTGTATTTTTCTATCCTTTTTTTCTGTGAGAACGATAGGAAGCTATTGGGAGCAGTTCTGAAGGCACTTAGCAGTTCTTTGATAGCTACAGATCTGCCAGTGTTTTGCATGTCACTATCCTCCACTTGGAATGTGAAACCCGTTCTCGTACCATCTCTTGCATCATCTTTGGCTCATTCAAGATCTTGCATGATATCATCAGTCTTGCTATTGTCTTCATGATTCGAGGCAGAAGACTCAAGCTCACTAGAAACGAGGGGGCTTACTTTAGCAGGAGATGGGCAAACCTTATCTCTACCGCCATCACTAGAGGAAGCCATAATCCTAGACAAAGAGCAAGAAAATGTCCTAAGCATAGAATACTCAAATCCATTTTGGCTGCTACAAATTGAGTCAAGAGAAGATTTAGCATTTGCTAAAGAGTCCACTATAGCTAAAGATATGGAAGAAGCTGAGCAATGCCTTTTTCCTCATAAATTTTGTGGTAGGAAGGGTGATAAGCCATTGCCAAAGTTTGTACCATCCGATGAAATCCAAGAGGGAACTTTTGTTGCCATTTGTGTAGTAGATCAAGAATCATAGCTGGATGACCAAGTGTGTGGGTCTCGGTGGTGAATCATGTATCGTGGGGATGTTGAAGAGATGCCAATGGAGCCTCCACTCCAAGCTACTCCTTGTGAGAGCAATGCAATGCACAAGCCATCCACAAGTGTCACTTAAGTGGCCTCCGGATTGTTGCAATGTGTTTCCACGAGAGAAAGAGGGAAGGGGGAGAGGGGATAAGAGAGGGGAGACAAGGGAGGGAGAAGGAGAAGAAGAAGGAGAAGGGAAGAGGAAGGGGGATGGAGTGGCAAACACAAGGGCACTATAATGAAAACAAGAGAACACCCAAACACTCTCTTGGAAGATAAGAGGGATCTTGTATTCAAACTTGTGCAAACAACAATAAAGACCAAAGTCAACCATTTGGCCTTTTATACAAGTCACCTTTTGAAGGGAGGGCCAACCCTAATCTCTTTATACCACTCTCTCTTCTCATTCTTTTACCATCCTCTTGGGCCCATTTAGCTCCAAGACACAATCCTGGCTCTATGGACTTGCCATTGTCCATCAAATCACATCACTTAACCTGCAGTGGCATATTGTCAACCCGCGGTGGCATATTGTTAACCACTTTGTTAACATGCCCCCCTTCCTGATCTCGATCCAGTCCTATGGATCGTGCAACATTCATGGTTGTCGGAGTGTTGTCAATGAAGATAATGCAAGGTAGTCTTTCATGTACACTCGACTGAATCTTCTTTTGGTCCATTGTAGCAAAGGGATGTAGTGGCTCCTTGTTATGGAATGATTTCTAGAAGTATGGATGAGTAATTGTTTTGGAACTAGCACCTCAAGGTTTGAGTGAGCCAAGTTGAGTACTTGTGACCATTCAAAGATGGAATAAGAAAAAGAAAAAGAGAAATCTAAGGGGTAAGTAAGAAGGAAGAAGGTGTTAGTAGGGATTGATGTAAGATCCTATTAGTGTTAGTGTTAGCAGAGTAAGTAAATTGCATTCTCATTCTCCTATTAAGTCCCATATTTGATTTGAGTAGGACTTCTAATGGATTCTCATTAGACTGTGTCTTTGTCATGCCATGTTTGAACATCTAGAGTTGTGCATGACATTTTGTCTTGCTTCTCTATATTGAAGTTTCTTTAAAATCCATTTCATTGAGGACTTTGCTTGGAAGTATTTGAGCCCAATAAAGTTGTGGCACCATCTAAAGCTTTATTTGTTTGAGTCCTCAAATCAAGAGAAGTCTGAGAATACACCATACAAACTCCTAAAATGAGGACTATGGCCAAAGAGGTTTATAGAAGGGGGATTCTAGGAAGGGCTTCTAATCTACAACTAAAAGAAAAGAAAAATAAAGAAAAGAGGATGAGTAGAAGTTAGACAATTAATGGTGACGTTAGTAAACAAATGTGAAAAAAGCTTTGAGGGTCAGAAGAAACTCATTCAAACCCATATTGGTATAATCACCTTCACCCTAGAGTTGAATGCATCCTCGAGAGCTGCTTGTGTAGAACCACTTGTCATTCCATGTGCGAACTCAAATTCAAGACCCTGATGACTTAGGCATAAGGCAATGCCATGTTTTGTTTTGACTCTACTAATGGGATTTGTTGTTGATGGTACTTGGTATATTGATGACTAAGGAGCCCTTGGGTTAATGTACTTGTGATTTGCTGAGTGTGCCATGGTGAGGACCTGAAGAGGACTAACCGCCTATTTTCACCTAGTCCTATTTTCACCTAAGACTTCTACATGTGAGCAAAGTGATAGAACTTCCACATGTTATAACTTTATTGCTCTTTATGAAAACACCTAGACCTAGCAAGAACATCATTTTATAGACCGTTGGAGTAAGTCTGATAATCACTTCAAAGGAGAGTTTCTAAGACATTACTAGTAATCTTTGTTGGTGAGCAATTGTCATCCCATTGGCAACAATGTTGCTTGAAGTTCTTTGAGATCCTTGATTACTAACAATAGATTCTTATGAAGCTACTCCATTTTTAGATGGATCTAGTATTGACATGTTTCTTATTTTCAGTGTTGCACCATTAAACATTGCAATCTCCTACATGTACCACTTCTATGATACTCATTGTAATAAAGTAAGATATGTTCAATGTATCAAGTGTGAGTAGGATCGCAATGTCTCAGAGATCTTTTGCTTTTGTTGAGCCCAAGATTCAACTGAAAAAGTTATCAACGATAAAGATAATTCGTTGTTCACATTGAAAGATTCTTATATGGCTTCCACTATGTTAGGAATTATTTGTGTGGCCGATTCTTGCATAGCTACCCTGATGATAAATGCCAAAATTCTTGGTAAGGAAGGTTCTTATGAGACTCCCAACATGCACGCTAATAAGAAACAAAAACACATGCTTTTAAAAAAGATGATTATGTACTTTAAATTAAGAAAAGAAGATTAAAGAGTATTAAGAAATAACTAATAATCAAGATGTCCCTACATTTATATGAACCATTCAAGATAATTCAAAAAATCAATAATCTAGCTTAAATTACCTGATAATTAAAAAATACACAATACTTTTCATATCAATCTCTAATGCATTATTAATTATATCTCGATCTCTAAAAAAACATATCTATACTAAATACTTTCATAACTCACATACCTATCTAAAGCAATTCCCACAAATAAGTCAAACTCAAAGCAAATCTTAAAATTTTAAAATAGAGAATTTCAACTTTTCTATTAACTCTCTATTCCTATTCCAATGCTATAAGACTATTAGTCTTCAATACACAAAAGAAGATTCAATGAAAGAATTTACATTAAATCTAAGAATACATATAAAGCCAACCCACCCTCATTCTACTTAATATTACCATAATCATAGTAGACCAAGAAGACATTTACAAAGAAAAATTAGCCAAAAACCCTTGCCATTCTTAACTACATGAACGTTAATAATTCCACCTTTCTCTAGACACCTTATTAACATGAGCCAAGCTACTCCTCACCTTTCCATACTACCAACAATAAGACTTATACTACATCACACTAGAAATTTAAGACAATCAATCTTCCATAGAGAATTCCCCTTCATTTTCCTCATGGCAACTCTCTTTTTCTTCTCACTTCTCTTTTCCCTCCACATGGTAACCCTTCTTAAAGAGATAGTAGGATAAGAAACACACACACACACACACACACACAAATCAAAAATGAATGAAAATAACTAAATTCTCTCCCTCAAATGCACTTCAACTAATCTATACATTAAATAAATGGAACAAAAACCCAAAACAAACATCTAATAGAACCAATAGGTAATTGCACATCCTTGAAGAAGCATTTCACATGCTCTAATGAGATGGTAAGAATGTAAATGAGATCTACTAAACCACCTCTATCTAGTCTTAGAGCAAAAGTTCATAACGTTGAGACACTTTCACTAAAAATATTACAAAAGCAAGCATAAGTACATTAGAGAAAAGACAACCAGAGAAAAAAAAAAAGCATTTCTAGCACCCAAGATTTCGGAACATAACAATTGCAAAGTGCACTACTGGAGAGACGAAACAGAAAATTTCAAAGTAAAATCTCAAAATGACGCTTCTAATATCGAGATGTTCAAAAGATGGCGACACTACATAACAAAACGAGGCATGTTTACACATCCATCTCCATGACAACGACGCAACCGCAATGACTGCCAGAAACATTCTCCTTAAGCCAGCGGTGCTTATGAACAGCCACGGTCAGCGTAACCAGGCAAACGAGTGACACCCAGTTCAAAAACCTGGCGAGTAGACTAGCCAAGACTGGGGACAAAACGAGACGCGGGCATCAGCACCTCCAAGCACAACTCCAGCAATGAAAAGAAGTTGAAAATCACCATGGATAGGTGGTGTTAAGAAACACCATGAGACAGAAGTATAGCTAAAAGCTAAGCACTGGTGAACTTAGTAACAGCCTTGGTGCCCTCCGAAACCGCATGCTTGGCGAGCTCTCCAGGGAGAATGAGCCTGACGGCGGTCTGAATCTCCCGCGAGGTGATGGTGGGCTTCTTGTTGTAGCGAGCAAGGCGAGCAGCCTCCTGAGCGAGCTTTTCGAAGATATCGTTGATGAAGGAGTTCATGATGCCCATAGCCTTGGAGGAGATACCTGTATCAGGATGAACCTGCTTGAGGACCTTGAAGATGTAGATCTTGTAGGTTTCAACAGACTTCTTGGACTTCTTCTTCTTCTTGTCGGAGGAGGCGGCATCCTTGGAGGGGGGCTTCTTCTCGGCCTTAGGCTTCATGGGTTTTTTGCCGGCTTTGGTCTTGAGGGCTTTCTGCTCCGCCTCAGCCGCGGCAGCAGGGGGAGCTTCCTTGGCAGATTTAGGCGCCATGGAAGAAGACAACAAGAGCAGAGCAACAGGAGACGAAGCTCTGACGCATAGCACGCACAAATTGACAACGACCATATTCACCTTCTCTTTTATACACTCCTTCAACTAATCACAAGGCCCCATCCCTTCTCCACAGATCATCACTCTCCTCCCTCCGATCAACCTCCATCCAACGGTCTACACTCCTCGCCCCTCCCTTCACTCCCTACCGTCTATCACAGCCCCGTCCGCCGTCCGATCCCCAGGCTTTTCCCGCCAAACCCCTTCACAACGCCCAATGACAGAGCTAAGGAAGAATCTTTTAAAAAGTTAGTATTCCATGCATTCTTGACCAGATGTCTACCTTTGATAAATCCATTTTGTTCAGGTCGAATCCATTTGTTAGAGTCTCAACGCTAAAGCCTTGGCTAGAATCTTGTAGCTACAATTTAGCATTGCAAGAAGTCTCCAGTTCCTTAGTTCAATTTTATCTCCCTCCTTGACATTGAGCTTAATAACTCCACCATTGAAATGAAAGGGAAGCTACTCCAAGGCCAAGCTTTCATTCCAAACTTTCAAAAGGCAAGGGCCTACAGTTTCCCTAAAGCATTTGTAAAATTCAGAGGGTAGACCATCCTCACCGAGGGTCTTACCATCTGCCATGGAATAAACAACATCCTTATGTTCCTGGAGTGTTACATCTTTGTCAAGGTGCACTCTATGACTATTAATTCATGACTCTACATCTCCTGCCATATGGTATACATCCATGATTTCCTGCAAATTTATATCTGGTTACATTAGAACTTTTTTTTTTGGTTATATTAGAACTTATTTCAAAAAATTTTATATCTGGTTACATTAGAACTTATTTTATCTTGATAAATATTTTTAATTTAAATTATATTAACTTAAACTAACTAAATTTATTTATTTTAAAGATAAAGGGAGGAATTTTTTTTAACTTTTTTATTTTTTCATAAACTAACCCCTATTTTATCTTAATAATAAAATTTTTGACTTAACTAAACCTAAATTTACTTTTGTTTCCAAAAAAAATAAATGGAGGAAATTTTTTTAACTTATTAATTTTTTCGTAACTTACCCCCCTCCCAACTTGTTGCTTTGCAATAGGTTGGGAGGGGTTTTTTTTTATAGTAAATTAACATTAAACCCCCTCCCAACCTACTGCACATGCAATAGGTTGGGAGGGGGGCTTTTATGAGGTTAACATCTCCCCCCCGGTCCCAACATGCTACGTGTGCAACAAGTTGAGAGGAGGGGTTGCCTCTTACTATTGCCTTGCGTCACTGCGTGCGATCGCGCCTTGCACCACCCAGTGCCGCCCCATGCCATGCCGACTTGCTCGTCGCCGTCCTACTGTCCTACCACCACCTTGCTGCCCTTGTGCCACCCTACCGCTGCTATGAGGAGGGAGGAGAAGGAGGGGAGGAGGAGAAGGAGCGGGAGGACGAGGCGGGAAGGAAGGAGAGAGGAGGAGGGGAGGAGTCAGCAGTGGCTTGAAGGAGGAGGAGGAGGGGATGAGTAGGCGGATGCAGCCCAAAGGAGGAGGAGGGGATGAGTCAGTGGCGATGGCGGTGGCCTTCCAAATGTCCTAGGTGGGAGTGGTGGCAGCCCAAAGGAGGAGGGCGAGGGGAGTCAAGTGGGCAGCGGAGAGAAGGGAGGAGGAGGGGAGGCAGCAGACAAGGAGTAAGGGAGGGGAAGAGGGAGGAGGAGGGAGAGAGGGATTACTAAGAAGGAGGAGGAGGTTGCTTGTGGAGATTTTAGTTATTTGAGTAGTAGGTTGGGTGCACCCCCAACCTGTTGCTCACTCAACGGGTTGGGGTGCACCCCAACCCGTTGAGTGAGCAACAGGTTGGGGGTGCACCCAACCTACTACTCAAATCACTACTAGAAAATATTGATTTGAGCAACAAGTTAGGTGCACCCCCAACCTGTTGCTCATGCAATAGGTTGGGTGCATCCCAGCCTGTTGCTCAAGCAACAGGTTGGGGGTGCACCCAACCTGTTTCTCAAATCACTAAATTTTTATAGTTTAAGCAAAGTTTGTGTGCACCTCAACCTCTTGTTTCAGAAAATTGAACATTTTCTCAATCAGATATTGATTATTGCTTGCATTTTAGGGTTTGCCCACAACCTATTGCTTAATTCAAGATATTTTAAAGATTATTGCTTGCATTATAGGGCTTGTCTAGGTTTTAAGATTTAGGGTCCAAGGTTTAGGATTTAGGGCCTAGGGTGTAAGGTCTAAGGGCTCTTAAGGGCCTAGGGTTTAGGGTTTAGGGCAAGGGTTAAGGGCTTAGGGTTTAGGGTCTCGAATTTAGGGTTAAGGTTATAGGGTTTAAGGTTTAAGGTTTAGAGTCTAGGGTTTAGGATTTACGATCTAAGGTTTAGGGTTTAGGGTCTAGGGTCTAGGCTTTAGGGTTTAGGGTCTACGATCTAGGATTTAGGGTCTACAATCTAGGATTTAGGGTCTAGGGTTTAGGGTTTAGGGTTTAGGGTTTCAAAGGGTTTAAGATCTAGGTTTTAGGATTTATAGAGTCTAGGTTTTAGGGTCTAGGGGCAAGGGTTAAGGGCCTAGGGTTTAGGGTTTAGGGTCTAGGATTTAGGGTTTAGAATCTAGGCTTTAAGGTTTAGAGTCTAGGGTTTAGGATTTATGATCTAGGATCTAGGGTCTAGGGTCTAGGGTTTAGGGTCTACGATCTAAGATTTAGGGTTTAGGGTTTTTAAGGGTTTAAGATCTAGGTTTTAGGATTTATGATCTAGGATCCAAGGTTTAAGATCTAGGGTTTTGATAGTTTAGGAGGGTTAAGGAATGGTTTTGTTCTTGATTGCACCATGATAGTTCAACTAGAACATACATTTCCAATGATCATACAAGACCTTGCAAATTGTTTTCGTAAGATAGTAAAGGTAACTATTTTGGTAAGATACTAAAGGTAGAGCTAAATGGTTAAGTTGTTAGTGGCTCCTACTCTTACCTAGACATTGTCAATAAAAAGAGAGAAGAGCCTTCCTAGATTTGCATAATTCATTATCCAAAAAGACCTTAAGGAAATTATAGCATTTAGCATAATTTTCTCCAATCTTAGGTCAATGTAATGACAATAGTGGTAAATGTCTAGATATCAGTGGCACTTATTGTTATACAGTGGTCTCAAGGTTTATCCTAGCAATAATGTTAATTGTGAGATTAAAACTTAGAACTTAATTGGGATCTATGAACGTGTCAATGATGATTGGGATGTCTATGTCAACTTGAGTGATGGAGAATGTGTAGATTATCTGTAAAATAAAGTACTTAGGACCATTCGTCATGTCTACCATTTGAATCTTGAACATGCTCCACTAGTACATAGTACCATTCGTCATGTCTACCATTTGACTTTTTATCTTGAACATGATGTAGTGGAGCTTATAGGTCAGTTTTGTTAACTTTACACACACACACACACACACACAAGTTTCAAAGAAAAGAGAGAGATGGATGCATTGGTTCAAGAAAATATTTTTCTAATTGAGTAAAGGCACTACTTAGGCTTCATTGAAATATGAAATTTAGTAAATTCAATAGAAAGCATACCAATGTTTATATATATATATATATATATAGAGAGAGAGAGAGAGAGAGAGAGATGTTACAAAACACATTTTTACCAACTGAAAGAAATGCTAAGTCTTAATTGAGATCTGATTTGAAAGAAATTAAAGGCCACCTTGAGACCTGAGGTAGGTCTCTAACCCATCGTACGTCATAGATGAGTCATGCTACTTGTTATAATAAAGTATAATAATATTTAAATATAATAAATAATATTATATATAATTAAAAAGTATTTTTAAAAAATCCATATTCATAGACTATTTATTAACCTATCTCTCAAATTAGTATTTTTTACTGATTTGAGCAACAGGTTGGGTGCACTCCATCCTGTTTCTCAAATAAAATTTTTTTACTGATTTGAGCAATAGGTTGAGTGCGCTTCAATTAAAATATTTTACATATTATTGCTTGAATTTTAGGGTTTGGCTAGGGTTTAAGATTTAGGGTCTAGGGTTTAAGGTCTAGGTTTTAGGGTCTAGGAGCAAGGGTTAAGGGTCTAGGGTACAGGGTCTAAGATTTAGGGTTTTAAAGGTTTTAAGATCTAGGATTTAGGATTTATGATCTAGGGTTTAGATTCTAGAGTTTAGGAGGATTAAGAATGGTTAAATATTGTAAATTGAGCATTTCTAGGGTTAAATATTATAAATTAGATATTTGTTGGATAATATATTGTATGTTTTGTTCCTAAAACATGGTGTATCTTTACACTAGCTTTAAATATATTATTCAATCAAATGGTGTATCTATACAACCCCTATATATTGAATTCAACAAACTCTTTCCATACAAGAAAATGATGTATCTATAGACCCCCTATATATTTAATTTAACAAACTCTTTCCATATATTGCATATTGAGTGGAGGTGCACAACTTTTAAGCTTTATTAGACCATATTTGTGTGGGGGTCCATTTTTTTGCAAATTTTCCTATGATGTATCAAGTAGAGGTCACCACTTACAACCTTGGGAATTTAGGTTTATTATGTGGAACTTACACATCTAGACTTCCCAAAATACCCAATTTGAATAGTGTTAACAAAAGGAATTTAGTTAATGCAGGTCAGTCAAATAGGTCTCACAACCCTCATCGAGGTAACCATTATCAACGGCAATCTACCTACTATGCCTATAGTCTATAATGAAGAAAACTCTTAGGACTATCAACACAAAGTTCTCATATCACAATATCTCAATCTGAAAAGGCCACAACTCAGACAGAGAAGGATGAGGACGCATGGTCGTTTGACTCTGGTGTGAGCAACCACATGACAATTGGGTTCTCCAATCTCCGTCCCAATCGGAAACTCGAGAGAGAATGTTGTGATGGGGGATGCCACACCCACAAAATCGAAGGGATTGGCAACGTACCCTTGCACAATAATACATGCACCACAAGGAGTATTGGGAGATGCATTCTATGTCCCCATAATGGCACTAAACCTTGTCTCTCTTGGATAGATGACTTAGAGTGATATGGAAGTTGTCCTCAACAAGTATGGATGCACCATGAGAGAGCTCAAGAAGCTCAGATACATCATTGCTTAGGGTATCAAGATTGGAATAATGTTCAAGCTTTTATCTTCCATTCTAATTTAAAAAGCCCTAGCAGCTCATCATCAGAAAATGATGCTTATTTTAGCACATTGTGGCACAAGAGGTATGGTCACCTCAACTTCAGAAGCCTTGTATCCCTCTAAAAGATAAACATGGTATAGGGGCTTCCACAGTTGTACTTTCAAAAAGATGTATGTGATGCTTGTTGCATGGGTAAGCAACACAGAAAACCCTTTCCAACATCTGTGACTCAAAGTACCAATGTACTTTAGATCTTGCATTTAGATCTATGGGCTCCGACTTCTATACCGTCTCTTGGCAAGGCTTTGTACTTCATGATCATCATCCATGATTCCTCATGGAAGACTTGGATCTATTTCCTGAAAAAGAAGTTTGATGCATTTAACACTTTCAAAGACTTCAAAGCCTTGGTAGAAAAGTAGACTGGGAAGTACCTAAAGGTCCTTTGTTTTGTGACAATGGAGATGAAGACAAGTCCATAGAGTTCAGTGCCTTTTGCAAGCATCATGGCATCACGTGTCAATTCACATGCAAATATACCCCTCAACAAAATGGGGTGGGTTGGTGAACAAAAGAAGAGGGTGATATTTGGTCTTCGCCAATTGCAACTTAAGAGGGGGAAGTGAAGGTTAAGTTGTACACCCTTGTACATACTTTTTTCCACTATGCTCTTTTTTACACTCTTGTGAATCTTTTCGAACCTTTATTTTTGTTGCCATTATGCAACATTCATAAAATCCAAAAATTTTGTTTTGTAAAGAACCCTCTTCTTATGTGGTGCAATGTAAGAGGGGGTGTTGAGAATGGTGTAAATTGCACCATAGGGTTATGGGACAAACCCTAGCCCTAACCCTAACCCTAAGGGATCCATGTATTGATAGACCATAGGAACCACATTTGATGGGCACGATACTTTGCACGTGCCTCAACATAGGTGTTATTGATGCATTTGTGAATTGGGATGCCCATCGGATACATGTGCCTTCTAATAACACACCTCAGAGCTTGTTTTCTCACGATTGTGCATGACACCCTAAGGTGAAAAACATGGTTGGATGGGTGATCGACCATGGGAACCATAGCCAATGGGCATGCTAATTTGCACCTATCTCAATACAGGTGGTATTGACACATGCGCAAAGGGATATGCCCATCGGATAGTGTAGGTTCGAATAGCACACCTCAAGGTGTGTTTTTTAACGATTATGCCTGCGACACTAGGTGGAAAAAATGGTTTAGCACGTACTCACCAATATGAACCACATATGATGTGTCTTGACATAGATGGGACTGACATGCATGCAAAGCACGATGCCCATCGGATATGTGTGCCTTTGAATAACACACCTCGAAGCGTATTTTTTTACTACTATGCATGACACTAGGTGAAAAACATGGTTTGATGGTTGATCGACCATTCGAACAATATCTAATGGGCACAATAATTTGCACATGCCTCCACATAGATGGTATTGTTGCATGTGCAAATCAAGATGCCCATCGGATATGTGCACCTTTGAATAACACACCTCGGAGTGTGTTTTTGATGATTATGCATGACAACCCTAAGGAGAAAAACATTGTTTAACGCGTGATCGACCATGCGAACCACATCCAATAAGCACGATACTTCACACGTGCCTCAACATATATGGGATTGATGCATGTGAAAATAGGAATGCCCATCAGATATGTGCGCCCTCGAATAACACACCTTGAAGCGTGTTTGGACGATTGTGCATGACAGTAGGTGAAAAACATCGTTTGCTCGGTGATTGACCATGCAAACCATATTCGATGGACACAATACTTTGCACATGACTCAAAATAGGTGGTATTGATGTGTGTACAAAGCAGGGTATCCATCGGATATGTGCGCCTTCAAATAACACACCTCGGAGCATGTTTTTTCACAATTGTGAATGACACCCTAAGGTGAAAAACATGGTTTAATGCATGATCGACCATGTGAACCACATTTGATGGGCATGAAACATTGCATGTGGCTTGAAATTTATGGGATTCATGTGCATGAAAATTGGGATACCCATTGGATACGTGCACCTTTGAATAACACACCTCAGAGCGTATTTTATGTGACAGTTGTGCATGACACTCTAAGGTGAAAAACATGGTTGGATGGGTGATCGACCATGCAAACCATATCCGATGGGCATGCATAATTAGGTAGGATTTATGTGCGTGCAAATTGGGGTGCTCATCGGATATGTGCATGTGCGAATAACACACTTAGAAGCAGGTTTTTTGACGATTGTGCATGACACTAGGTGAAAATATTGTTTGATGGGTGATCGACCAAGCGAACCATATCCGATTGGCATGATACTTTGAACATGCCTCAACATAGGACATAGGTGGATTGACCCGTGTGCAAAGGGGAATGCCCATCAGATACGTGCAGGTTCGAATAACACACCTCGAGAGGTGTGCTTTTTGAAGAATGTGCATGATAGTAGGTGAAAAACATGGTTTAACGCATGATCAACCATACAAACCGCATTTGATGGGCATGATACTTTGAACATACCTAGAAATAGGTGATAAAAACATGCATGGAAAGGGGGATGCCCATTGGATATGTGCGCCTTCGAATACAACACCTTGGAGCATGTTTTTTGACGATTGTGCATGACACCCTAAGGTGAAAAACATGGTTTGATGGGTGATCGACCATGCAAACCATATCCGATGGGCATGATACTTTGCAAGTTCCTTGCCATAGGTTGTATGGACATACCATGTAAAGAGGGGTGCTCATCTAATATGTGCATGTGCGAATAACTGTCTTGGAAGCAGGCTTTTTGACGATTGTGCATGATACTAGGTGAAAAACATGGTTTCACGTGTGATCGACCATGTGAACCACATCCGATGGGAAAAAAACTTTGTGCATGCTTTGCCATAGGAGGGATTGACATGTGTGCAAAGCATGATGTCCATCAGATACGTGCGCCTTCAAATAACATTCCTTGAAGCGTGTTTTTTGACAATTGTGCATGACACCCTAAGGTGAAAAACATGGTTTGATGGGTGATCGACCATGCGAACCATATCCAATGCGCTCGACACTAGGTGAAAAACATGGTTTAACGCGTGATCGACCATGCAAGCCACATCCAATGGACACAATACTTTTCACGTGCCTTAACATAGGTGGGATTGATGAGTGTGCAAAGCAGGATGCCTATCGGATATGTGCGCCTTTGAATAGCACAACTCGAAGCGTGTTTTTTGATGATTGTGCGTGATACCCTAAGATGAAAAACATGGTTTGATGGGTGATCAACCATGCGAACCGTATCCTATGGCACCACAATTTGCGTATATGTGCAAGTTCTAATAACACACCTCGATGTGAACCATATCCAATGCCCATCCAATATGTGCAGGTTCAAATAACACATCTTGAGGCATTTTTTTTAATGATTATGTTGACTTTATGTGAAAAACATGGTTTAATGTGTGATCGACCATGTAATCCACATCCAATCGGTAGAATAGTTTGGAGGTGCCTCGACATAGGTGGGATTGATGTGTGTAAAAATAGTGATGCCCATCGGTTGCATGCGCCTTTGAATAACACACCTCAAAGAGTGTTTTCTGACGATTGTGATCCATGGTCCTGTGAGCACGTCGAAATCCGGCCTATCCTGCTGCTCTAAGTGCTCCACACTCTACAAATCTGCTGACCTCGGAATCAAGAAAAACATGGTTGGATGGGTGATCCACCATGCAAACCATATCGGATGGGCATGCTACTTTGCACCTGCCTCAATATAGATGGTATTGACATGCATGCAAAGGGGATTCCCATCGGATATGTGTAGGTTTGAGTAACACACCTTGAGGCATGTTTTTTTATGATTGTGCTCAACACTAGGTGAAAAATATGGATTAACGCGTGATTGACCATGCGAACGACATCCGATGGGCATGATACTTTGCATGTGCCTTGACATAGGTGGGATTTACGATTTTCAAAGCAAGATTCCTATAGCATATGTGCGAAATACACCTTGAAGCTTGTTTTTTGACGATTGTGCATGACACCATAAGGTGAAAAACATGGGTTGATGGATGATCGACCATGCGAACCAAATCTGATGGGCACGATACTTTGCATATGGCTCAAAATAGATGGGATTGACATGCATGCAAAGGAGGATGCCGATCGGATACGTGCAGGTTTGATAACACACTTCAAGACTTGTTTTTTAACGATTATGCATGACACTATGTGAAAAAACATGGTTTAATGCGTGATTGATCATACGAACAACATCCAATGGGCACGATACTTTGCGCCTACCTCAACATAGGTGGTATTGTTGTGTGTGCAAAGGGTATGCCCATCTAGTATGTGCAGGTTTGAGTAAACAACCTTGAGGCATGTTTTTTGACAATTATGCCTGACACTGGGTGAGAAACATGGTTTAACATGTGATCGACCATGTGAACCACATCCGATGGGCACGATACTTTGCACATGCCTCAACATATGTGGGATTGACTTGTGTGCGAATCAAGATGCTCATCGTATACGTGCGCCTTTGAATAACAACTTTGGAGCATGTTTTTTTATGATTGTGCATGACACTCTAAGGTGAAAAACATACTTGGATCGGTGATCGACCATGCAAACCATATCCTATGGGCACAATAATTTGTACCTCAACATAGGTGGTATTGACACATATACAAAGGTGGATTCCCATCATGTGCAAGCTTGAGTAACACATGTCGAGGCTTCTTTTTTTATGATTATGCGAGATACGAGCGAGATACTAGGTGAAAATCGTGGTTTAAGATGTGATCGACCATGCGAACCACATCTGATGGGCATGATACTTTACACATGGCCCAAAATAGCTGGTATTGATGTTTGGACAAAGCAGGATGCCCATCGGATACATGCTCCTTCGAATAACACACCTTGGAGTGTCTTTTTTTAATGATTATGCATGACACCCTAAGGTGAAAACAATGGTCTAATGGATGATTGACCATGCAAAGTATATCTAATGGGCATGATACTTTGCACATGCCTCAACATAGATGGGATTGATGCATATGCAAAGTGGGGTGCTCAATCAGATAGGTGCATGTGCGAATACCACACCTAGAAGTGGATTTTTGGAAGATTGTGTAGGACACTAGATGAGAAACATGGTTTCATGCGTGATCGACCATACAAATGACATCCAATGGGCACATTACTTTACACTTGACTCAACATAGGTTGTATTGATACTCATGCAAAGGGGGATTCCCTTGAGATATGTGCACCTTTGAATAACACACCTCGGAGTGTGTTTGTTGATGATTGTGCATGACACTAGGTAAAAAACATGGTTTAATGCGTGATTGATTATAAAACCATCTCCGATGGACACTATACTTTACACCTACCTCAACATAAGTGGTATTAAAACACGTGCAAAGAGAGGCCCCCATGGGATACGTGCATGTTCGAATAACACACCTTGAGGTGTATTTTTTGACGATTGTGCTCGACACTAGTTTAAAAACATGCTTTAACGCGTGATCGACCATGCGAACCACATCCGATGGGCATGAGACTTTGGACGTCCCTCCACATGGGTGGTATTGCTGCATGTGAAAATAAGGATTCCCATCAAATATGTGCGCCTTCTAATAACACACCTTGGAGCATGTTTTTTGACAATTGTGCATGACACTAGGTGAAAAACATGGTTTGATAGATGATCGACCATGCAAACTATATCTGATAGCCACAATACTTTGCTCATGCCTCAACATAGGTGGGATTGACAAGTGTGCAAATAAGGATGCCCATCGGATACGTGCGACTTTGAATAACACACCTCAGAGCGTGTTTTCTAACGATTGTGCATGACACTCTAATGTGAAATACATGGTTGGATGGGTGAGCAACCATGCGAGCCGTATTGGGTGGGAATGCTACTTTGCACTTGCATCAATATAGGTGGTATTGACATGTGCAAAGGCGATGCCCATTGGATATGTGCATGTTTCAATAACACACCTTGAGGCGCATTTTTTAATTATTGTGCCTGACACTAGGTGAAAAACATGGTTTAACACATGATCGACCATACAAACCACATTTTATGGGCACGATACTTTGCACTTGCCTTGAAATAGGTGGGATTTACGAGTGTGCAAAGTAGAATTCCTATCGGTTATGTGCGCCTTCGAATAACACACCTCAGAGCGTGTGTTTTGACGATTGTGAATGACACCCAAAGGTGAAAAACATGCTTTGATGGGTGATTGACCATGCGAACCATATCTAATGGGCACCACACTTTGCAAGTGCATTGACATAGGTGGGATTGATGTGCGTGCAAACTGGGGTACTCATCGGATATGTGCATGTGTGAATAACACACCTGGAAGCGGGCTTTTTGATGATTGTATTGGATAATAGGTGAAAAACGTGGTTTCATGAGTGGTCGACCATGGAAACCACATTCGATGGGTACGATACTTTGCATGTGCCTTGACATAGTTGGAATTGATGTGTGTACAAAGCAAGATGCCCATTAGATACATGTGCCTTCAAATATTATACCTCGGAGCGTATTTTTTTATGATTGTGCAAGACACCAGGTGAAAAACAGGGTTTAACGCGTGATCTATTATACAAACCACATCTAATGGGAACTATAATTAGTACATGCCTTGAGATAGTGGGGACTAAAGCACGTGCAAAGCAAGAGTCCCATCGGATACGTGTGCCTTCGAATAACAGACCTCCAAGCATGTTTTTTGACGATTGTGCATGACACCCTAAGGTGAAAAACATGGTTTGATGGGTGATCGACCATGTGAGCTAGTATTGAAATAGGTGGTATTGATGCATGGCAAAGCAAGGTGCTCATCAGATATGTGCAAGTTTGAATAACAAACCTCGAGGTGTGTTTTTTGATGATTGTGTCCGACACTAGGTGAAAACCATGGTTTAATGCATGATCGACCATGCGAACCAAATCCGATGGGTATGATACTTTGTAATGTCCTTGACATAGGTGGGATTGATGTGAGTGCAAAGCAAGATGCCCATCAGATATGTGTGCCTTCGAATAACACACCTTGGAGTGTGTTTTTTTATGATTGCGCATGACGGTGAAAAACATGGTTTGATGGGTGATCGACCATGCGAACCATATTTGATGGGCATCATACTCTGCAGCTGCCTCAACATAGGTGGGATTTCCATGCATGCAAAGCAAGATGCCCATTAGACACGTGTGCCTTCGAATAACACACCTCGGAGCATGTTCTTTGACGATTGTGCGAGACATCCTAAGGTGAAAAACATGGTTTGATGGGTGATCGACCATGCAAACCATATCTGATGGGCACGACACTTTTTGCATGCCTTGACATAGGTGGGATTGATGCATGTGCAAAGTGGGGTGCTCATGGTATATGTGCATGTGTGAATAACACACCTGGAAGTGGATCTTTTTGACGATTGTGAAGGATACTAGGTGAGAAACTTGGTTTGATGGGTGATCGGCCATGCAAACCACATCCGATGGGCACAATACTTTGCATGTGCCTCAACATAAGTGGGATTCCCATGCGTGCAAAGTAGGATGCCAATCGGAAAAGTGTGCCTTTAAATAACATACCTTGGAGCATTTTTTTAAATGATTGTGGATGACACCCTAAGGTGAAAACATTGTTTGATGCATGATCAACCATGCAAACCATATCCAATGGGCACAACACTTTGTGCATGCATGACATAGGTGGGATTGACATGCGTGAAAGTGGGGTGCTCATAGGATAGGTGCACGCACCATTAATGCACCTGGAAGCGGGTGTTTCGATGATTGTGCATGACACTAGGTGAAAAAGATCTTTTGATGGGTGATCGACCATGCGAACCATATCCAATGGGCATGATACTATGCATGTGCGTGGACATAGAAGGAATTGATGCATGTGCAAAGCAAGATGCCCATTTAATATGTGTGCCTTTGAATAACACAACTCAGAGCATGTTTTTTGATGATTGTGCATGATATGCATGCAAAGCAGGGTACTCATCGGATATGTGCATGTGTGAATAACACACCTAGAAGTAGGTTTTTTGACGATTATGTAGGACACTAGGTGAAAAACATGGTTTCACACGTGATCAACCATGCGCACCACAACCAATGGACATGATACTTTGCACCTACCTCAACATCAATAGGATTGATGCGTGTGCAAAGAAGGATGCCCATTGGTTACGTGCGCCTTCAAATAACACACCTTGAAGCGTGTTTTTTGACAATTGTGCATGACACCCTTAGGTGAAAAACATGGTTTGATGGGTGATCGACCATGCAAACCATGCCCAATGGGCACAAAACTCTGCATGTGCCTTGACATAGCTGGGATTGATGCATCTGCAAAGCAGATACATGCAGGTTTGAAGAACACACCTTGGGGCCTTTCTTTTGATGATTGTGTCCGTGATACTAGCTCAAGAGTATGGTTTAATGCATGATAGACCATGCAACCACATCCAATGGGTACAATACTTTGCATGTGCCTCAACATAGGTGGTATTGATGTGCGTGCAAACCAATATGCCCATCGGATATGTGCACCTTCAAACAACACACCTCGGAGCCTGTTTTTTTATGATTGTGCATGACACTAGGTGAAAAACATGGTTTGATTGGTGATCGACCATTCGAACCATATCTGATGGGCACAATACTTTGCATGTGCATCAAAATAGTTGTTATTGACCCATATGCAAAGGGGGATGCCCATTGGATATGTGCAAGTTGAAATAACACACCTTGAGTCTTGTTTTTTGAAGATTGTGCATCACACTCTGTGAAAATGTTTCTCACTGACAATGGTAGACAGATTCTCAGACATTTTACAAATCACGAATTGCAACAGCAACCTGTAAACACAGCAAATGCCTCACAAGGGCAAATAGCAAAACTTCTGCAAAAAACCTCACAGGGGCAGATCTGCAACACTGACGAAAGTGGTATTTCACCACACAGTCACTTCCTAGTGACGATTTTGCATCAACAGGCAACAGGCATGAATCTGCAACTCCCAATATCTCTGCACAAAGGCATACGATGCAATTTCTGTGGCACCTTTCCACCGACTAGCCGCGCAGTGGTCGCACAGCGAAAAACAGGGCCTTTTTCTGAGTGCCTGCGAAGAACTTGCGCCTTCAAAACGGACCCCGAAACGGCCTCAAATCAAAAAAATAAAGTCACCAAGGGCTTCGTTATTTCCCGCAGCATATACTGCGCTCTCGCCACACCGCGAAGGGCCTCTCAATCTGAAACAGTGCACTCCTGCACTTCTGGCTGTGCTACCTACAGAGATTTGCTCCCAAACTCGAAATAGGAAAGCAACACTGGTCCTCTTACCAGGACACCACAAACTTGGCTTGCTTCCTTGAGCTCCTTACCACAAACAAGGCTCTGATACCATGTAAAGAATAAGGGAGAGAGATAGGAGACTCAAGTTCAGCTTTCTTCACAACACACAAAAGAGAGAGGACACAAGGTTGGAGGGTGAAGCCTTTCTTCACTTTTGCACACAACAACAATACAATAGAAGAGGGAAATACCCTATATGTCAAAACCTAGAATATGTGGTTCATATGTGAACCCAAACCAAAAACATATGTGGTAGTATAACTACACCACGAGTACAACTAACATAGGCAGTGACATAAATGATAGTCATCCAGGAGATATATCGGGGGTAGAGCTTGATATCTCAACAAAAATATGGTTTACTGCATCATCGACTGTACAAACCACATTCGATGCTCCATGCCACATCCTTCGCACAAGGGAGTGGGGTTGGTTACGATTGGGGCAGTGGGTGTATGATCCCTGTATGGACTATCCTTCAGTAAGTGTGGGCCCTGGCATTTGAAACAAGATACCGATGGGTTTGAAGTGCCAACATTGGAGCGGGGGCCTCTGAGCAATTGAGTTTAGATCTCTTGGCTTGCGTTTACAAGGGTAGTCTGGAATACGGGGACTTGTTGATCCTCTGGTGGGAGGTAGTGAGCTAACGCTCCACTCCCTTCCTCGTAGGAGTAATAATCATGAGGTCCATGATTAGGGTCCGTTTCCTCCCAGTCATTGGGAAACTCTTCAACCAACACTTGAATGATTGGGGCAATGCGAGGTAGCAGGGGCTTATCGGCTATGTGAAGGTTCGAATAGCACACACCGAGGCGTGTTTTGTGATGATTGTGCATGACAGTAGGTGAAAAACATGGTTTAACACGTGACCAACCATGTGAACCACAGTCGATGGGTATGACACTTTGCATGTGCCTTGACATAGGTGGGATTGATGTACGTGTAAAGCAAGATGCCCATTGGATACATGTGCCTTTGAATAACACACCTCGGCACATGTTTTTTGATGATTGTGCATGACATTGGGTGAAAAACATGGTTTAACACGTGATCTATTATACAAACCACATTCGATGGGCACGATACTTCACATGTGTCTCACAATAGGGGGATTGATGTGCATGCAAAGTAGGATTCACATCAGATATGTGCGCCTTGGAATAACAAACTACAAGGCATGCTTTTTGACAATTGTGTATGACACCCTAAGTGAAAAACATCGTTTGATGGGTCATCGACCATGCAAACCATATCCAATGGGCATGGGACCTTGCACATGCCTTGAAATAGATGGGATTGACACACATGCAAAGCGGAGTGCTCATCAGATACGTGTAGCTTTGAATAACACACTTCGAGGCATTTTTGCAATGATTGTGCCCGACACTAGGTCAAAAACATGGTTTAACGTGTGATCGACCATGCAAACCACATCCGATCGATATGATACTTTGCACTTGCTTCTAAATAGGTGGGATTGACATGTGGAGAGCAAGATGAACATAAGATACATGTGCCTTTGAATAACACACCTCGGAGCGTGTTTGTTGATGATTGTGCATGACACCAGGTGAAAAACATGGTTTGATGGGTGATCGACCATGCGAACCATATCCAATGGGCACGATACTTTGCACGTGTCTCAACGTAAGTGGGATTGACCCATGTGCATAGGGGGATGCCCATCAGATATGTGCAGGGTTGAATAACACTCCTCCAGGCATGCTTTTTGAAGATTGTGCATGACACTCTATGAAAAACATGGTTTAATGCATGATCGACCATACAAACCACATCTAATCGGCACAAAACTTTGCACTTGCCTCAACATTAGTATAATTGACATGCGTGCAAAGGGGGATGCCTATCAAATACGTTTGCCTTCAAATAACACACCTTGGATCGTGATTTTTAATGATTGTGCATGACACCCTATGGTTAAAAACATGGTTTGATGGCTTATGGACTATGTGAACCATATCCAATGGGCACAACACTTTGCACATGCCTCAACATAAGTGGGATTGATGCATGTGCAAAGGCCGGTGCCCATCGGCTACGTACAAGTGCAAATAATACACTTGGAACTATGCGTTTTGATGATTGTGCATGACACTAGGTGAAAAACATGGTTTGATAAGTGATCGACTTTGCAAACCATATATGATGGGCACAATACATTGAACATGCCTTAACATAGGTGGGGTTCACCTGTGTGCAAAGGGAGATGCCCATTTGATACATGCAGGCTCGAATAACACACCTGGAGGCGTGTTTTTTGAAGGTTGTGCATGACACTGGGTGAAAAACATGGTTTAATGCGTGATCGACCATACAAACCTCATCCGATGGTTACGATATTGTGCACTTGGCTTGACATAGGTGGGATTGATGTGTGTGAAAATAAGGATGTGCATTGATACGTGTTTTTTGTTAGATATCAATGCTCCACTCTCGTGTAGCTATGCGGGAACTAGCTAACTCTACTTCTAAGCCCCCCATATGAGGAGAAGGCATTTGAGTAGCTCGGTCATCCAGTAGGTCCTGGTTTGGATGCCAGATGGGGTCCATGTGTGGCCTGATGGCTGGACGGCTTCAGATAGAGTTGGCACACCACCAACTAGGCTACATGCAAGTGTGGGAAGGCATCCCATGACTAACCGCACTGAGGGTAGATGGAGCATTTCTCGAGGTAGTCCACTCTCGGGTTGTAAGGCCCGATGTTTGGAGCCTCAGATGATCCCGAATGGCTCTGGGCCAAACGGCGACCATAGGTTAGTTGCTCTATTTTATGCCATGGTTCTATCATGTGGTTGGTGGCCCAGACCCCAGTCGACCATTTTGGGTGGACTGGGTCGGTCACCCAATTGGGTCTAACCGACTACTAGTGGTGGCTATATAAGAGCAAGCCCGTGAAGCCCATATCATCACTGGCTATAGCAACCCTGATTCCTTAGCATCCAGCCTTCGTCCTCTACTGTTTCCAACATGCCATCAAAGCTTCTCACAGGAGCGCACGGCTGGGAGGCAGCGCCATCTATTACATTAGTTTTATAGTAATCAAATTTTTGATTCTCCATACTATCTGCTTTTCTCTCTTGCGTACGAGATCCTGTTATCTGTTGAGCACAGACGTTGTATTGTTTTCTTACATGGTATCAAAGCCTAGACTCTAGCAAGAAGATTTGGTAGTGTGTTTCTGTTTGCGAGTTGATTGTGAGAGATGGCCCAGCTCGCAAGACTGCGAATCCCACCGTTCGGTGAAAGCGGAAAGTTAGACGGCACTAACTATCCACTCTGGAAGTTCTAGATGAAGACCATCCTAAGCGCATATGAGATTTGGGATACTGCTACTAGGGTGGACATGAAGCCACAGTTGCGAGACCGGATCCACAGCGAATGCATGACAACAGATAGTACCAACTGCGGATGAGATTCTCGCATGGACAAGAAGAAATGCAGATGTGCTATGTTCTATTGTCTGCAGTGTAAGTGACTCTATCATGGCGTTAATTCAACATGTCACCACAGCAGAGGAGGCATGGATGATCTTGAAAAATCAGTACGAGACCACGAATTAGACACAGATTCAGAATCTGGAGACTCAACTCGTGAATGAGAAATTGTCTGAGTCTGAAACAGCAGAGTTCATCACTAGGGTGAAGAATCTACGCAATCAGATGACTGCGATTGGCATCACCATCACCAATGAGAATCTAGCATGAAGATGCATAAGGATTTTCCCATTAAAGTACGATGGTCTTGTTATGGCACTGAATACTCAAAACAGAAATCCACCCCTCAACTTTGAGGATTTCAGCGCAATGCTTCTGGAGGAGGAGATGCATCAAAAGATGAGGACTGAAGAAGATTCGGCTTTCTATGCTGGATCAAAGAAAGGTAGGGTAAGGACTCTGGTAACCCATCTTCTTTTGATGATAAAAAGAGAAAGAAGAAGATCAAGTGCTTCTATTACAACAAGGCAGGGCACAAGCAGAATGAGTGCCGAAAGAAGATTGCAGATGAGAAGAACGGAGTAAAGAAAGAGTCCAGCAACAGCGCGCAGGCAGTACCAGTAGAGTTGTTCGTAGCAATTGAGGAGATTTGCACGGAGGCAGTTCATGTACCTATAGATGAACCTTGGATTATTGATAGTGGTGCATCATGCCACATGACCAATCGGGATTATTAACAGTGGTGCATCGTGCCACATGACCAATCGGAAGGATTGGTATACCTCTCTACAACCGGTAGGGAATGACATCCTGGTAGCAGTCGACAATGATGCAAAATGTCCAACAAAAGGAAAAGGTATGATTGCTCTCAAGTCAGATGGAGTTGTAAAATAGTTGTCCGATGTTCTTTATGTGCCAGATATCAAGAGGAACTTGTTGTCCATTTTTGCGATCACGGATTGGGACCTCAAAGTTCAATTCAATAAGAATGGTGCACAAATTATAGATCTTCAAGGGAAGGTCATTGGTAAAGGTACACAGTGCAACATCTACGAACTCTCAGCTTTCAGTGCTCGAGCCGATGTGAAAAATAGTAAGCTGTGGTATGAGAGGTTTGGTCATCTAAACCTTAGTTCTTTAAAGGAGATGCATAAAAGTGAAATGATTGCAGACCTACTAGAAATTATAAATATGCCTGATGTATGTGAAGCTTGCATGATGGGCAAGTAGCATCGGCAGCCCTTTCCTAAAGAGGCTAGCAGGGCAAAGACTCCTCTAGAGCTCGTTCACACGGACCTCTGTGAAAAGATGGAGACAGAAGCTTTCGGTGGTTCCTACTACTTCATGATGCTGATCGATGAGTACAATAGAAGGATATGGATATACTTCCTGAAGACTAAAGATGAGGCTTTTAGTAAGTTCAAAGAATGGCACGTAATGGTTGAGAAAGAATCGGGGAGGAAGGTGAAGAAGTTGAGATCAGACAGAGGTGGAGAGTTCACATCAAGTGAATTCGAAAGTTACTGTAAAAGTCATGGGATCAAGAGGCGGAAACCCCCGCCACATACATCATAGCAAAATGGAGTAGCAGAACGCAAGATGCACGTCATCTGCGAAATGGCAGGAGTATGATGAAAGGGAAAGATTTGCCAAACTCTTTCTGGGCTGAAGTAGGTAACACGGCAGTTTACATTCTGAATCATAGCTACACAAAGGCTGTGAATGGGCTGACTCCAGTACAGGCCTTTTTTGGTAAGAAACCTTCAGCTGCACATTTCAGAGTTTTTGGATCTGACTGTTTTGTGCATGTCCCTGATTCTAACAGGACCAAATGGGAACTGAAGAGCCAAAAGTGTGTTTTCTTGGGCTACAGTGAAGATAGTAAGTCGTGATGTGGTCTTCTTAGAACAACCGCATCAATTGGAGGAGGATGCTTCCTTCCCAGACAACCACGACCAAGATATCCATCCAGTACAACCACCAATAGTAGACCGAACTCCCCCAACAGTGCTTGGGAGGATTCAAGATAAAGAAGAGGAAGAAGAGCCTGCAGAACCACAATGGCAACGGGCATTCCCAAAGTGGGTAAAGCAGCTTTTGGACAGCAGAGAACCTCCAGCCATTGAGGAGGAACCATCCGAACACCGCCGATCCAAGAGATTAGAGGAGCAAAGAAGGGCATAGGAACACTTGGTCAACTATGCTTTGATGACAGAGGTGATCCATGCTGATGAACCCAAGTGTCTTGAAGAGGCACTGGGTGATGATAGGTGGATGGAGGCTATGCAGTCAGAGTATGGCTCCATAATGAAGAACAACACTTGGGACCTTGTGGATCGTCCACCAAAATGCAAGGTAATCGGCACCAATGGGTGTACAAGACCAAGTACAAGTTCGATGGCACGATGGATAAGTACAAGGCTCGGCTCATGGCAAAAGGATTCGCACAGATACATGGTTTTGATTATCAGGATACTTTTGCTCCCATAGCTTGACTAACCACAATTCATAGTGTTTTGGCTTTACTGCCCAGGGAAGTTGGCTCGTGTTTCAGATGGATGTAAAGTCCACCTTTTTGAATGGAGATCTCAAGGAGGAGGTATACATGGAACAACCACCAGGATTTGAGATCCCCGGTTCAGAAGCTAAAGTCTGTAAACTAAAGAAGGCACTTTATGGGCTGAAACAAACCCCATGAGCATGGTACCGGCAGATTGATGCCTACTTTCTGCAAAACGGGTTCAAGAGGAGCCCATCCGATGCAAATTTGTATATCTTCAGAGAAGGAGGAAGGTGTATGATCGTGGTCCTTTATGTGGACGACCTTGTCATATCTCACAGACAAAGCATTTGCTAGGAAGAGAGTTTGAAATGACAGACCTCGGACTGATGCATTTCTGTTTGGGGATTGAAGTTGGCAAGAGCCAAAATAGATCTTCATTTCACAGCTGAAGTATGCTGGAGAGATACTGAAGGCTTGGCATGGCTAAGTGTAGATAGTTGGTACCCCTATGGAGGTTGATGTGAAGCTCTCAAACAAGGATTCATCACCACTGGTGGACAAAAGCGAAGTACAGAAGACTTATGGGCAGCTTGATTTACTTGTGCAACATGCGGCTGGACATCAACTTTGTGACTGGTGTACTAAGCAGGTTTTCCAATAAGCCTCGGGAGAACCATTGGAGGGCAGGGATGCGGGTGCTGAAATACATCAAAGGCACACTTGATTATGGCATCACCTATACCAAGGGCAACACCTTGACTAGATTCTGTGACTCAAATTGGGTAGGAGATGTGGACAGTAGGAGATCAATCATAGGTTACTGTTTCTCACTTGGATCTGGAGAGCTGTGTCATGGGTCAGCAAGAAGCAACCCACAGTTGCTCTTTCTTCTACTGAGGCTGAGTAGAAATCAGCATGTTTTGCTTCTTGTGAGGCAGTGTGATTGAGGAGGATTTTAGGGGACATGGGTGCAGTGCAGAACAAGCCTACGTAGTTATCATGTGACAATCAGAGTTGCATGGCAATTGCCAAGAACCCTGTGTTCCATGCTCACACAAAACACATTGAGATTCAATATCATTTTGTATGTGAGCTCATCATGGATGGAGAGGTCAACTTGGTATACTGTTCGACTACAGAGAATGCTGTGGACATCTTCATGAAGGCTCTTGGAAGAGACTTGCTGGAGAGGCATCTTCATCGACTTGGAATTGGGCCGAAAAAGTAAGTTCACTTGCGGGTGGACATTGAGGGGGGGTGTTAGATATCAATGCTCCACTCTCGTGTTAGTACGCGAGAACCAGCTAACTTTACTTGTAAGCCCCCCATATGAGGAGAAGGCATTTGAGTAGCTCGGTTATCCGGTAGGTCCTGGTTTGGACACCAGATGGGAGCGATGTCTGGCCTGATGGGTAGATTGCTTCAGATAGAGTTGGCACACCGCCAACTAGGCTACATGCAAGTGCGGGAAGGCATCCCATGACTAATGGCACTGAGGGTAGATGGAGCATTTCTCGAGGTAGCCCACTCTCGGGTTGCGGGGCCCATTTGGAGCCTCAGATGATCTCGGATGGATTTAGGCCAAACGATGACCATAGGTTAGTTGCTCTATTTTTCACCACGGTTCTATCGTGTGGTCGGTGGCCTATTTCAGGACCGACCCCCAGTCGACCTTTTTGGGTGGACTGGGTCGGTCACCCGATTGGGTCTTACTGACTACTAGTGGTGGCTATATAAGAGCAAGCCCATGAAGCCCATATAATCACTAGCTATAGCAACCCTGATTCCTTAGTAGCCAGCCTCCATCCTCTACCATAGGTGGGATTGAAGTGCATGCAAAGGGGTATTCCCATCGGATATGTGCAGGTTCAAGTAACACACCTCGAGGCCATGTTTTTTGATAATTGTCCCCGACACTATGTGAAAAACATGGTTTAATGCATGATCGACCATATGAACCACATCCGATGGGCATGATACTTTTCACATGCCTCAAAATAGATGCAATTGATCTGCGTGCACATAGGATGAGCATCAGATATGTGTGCCTTTGAATAACTCTCCTCGGAGCGTGTTTTTTGACGGTTTGATGGGTCATCAGCCATGCGAACCATATCGAATGGGCATGATGCTTTGCATGTGCCTCAACATAGGTGGGATTGATGCACATGAAAATCAGGATGCCCATCGTATATGTGTGCCTTTGAATAACACACCTCGGAGTGTGTTTTTCACATGATTGTGCATGACATCATAAGGTGAAAAACATGGTTTAACGTGTGATCGACCATGCAAACCATGTCTGATGGGCAAGATAGTTCGCACGTGCCTCAACATAGATGGGATTGATGTGTGTGCAAATTAAGATGCCCATCAGATATGTGCGCCTTCAGATAACACACCTTGTAGCATATTTTCTAACGATTGTGCATGACACTCTAAGGTGAAAAACATGGTTGGATGGGTGATCCACCATGTGAACCATATCGGATAGGCATGCTACTTTGCACTTACCTCCATAGGTGCTATTCATGCATGTGCAAAGTGGGATGCCCATCAAATACATGCAGGTTTGAATAACACATCTCGAGGTATGTTATTTAATCATTGTGTGCGACATGGGGTGAAGAACATGGTTTAACGCTGATTGACCATGTAAACCACATCTGATTGGGAACGATACTTTGAATGTACCTTTATATACATAGGATTGATGAGTGTGTAAAGAAAAATTCCTATCAGATACGTGTGCCTTCAAATAACACACCTCAGAGTGTGATTTTTGATAATTGTGCATGACACCCTAAGGTAAAAAACATGGTTTGATGGGTGATGGACCATGCGAACCATATCCGATGGGTAGCACACTTTGCCCATCAGATATGTGCAGGTTACAATAACACACCTCGATGCAAACCATATCTGATGCCCATCTGATACATGCAAGTTCGAATAACACACCTCGAGGCATGTTTTTTGCTGATCATGCTTGATGCTAGCTGAGAAACATTATTTAATGCATGATCGACCATGCGAACCACATCCTATGGGAATAATACTTTGCACATGCCTCAACATAGGTGGGATTGATGTATGTGCAAATCATAATGCCCATCGGATATGTGCGCCTTCAAATAACACACCTCAGAGCATCTTTTTTTGATTATTGTGCATGACATCCTAAGATGAAAGACATGGTTTGAAGAGTGATCGACCATACAAAGCATATTCGATGGGCACGATACATTGCACATGACTTAAAATAGGTGGGGTTGATGTGCATGCAAAGTGGGGTGCTCATCGGATACCTGCATGTGCGAATGTCACACCTGGAAATGGGTTTTTGGACGATTGTGTAGGACACTAGGTGAAAAACATGGTTTCATGCTTGATCGACCATACGAAGGACATCTAATGGGCAATATACTTCACACCTGCCTCAACATAGGTGGGATTGATGTGCGTGCAAAGGGGGATTCCCCATCAGATATGTGTGCCTTCAAATGACACCTCGAAGTGTGGTTTTTGATGATTGTGCATGACACTAGGTGAAAAACATGGTTTAATGCGTGATTGATCATACAAACCACATAAAATGGGCACAATACTTTGCTCCTACCTCAAAATAAGTGGTATTGACTCATGTGCAAAGGGGAATGCCCATGGGATATGTGCAGGTTCGAATAACACACCTCGAGACGTATTTTTTGATGATTGTGCCCGTCGACACTAAGTTTAAAACATGCTTTAACAAGTGATCGACCACCCAAACCACATCTGATGAGCATAGTATTTTGTACATACCTCAAAATAGGTGGGATTGATGGGCATGCAAAGAAAGATACCCATTGGATATGTGTGCCTTCGAATAACACACCTCGGAGTGTGTTTTTTAGAGGTTTTTTAATGATTGTGCATGACACTAGTTGAAAAACATGGTTTGATGGGTGATCGACCATGCAAACCATATCTTATGGGCACGATACTTTGTATGTGCCTTGAAATAGGTGAGATTGATGTGGATGCAAAGTAGGGTGCCCATCGGATATGTTCTCGCCTTTGAATAACACACCTTAGAGCATATTTTTTATCGATTGCACATTACACCCTAAGGTGAAAAACATGGTTTAATGCATGATCGACCATGCAAACCATATCCGATGGGCATGATACTTTGCACATACGTAAACATACATGGGATTGATGTGCGTGCAAATTGGGATGCCTATGGGATACGTGCACATTCGAATAACACACCTCGCAGTGGGTTTTTGGACTAATGTGCATGGACTAATGTGCATGACACCCTAAGGTGAAAAATATGGTTTGATGGGTGATCGACCATGCAAACCATATCCAATGGACTGGACACTTCGCATGTGCCTTGAAATAGGTGGTATTGATGCATGTGCAAAGTGGGGTGCTGTGACGCGAAAAATTGATATTTTTTATTTGGCATTGGTATTGTTTTCTTCTATGTTTGATAAGAGTTTGAGTATCAAGTGATAGCCTAGCGGCTCTCACTTATTTCTATTTTCTAAGATATTGTATGGGATTGAGAGGATGAGTGGAATGGATCATTGTAAATACCATAGGTATGAATTATAAATACCTTGATATGGGGTGAGAGTTATTTGTGTATGGGATATTATGGGGTTCTTAGAAACTAGGAAGAGTGAGTCATATAAAGAGGTGGGCTCACGTCCATGTGTTCCAATAATATAAGAGAGATCTTATGCCAAGCATGTGGAAGGCATGTGGAGGAGTGTGGAGTCAAGAGGAATCCTTATAGAATTCCTATGTGGAATAAGGAGGATGTGGACATATGGAAAAGAGAGGGTCCCTATGGGCTCCATGTGGGGAGACTCTTGACTTTCTCAATATTTTAAGCGTCTTGAGCATCTTTTGATGAGACACATGGCAAGAGTAGCCAAAAAGGACATGGATGGTGACATACGGGCTTATGTGATTGATGGGAAAAAGAATCTACAGGCAACAATTGTAAATGGGTGAAGGAGGGTGACAAAATCTCTATAAAAGGAGCCCTCCTCTCCCCTGTTCATCATCTCTTCCATCATTAGGCCTCATGTTGCTGTAGCTCTAGTCTCCTCAAGCCTCTTCCATGAGCCTTCTCTCCCTCTTGTAGATATTCTCTTATGTAGACTCTTGAGTCCATCTCTCTCTAGTTCAATTCTCTCTCTATGTGTAGTCTTGGAGCTTTTGCTCCCTCTTGTATGTATGAAACCTCTTCTTCTCCCTTGTGTTTGTAGTATTTTGAGTGTATTTGAGTAAAGTCTCATTGTCATGGCAATGAAAGTCACTTCTTATCATTTTCCTTGAGTCTCTATTCTTTTTTTCCTATGTTCTTTCTCTTTCTATTCAAGTCTCTAAAGTAGTTCTTGTTCGGCTGCTCACTGTGCACACATGGTCCATCCGTATCTTGAGCCACCATGCAAGCTTCTTCCTCTCTATTCTAGGGGTATTGGATCGTTGATAATTGTGGAGCCTTGAGGGAGTAGTTTGCTAAGGCAAAATTAGCATGGGTGGAGGGCAGTTTTTATGATAGTTTGACCCCCTATTAGTGTTTTGCTCATAACTTTCTGCTCGATAGTCCGATTTTGATGAAACTTATATTACGCAAAGCTCTCTTCAAGGAGCATGTTCTTAAGTGATTAAATCTTGAATCAAATACTATTGTAAAAAGTTATGAACCTCTGTGTTTGATAGTCTGTTTTCATGACAATTTTTACCCCCTTTCAGTAAACTATCCATATGTCTTCAAGCAATTATCTTTTTTCAAGGAAATTTATATTAACACGAAGCTCTCTTTAAGATCTCCCTCCCATGTAATTAGTTTTTTGCATTGGGTCTAGGAGAAGAAGTTATGAGTCTCTGTGTATGACTGTTTATTTCTATGGTAGTTTTTACCCCCTTGGAAGCTAAGAGGTGCGTGAAGTTTCATTACCCCCAACTTCATGTCACAGGTGCTCATCAGATACATGCATGTGTGAATAACAGACTTGGAAGCACGGTTTTTTGATGATTGTGTAGGACACTAGGTGAAAAACATGGTTTCATGTGTGATTGACCATACGAGCCACATCCAATGGGCACGATACTTTGCACCTGCCTCAACATAGGTGGGATTGGTGCTTGTGTAAAGGGGGATGCCCATCATATACATGCGCCTTCGAATGACACACCTCAAGCATGTTTTTTTATGATTGTGCATGACACTAGGTGAAAAACATGGTTTAAAGCGTGAATATAAGACGCAGATCGGTGCAAAGGGCTCACATTTATATCTTCATCTTTGCCACTTTGGTCAACACAACATTTTTTACAAGTTTGATGACAAGCCATTGAAAACTTAAAGGAGTTTATCTTCAAACATTTGAAAATTTAAAGCAATATATTAATAGTGTAATCTTAGCCGTGATGACGTGAAAGTTCAATAAAATAAACGAAAAATACAAAGTGCAAAAGTTATATCCTAATCTATGACACTATGATTAACACAATTCCAATTTTCTTCTTATTGATTAAAGAGAGACAATGTAAAGCTAGGAGACACCTAGATTTTTGTGCTGGATCAAATTGTTCTCAACAATGAGCTCCCTCTTAGTCTGTCAAAATAATCCATCCCAAAATCAAAGCATTTAAAAATCAAAAGAAGGAAATGTGTTTGGAGCATTTGTAAACTCAACGAAGACAAGTTGAAAACAAACCTTAGTCCTCAACAACTTGATCAACAAAGCATTTTGTATAAGGGTATTAAGTTGTGATTTCATATTGACACTACAAAATGCCAATCCAATGAAGAGTTATAACATCTAAAAACAACAATTATGGACGAAAGCATAAAAATGCAAGCAGAGCGCACATTTTAGAAAGCATGAATCAACATGCCAATCGATGCAAGATCAAGTGAGTGAGTGAGAGAGAGAGAGAGAGAGAGAGAGAGAGAGAGAGGGAAGAGCGGGAAGACTAGTTTGGGGGGAAACCACTTTTCAATCCATTATTATTTTTTGAATAATCCGTTATCAGACTTAGAATCCTATCAGGATCTCAAAAAGGTTTTTTTATTTGTAAGTAACATTTGTTTATGCATAAAAATAATAGTTCTTGTTCTGACATTTCGGAATTTTTTCTCCTTTTTCTAAATTTCTCAACATAACGTTGGCCCTCTTGCCATTGGTTGAGAGCTTATTTTTATTTTGGCCAAAAGGCCCCAAAATGAGCTCCCTTTTTTCCTAATGGAAGTCACAATTATAGGTTTGTTAAGTCAACATGGTTTTTTATAAGAAGACATTTATATGGGATTTAGTCTCACCTATTGTCTTTTTGCAGTTGGTTTTTGAGAAGAAGGTCGCAATCTTGATGGCAGAGTGTCAACTTAAGCATGGAAGTCATACTCTATCTCCAAATTTGGATGATGAGACAGGAAGGACAACCATTCTTGTAGCCTTATATGAAATGGTTGGAGTCATTGAGGAGGCTAGGCGGAGTGTTATTGAGAGTCCAATTCATGATGTAAATCACATGGAGTATCTCCAAAGAGACACGAGGGGAGTCCTAGTCAATTAGGTGATTGAATTAGTCTCATATATTCTAGGATTGATTTCTAGTATGTACCAATATTTGGCGGTGATACTGTGTACTTTCTTCTTTAGAGGTTACAATTGTGAAAAATATTTACTTGCTTCATGCTTTGTAAGTATGGCTTTTTGTGTAGTACTATGTGATTTGACTTGTTCTTATTTGCTATCCTTTCTCTTTGGGAAATGCTACATTGGATTTACTCTTTCAATGTTTGAAATCAATGTTTGAAAAGCATTGTGTGAGTGCCTTAGCTCTCTTTCTTCCTTAGTTTGTTTTGTAAATTTTATCCTTTAAAATACCATATATATTTTAAATAGGAGATAATTAAAAATCTCCGTATAAGTTGTTCTTGATTTTTGATGTATTCATATATCAAATAAAATGTATTTCAAATTTTATTCAAATGATGAATGATATTATGAAGTAAAATACCATGCTTTCATGAGATTCATACAAGTTGTCCTTTAAACTATCACGTGTAATATGATTAGTATGCTTAAGATTTTTAATGAATAATTTATACCCAACCACTATATTTCATTCATGGTGGATAATTATTCTTTATCATTGTGTAACATATTGTGTAAAGAAAATAGGATATTTTAAATTTTATTGATTTTTTGGGATGCATTAAAGATAAGGAACAGAAGCTATTATCGAGTTGTCATATTTTTGCGACTTAGACCCTAATAAAAGGGAATACATTAGTATCACATTTTGCCATCTATAAAACAAGATATGATAATATTGTCACTTTTTTTTTGCTATTTAGAAGTGTAAAATAATAACTTAATATAACATTTTAACCATTTAGAACTTGATTGGTATCCTACTTTAATGTCACATTTTGGCCAATTTTAGACTTGTTGAAAGATAACTTTAATGTCACTTTTTGGCCAATTTTGAACCTATTGAAAGATAAGTTTAATGTTGCTTTTTGCCATTGATAATCTCATAAATGATAATTTTGGTCTCATTTTTGGCATTGACAACATAAGAAATGACAACTCAATAAGGAATGGCACCTTCATACCACTTTATAAATGTGACTTGGCCACCTTGTTTTCATTTTTTGCCATTTACAAAATAAGAAATGACAACTTATGTGTCACCTTAAATGATAACTTATGTGTCACCTTTTTGACATTTTCAACCTTAAAAAGGGCAATTTTTATGGCACTTTTTGCCATTTAAAACATAATACTTGGTAACCTTAACATCATACATTTGCTATTTCTTTAACATTTAATTTCAAGTCTGGTGATTCCCTATGGTGCATACTCCCTCAAGCCTTTGTATAGCCCATTCAAGTTCCAATATTTCTCTTTAACATTTAATTTCAAGTTTGGTGCCATTTCAACAAACTTTGGTGCAATTAAATACATTATGAAATGGCAAAAATATATGATGGTGCATGTGGAAATGGCGGCATAAAAGTGCCATTTAATGAGTGAAAAATTTAGGCGAGCGGATGCACTTTTGGCAAGCGAATCTAGGCGAGCGGTTGCAGTTTTAGGCAAGCACGTGCAACTTTTTAAGTACTTTTTATAGTTTACGTGAGCAATGGCTGCTTTAATCAATTATGGACTTTTTTCTTTTAAATAATAGTATGGATATTATGTGACCTAAAAGCCCTAGGCCTACAAAAATTTCTTCCATTACAAGGGGGTTTAGGGTTATATATGAGGTTGTATACATATATATATATATATATATATGCTTATATATATAGAGAGAGAGGATAATGTTGAGAGAGAGAGAGAGAGAGAGAGAGAGAGAGAGAGCCCTTTAGCTCAACCATCCTTTTGCCATCTTAACTAATTGCTGGCCTTGCAAGGTGGTTCTTATTCCAGTATATTCCTCTCTTGTATTTATCCTTTGAAGACATCGTATATTTTTCCTAGGTTGGTTGACATAATCATATTCAGGCCTATGGGTATTACTCTCCTCAGGTCGACTTACGTGTGCTAGTCTTCATTGCTTGTTCATAGTCTCCCTATCAACTTCCAGGTGTGTTCTCTCATTGTATAGCTATCACATACCAAACAACGTGTACCACCTCCAAAGTAGTTGAAGCAAATGTAGACAAATTCTTTTAGTCATGAGCCAATTTGGGGCTTTCATTGGGTGAGAGCCCCAAACTGGCTTGTGATAAAAAAATCCATATGACTCCAAATATGGCCATGTTTGCAGTCAAAATGACCGCAATGATATGAATGAGTCCATTTATCATGTTAGATTGCCAAAAATTGTACAAATTTAAAAAGTTTTACTTAAAATACTTAACTTTCCATGAGCCAATCTGGGGGTTTCGTCGAGCAAAAACCCTAGACTGGCTCGTGACCAAATTTTCTTTTCCCCATAACTTGGTCTATATGACTCCAAGTCATGAGAAATGGACTCTTACATATCTTCTTATCATTTTGACTACAAACATGACCATATTTGGAGTCATATGGACCAAGTTATGGGGAATTTTTTCGGTCACGAGCCAGTTTGGGGTTTTCGCCGGTTGGGGGCCAGATTGGCTCATGGAAAGTTAAGTATTTTAAGTTAAACTTTTAAAATTTGTAAAATTTTGACAATCTAATGTGATAAATCGACTCATTCATATTATTGCGATCATTCATGGCCAGTTTTGGAGTCACATGGACCAAGTTATGGGGAAATTTTTTTTTGGTGATGAGCCAGTCTATAGCTTTCATCGAGCGAGACCTATAGATTGGCTCATGACTAAAAAAGTTTGTCAACATTTGTTTCAACTACTTTGGCTCAAATTGCAGCAATTTGGTCCAATAACTTGGTTTATATGACTCCAAATATGGTTATCTTTGTAGTCAAAATGATCTGAATGATACGAATGAGTCCATTTCTTATGTTAGATTGTCAAATATCTACATATTTAAAAAGTTTTATAAAAATACTTAACTTTGAGTTAAAGTGCACCAAAATTTTCATTGTACTTTGACTTAAAGTGCACCAAATGATGGGAGCCTTTTTGGAGTTTATATTGACCATTGTGGAGCTTATGACTGATTGTGCTTATGATTGTGGAGCTTATGACTGATTATTGTGGATCTTATGACTGATTATCCTTTTATTCAGTGGAGCTTATGATTGCTTACATTTTGTGTTGTGGAGCAATGCGTGTGGGCTATATATCCTATTTTAATATTAATTGTATCATGCATTTGTGTACTTGAAAATGGTCTCCACAAGAAGCCAACAATGCGTAGCTTTGCAAGATCCCTTGTTCTTCCATTCCTCACTAACTCACTGATAAAAGGCATGTTCTTGCACAAAAAAGGGCATGGAGAAGACTAGTCAGTACCTTATCTCATACCAATCTTACCATAGAGTAGGGACCGCTCACCTAACTTCAATCGCCTAAACTACTAAAAGCTATAGATTAACTATGACCGCTCACCTAAAATGTGACCACTCGCCTAAACATTTTCCCCCCATTTAATAATGTAGAAATGGTAGTTTTAGGCTACCATTTCTACTTGGTTTTGTAGTAGTGCTTGGAATAGCAGTGTTTGTGGTTTTTATTTTTTTGGGGTTAACTTCTCGAAAATTTAGTTGAGGCCTCAAGATCCAATTTTTGCATTGAGTATATTATGGAGGAATGCACCAAATGAAAAATGGTAAATTTGAGGATTCAAACTCCAATTTGTTGAGAAAGAGCTCTATGATTTTTCGTCAAATAGATAGGATTGCTAGTAGCAGCAACTCGCACGCTTGCTCTTCATAGCTATAAGATTGCAATGTGATTCTCTGAGAAAAGTGATTGTGATCCACTAATCAACAAGAACAAGAATGCATATTTTGATCGGGAGGAGTAAGAATCAATCAATTGTTCAAATGAACACTCCAAAATTAAAGTTAATGCAACAACTGAAATAAATCAATAAGAACAAGAATGTGTTCTATAGATGGGGACGATCAAGAATCAATCGAGAAATTGGTTGAATGGACATTACAAAAGCTGATCAAACAAGGAAAATGGAATAAGAAACATAGTTATTAGCTGAGATGAGGCTGAAATCAAGTAGAGATGATTCAATCCAACCACACAAACACTTCAATTTTTCAGCATCCATCTTCTTGAAGGGATTGATGCAGGCTCGATATTGCATTGTTAATCTAGAGAAACCTATGGTCATGTTGGCTTCCTCTGTTGTATCAGTGAAATCTCCATTCAAGAATGTAGGATACTTGGGGTTTATTACTTTGTATGTACCATACTTGCAAAGTAATTTACCCTAAAAAACAAATCTATGTGGTGCACAATCAGATAGGTGGCTTATCCCAAGAGAAACAAGAGAATTCCCCCCTCCTACAAAGCTGTCTTTAGATGGAACTATTGCTTTAGCATTGGATGGGCAATTGTGTGGTGTGTGTTGCATGTTCTTGAACTCATTAAGTCCACTGTATGAGTTTACTTCAACATTTACTTCTTTGGAAATAAGTTGCTTGCTTATTGCCGATACAATTGAAAAAAGAGTAAGATTGTAGCTTTTTACATTAAACTCAAAGAAGAAGATCAATGTATATTTGTTTGAAATAGAACTAACCACAACATAACTCTAAATGAGTGGGTAACAATACAAGAATCAAAGTGTATTCATAGTTCATACATAAGGATATGAATAAATTTGAGTTAACATTGATCGTGTAGGTACAAAATGCATAGCGTCCACTCATTAAGCAATTTATATTTAGTTATTTGTCAAACTTATATAAACAATAATAACAATGAAATGATAAAAGTACATATCATTTTCTTAAAAGTTGATTATAAATTGCAAAGTTTTCTGAAGATCAATCAAATAGTAACATTTGCTAGTACATTGTCCAATTAATCTGAATCAATTTTAATCACTTCATTTGGTTTTTTTGTTGATGGGGATATTTTTCCAATGCAAGGTTTCACATGCACATTTTTATGCGAGCATTGCCGCAATGGAAGTAATTGTAGACTTAATACTAATGTACTCCGAGTTTTTGTGAATGAGTTTCTTCACTGATTCAAGCAAAGTTAAACAATATCAAAACATATCTTTTAAGAAGTAAAACCAAGAAAAAAAAACAAAGTATTTACCTTGGGCATACGCCTCCTGAGCCACCTCATGAAATGAATTCTTTAAAGACAGCCGGGGGGTTTCCTTTATTGGTGAATTCTTCAACAAGTTTTTCTCAGGGGGTCGGCTTGGAGAGGCAAGCAAGATCAAGTTTGCTTTAGGAGAGGGAGGCGATGATGTCCTCTCGACAAACGAACATGCAAATATTGTACTTGCACAAATGTAAAAAATACAACGGGAATATAAATGAAAATTAGTAGGAACCACTGCTACATTTTCTAAAATTGTCAATGTTAAAATCTTAATGTTTTATGTTTGTAAACATTGTAATTTGGATGAGTACCAAAACCAAATTTGCTTATAAGAATACGCAGACGATTAAAAAATTTCTGAACTTGTTGTTCAACTAAACTGTCTAATAGTGATTAGCTACATGCAAAGATAAAAAACTTTTTCTCAAAATGCTAATACTGAAGTGAATAGACTGCTGCAAGGTATTGCAATGACCAGTCGAACTACAATACATAGAGGATGGGCTATAGAATGTAGAGTGCAATGATGACTAGTTCAGATAAAGAGTACTCAAATGCTCCTTCAGCAAGACTACAACATAAATAACCTACACCATCGCAACATAAGTAA
The DNA here is from genome assembly GCF_047967505.1 of Dipteris shenzhenensis. Taxonomy (NCBI): domain Eukaryota; kingdom Viridiplantae; phylum Streptophyta; class Polypodiopsida; order Gleicheniales; family Dipteridaceae; genus Dipteris; species Dipteris shenzhenensis. Next base: position 44,773,236 of record NC_141624.1, on the reverse strand, counting down.
GAACGCATCAATGTAAAGAAAGCACTGGGAGAATACCTTCACCAATGCAAATCAACAAAAACAGGTGTTTATATGTATCTTACATCACGCGTCAGGTTTGTCAAAATAAATACAAAAACATAACCTCATTTCTGTGGAGCAAGGAAAGGAGTAACGAGTGCATACAAAGCTCTGTGCTTATACTTTGTTTGGATTCTACTCACCAGAAGAGATCGCTGGAAGGTCGTTCACTATTTTTTGGCCACTGGGACTAGTTCTTCACAGAATGGTTTTCTTTTCAAAGAAGGTCTTGGAGCACATCTTAGGCTTTGTCACATCACACAAGGACAGAAGCAGGGAGTAATGCAATGCTTCGTCACATCGCACAAAGATTGAGATGGGCCAAAGAAGAGAGTGTGGAATCGCGCGGCCAAAAAAGCAGAGAGTGTGGAATCGCATGGCCAAAGAACCAAGGTGCTAGTACATGCAATGCTTCATAGTATTACGGCTTCCTAATCACACAATTAGTGGTTGTTGCCATCCATACATGCAGAGGGCGAAGACAGATAACACAATAAGCCAAAACATAGTTTAGAGACGAAACGAAGGTCGTTTAGAGATGGAACGAAGGTTGAAAATGATGACTATACATCGTAGTCAATAATGAAGAGGTCCCCGCTTTCGCAAAATCAATATATTCAATCACCAATGCAAGAAAATACATTGCATGCATTAGTATGCATGCGTAAACCTTCGAAAATCATTTTCAGAGCCTTTCTCAAACACTTTCTATATTGCGTTGCAGTTTAGCAGGCCGTCAATTAAACAAATGCTACTCATTGTAGTTTGGAAAAACGTCAATGAAAGGGATGAATTGAAATCAATACGATTACCATCAGCAACGTTTTTAGCTTTGACAGATTCCTACAAGACTTGTCGAGTGGCTTTTTCATTGCATGGAGTAGTAGGAGAATCAATAATGCTAGGACATGCTTTTGCAAGACTTGTAGAATGACGAAACTATTAGAATGATGAAACTACCAATCGAGAAGAAAGAAAGGACGATGAATAGAAATCAAAAAATTGGATTACCTTCAGCGAATGTATTGCTATCGGTATCCATAAAATCACTAGAGGCATCCATACGAATGATTCCAAAAACAAGAAGAAGGAAGAAGCTATTGAGTTCATCTCCAAACTTGCTTTTAAATAGGCAGAAAGAGAGGAGAAGCAAAAGGAATTCGTCCTTCACGTTCATTCTCCACAAAGATATGGTGCAAATATCTTGCAATTGAAAGCCATGACAAAAGAGCGTCGAAAAGCCCATTAGCCTCCACAACATAATGGAGACCATGTAGTCCAATAACTATGCCAACACACATGCAGAAGAAAGCCAACAAGGTTTGGACACGTGGCTAGTCCACATATTACGTATTTTTGGATATTTTAAATTTTGAATATGGTAAGGCTACCCCCCATGGACAGGCCAAAAGGGCCTTTGACAATTGCACCTCTATCTTATATGTTCCTTTGTGGGGCCCAAAACAAGAAACCCAAAACAAGAAACTCCTATCAAGATTCATGAGGGACGTGAGACATATAGGGGTAATTGAATGGCAGAATATATTGTGTAATAAAATGAGGCAACTGGACGAGTGGTAGTACTGGCCTGCAAGGAAGATTTAGGAGGGAGGTTGGCAAGAACGAGGAAATCTTAACGTGAACCATGGCTCGGCAGGGGACTCTCGTGCCCACCACCCACATAACACACAATGCATGCTAACGCGCTTTCCTATCACCTTCCCGTGTGCCCTGGTCCTACCTAACCTGTCATCCAGACTGTCTCTTGTTTCTTGCCAACGTTTACGTCTATTCGGAGTACCCTTATCACTTTCGAATGCTTTCGTCGCTCATTGCTGCCCAACTTCGAGTCCAAATATCTGGAGCTTCTTAGAGTTCCTCGTGCATTAATCTTGGCTTGAGCAGCTCACACCTTTTCTTTCAACTATGTCTGGCCCTGGCTTCGGCGGCCCACCCGGGGGGGGCGGTCCAGGAGGCGATCCACTCTTGAACTGCTTGTGCTGTCCTTGTATGCTGGTTTCTTCGTTGGTTGGAGGTCTTCTGGGGTGCCTGTGCGCTCCATTTGGGCATTGGGGAGGAGGCGGCGGTTGGGGAGGAGGACCGCCTAGGTTCGGAGGAGGAGGAGGTCCAGGGGGAGGGTTTGGAGGACCTGGTGGTGGATTCGGAGGAGGAGGTGGGGGGCCAGGCGGAGGATTCGGAGGACCTGGTGGTGGATTTGGAGGAGGAGGAGGCGGGCGCTGAGCTGCGTTCACTCACCCTGAATGTAGCGTTGTTCCATGGATCCAGTCCATGCGCACAGGTATTGATCAGGTGTATCCCCTTGGGCTTTCTCTAGCTTCTTTCCTTCGCGCACCGCCTATCTCATTCGCTGCATCATTTTTAGATGGGTAGTTCCTGATTAACCCATTGTCGCCTCGACTTATGCTTCTCTTGTATCCAGTTGCCGTTTCCTCAGCCAGCGTGAGATTCTCAGCGAGAGAATAACTTCGATCTTCAGGTAGCTGCCGAAGCTACGAGGAAGTTAGCTTATTCTCCTGTCTCGGCCGTACTCCATCAAGTGGCTTTCTTGTTTCGAACGTTGTAGATCTACTCTGAATATATATTCAGCTCATTCTTGCCCAGTTTAGACTCTTCTTTTACCTTGTGCTCAGTCCAAGAACTAGATTTTGAAAAATTTGAGATGCTGGTTGTCAGAAGTTGGGCTTGCGTAAATGAGCAGTAATTTGAAATGTCTTCTTTCAGAATATGTGGCTCCGTTCAAGTCATACTTGCTTAAGCCGGTCATCATTTTCTGGCTGGAGATGGAAAATGTATTGAGTACACTAGCCATATGAGGTGATAGTACTTGGAAGGAAATGTACATTTATTGAGATTCGCAATACTCAAAAGGTGAACTAGCATGCATAGACTACCCGGTTTGATAATGTATTCAATCGTATTCTTGTGACTAAATTAGAAGAGTTTTATTAATGCATTCTATCGTTTTCTTTTCTACGTTTAACAAGCATAAATATTTTTCCCTTTGGTATTGTCAATTGATGCGAAACGGAGATTCTCTAGGTTATGCATTGTCAATTCAATCGAAAGTTTTGGAGGAGAAAGAAGTATAACTGAATATGTTTTTGATTCCAAATGATCGAAGTGGAGTGAAGTTTTCTTGTAAAAATATAATTACTTGTCTTTTTAAAGTTTTTGCAAGCAAAAGATCAAAGGCACTCAATGTTAAAACCCAATGTGTTATGTATTGTGACTTTAATGTTAGAATGCAATGTGTTAAATATCATGGTTGGTCACTACATCCTAGTATTTCATTAAAATGTTTTAAAATAAAAGAATGCAATCATCAATTAATCAAAACAAATATTAAACGATGGTGTCAAACAAAGAGAAATGATGAATCGTGAAAGATTATGCAATTGATTGATCTATTCTTATGAATAGCATGATTCTTTACTTTGTGTATATGACTAACTGTCTCACTTTTCTACATGGTATCAATAATCATTAAGTATTCATATTAGGTAAGAATTGTAAAAGATTATGTAACTAATTGATTCATTCATATGATTAGCTCTAAGTCTTTATCCCTATAATATTTATAATGTGCTATATACTTCAAGGTGTGTCATTAAGTATATTGAAATTGCGTGTTTATAGATTATTTTATGGTTTGAAAAGCATAAATGGTATCTATATAGTATGCATATTTACTAGAAGGCTTTAGCTTTCTCGACGAAAATATCGATGTTTTTGTATATATATTTTTTGGACGGATTCAAAGGACTCAAATGAACTGATCGAGGGATAAAAGTATATACACATGTCGAAGATATACAACATTGTTTGTTACAAAATTGTCCTTTCGAAAATGGTGATACAAAATCGCTCAAACGAGTCGATATACAAAAGCATATACATGGCAAAGTATATGTAAAGTATTACTACTACTATTGCTCATTTGAATCGTCATCATCGTCGATGGCATTGTCTTGTCTTGCAGGCTTGATCCTTGGTCCTTGTGAGTTGTGCTTGATCCTTGGCTCTCATGAGCTACGTCTGATCCCTGGTCCTCGTCGAAGCCATGTAAGCCTAATCCTTCATCATCATTGCTCACCTTCGTTGATGGGACGCTAGAGCTTTGATTCTAAGAGTGAAACCATATTAATTAAAAATTAGATTAGAACTTAAAGAATAAAACAGTCTAAAAAGTGAGATTATAAGTAGGAGTAGACTTATACCGTGCGAGCAATCACCTCAGTTTAATTGACCATCGCTCTTATTGCCTCTTGCTCAATAAACCATGGCTTTGTTCTTATGTGAAACGCATGTCTCATCTCTGTGTTTGTAGGAAGGCGACTCATCGCAGCTTGCTGTGGGTCCAATTTACGAGAGTTAGATGAAGTGCATGTAATATGTAGTAAAACAAATAGAACAACACATTAAATGAGAAGAATTAGAACTACCACGGTTGCCTCGAATGCCAACCGTTCGCCTGGACCAAAGTGTGTAAGTACCTATGGTGTCCAGCTGTCTCCTCGCAATCCTCCTCTGACTCTCAAACATTTCGGGATGGAAGTATGCAAGGTTGACCTATGATGCTTTAAGACCAAACCCATGCGCTCGCATGTAATTCTCATTGAACTCCTAATTTATGGGATTAGGGTATTTTGCTTTCAATTCATCGATGATCGTCTGCTTCTTTTGGTCATCTTGATACCACTAGTTAGTAGCTATGTCACTCCTGAAGTGGTGGCTAATCAACCGCCTCATGGTGGCCATCACTGCTGTGTCCTTTTTATCTTCTATTATCTCTCCAGTAGTCATGATTTGATAGGACATGTCCTCAACCGGGTAAGGAGGACTCATGGTAGTGGCAGAGTCAAAGTGAGTGGTGTTTGTGCGATCACTTTCAGAGCAAGGAGTAGTAGTGGTAGTAGGAGAGGGCAAGGGACGTGATTGGTATTGGGTCTCGGGACCAAGTGGAGACCTATAGGGATGTGAGTGTGCTGACTCGTCTACATCTCCTGAATTAGCACAACATAAGTGACCCCTCCTACTTTTCCTTTCCTTATGATGGGCACACCCATGTGATGACCCCTCAATCGAAGGGGCTAGAGGGGACGGCTGGGCAGTAGGTCCAACTATCGGTGTAGGCGAGGGAATTGCTGAGGTCCTCTGGGATAGTAGAGAGAAGAATCTTGTTGCCTCCTCATTGGTCATCTATGCCACAAACTTGTCGGGACTCCCGACAAAGCCATGGGCTACTAGCAAAGGAGTTTCTTGAGGGGTAGTCACAGTGCTACATCCGAGAGGAGTCAGGACAAGGGTAGTCGCAGGGGTAGGCCTTTGAGGTGTCGCCTGAGGAAAATCAAAGTCCTTTGGAGAATAGAGATCATGATGTCTCCTCCTACAAGGGTTTTTGTACTTGTCGGACGTGCGACGTGATCCCCTGTCTAACGTAGATGCACACACGAAAACAAAAAACAAAAAACAAGAGCGGGCAAGAAGCGGAAAGCATATGAGGGAAAGCGAACAGAAGCAAAAGAGAAGGAGAAGCATAAGAGAAGAAGAGGGAAAAGGAAGAGAAATAAAAGGAAAAAAGAGATTGAAAGAGGGAAAAATAACCAAATATGCATAAGAGAAAAAAGAGAGAATAAAAATGCATAAGAGAATACATTGAGAAAGCATATGCTTATGCTCATGCATAGGCATATGAGCATAGGCATAGGCATATGAAAAGGCATAGGCATAGGCATAGGTATATGCTTATGAAAAGAAGAGAAAAAGAGAGGGAAAAAGAAGAGATTGAAGGAGCAGGAGAAGGAGACATATGCTCATGCATAAGCATAAGCATAAGAAAAGGAAGAGGAAAAAAGAGCATAACATAAGAAAAAAAGAAAAGAAAGCATATGCTTATGCTTATGCATGAGCATATGAGCATAAAAGAAAAAGAGAGAAAGCTTAAGCATAGGCAAATACATATGCTTATGAAAAGAGATTGAAAGAGGGGAAAGAGGGGAAGAAAGAGAGAGGAAAAGAGGAAAAGAGGAGAAGGAGAAGAAGAAGGAGAAGGAGACATATGCTCATGCTTAAGCATAAGCATAAGAGAAGGAAGAGGGAAAAAGAGCATACGCATAAGAGAAAAGGAAAGAAAGCATATGCTTATAAGATGCATAAGCATAGGCAAATACATATGCTTATGAAAAGAGATTGAAAGAGGGGAAAGAGGGGGGGAAAGAGAGAGGAAAAGAGATTAAAAGAGGGAAAAAGAAGAGGGAAAAAGAGCATAAATATAAGAGAAGGAAGAGGGGAAAAGAGATTGAAAGAGGGGAAAAATAAGAGAAGGAAAGGAGGAAAAAAGAGATTGAAAGAGGGGAAAAAAGAAGAGGGGAAAAGATATTGAAAGAGGGGAAAAAGAAGAGAAGGAAAGGAGGGGAAAAGAGATTGAAAGAGGATAAAAAGAAGAGGGGAAAAGAGGGAAGAGAGAAAAAGAAGAGGGAAAAAGAAGAGAAGGAAGAGGGAAAAAGAGGGAAAGAAGAGGGAAAGAAGAGGGAAAAAGAGGGAAAGAAGAGGGAATAAGGGAAGAGAGGAGAAGAGAGGGTTCCTACGCCCATCGTTGCAGCTAGCGCCTTAAGCTATAGGCCAATGCAAATAGCAAAAATAACAAAATGAAAAAAGAGGAAGCACTTTCTTACCTCGAATAGTCCCACTCGGTATTTTGTGGATTGGCCCTACAAAAGAGAGGAAACATACCATTTTTCAAATAACTAGCTAGAGAAAGGAGGAGTTTAGAGAAGCAACTTCTCAAAGGGATTGGATTTAGGAGACAAGCATAAGCCTACAAACAAGGAGAAAGCATAAGCCTACAAACAAGGAGAAAGAGAAGGAAGAGAAATACAAAAAGAGAAGAGGTGAGTCTTCTTTCTTTCACCAAATCTCATTTTTTGTCCTTAACCTCTGAAAATTAAGCATGAAAACTAGCACATTGCCTTAGTAATATAAGGAGAAACATGCTTCAACACTCACAAAACAAACTTTCACAAAAAATGAACCTACATTGCTTAAAGAGACTCACCTTCTTGAAAAACTTCTTTTGACACAAGTAGAGAGGGAGCACAAGTGTTAGGAGAGGGGCTCAGTAGAGGTGAGGAGTAGAGAATAGAGAGGAGGAAAGCGAGGTCATTGAATATAAGGTGGGAGAAGAGATTTTTGCTTTTCTCGCAATAGAGATGTCAAAGATAGCATTGCGTGGGGTTTCGGGTTTAAGCCCCCAGAGTCGCTATATAGCGATGCTAGTTAGTCACTATATAGTGACGTTTATATCCAAAAAGCATCGCTATATAGCAACGGAACATGACAAAGCGTCGCTATATAGCGACAAAACAAGGCAAAGCGTCGCTATATAGCGACGGTTTAGGGCAGTTATTATTAAAAGAGAGAAAAGAAGCTCATGGGTGGCTATTTTTTGGATCTTAATAGATTTCCTTGCAGCTCATGTTGTGATTTTGGAAGTGTGCAGATGGAAGGGATGCGAGTGGAAGCTCATCAGATGATGCGCCAATGTCGGGGAGCATAGAGTGGCTTACGGAGAGCATGTATTGTCATTGCACTCATTGCAAGCAAGAAGTATGACATCAACATTGTATTATCATGCACCACTTGTAGATGTATGGGGAGGAGCCCGAACCAATACCCATCGTTGGTGTTGCATGTGGTAATGGATCATCGGTAAGTCAATGCTATTTGAGTGGATGGTTAATATTGGATACCATTATGACACGAAACCTTGAGACAAGATCTTATATTTACACGAAATCTTGAAACATGATGAGGAGGGTGGCGAGGGTGCACATATATCTTCACAATTTGAGCAAGACTATAGTCTCCTGGATGATGACGAGGGTATGGTGGACATGATGGATTCTATTTTTAGGGGCACTACATCACATGTACACGTGATGTCAGAGTCTGAGGTCAAAATGCGAGAGTTGCAATCAACACAGTTGTACGAGGGTGCTAGGATGTCTAAACTACGGGCTTGTCTCTTAATCTTGAATCTGCAAGCAAACTATGGGTGGTTGGATGCAAGTGTCTCAGCCTTAATGAGGTACGGTTCCCGCATTAATTTGACTCATTATTTGGATATAGTTTGTTTTGAGAATCATCATCATTTGAAGCATATGTATGTTTGAATTGTGACTCTCTTTTATCATTCTCTTTGTTATCCTGTCTTTTTGTCTCTTTTCTCCTCTCTTTTTCTCTCTTATCTCCTCTTTTCGTCTCTTTTCGTCTCTTTTCTTCTCTTTTATCCCTACTTTTTCTCTTTTCACTTTCTCTTTTTCTCTCTTATCTCCTCTCTTTTTTTGTCTTTTTTCTCCTCTCTTTTCTCCTTTTTCTCCTCTCTTTTCCTCTCTCTTTCCTTCTCTTTTTTCCCACGTGAAGCTTCAATAGCCTACCATTGGGCAAACAAATATAGACTTCTGTCACTCTAATTCAAAGAATGCAGGAGTCTGTAAATGTTTGCTTAATGTCAAGCTGTAGGATTCTAAGCTTGCTCAATGTCTTACAGGTATTCTAAGCTGTAGGATTAGTGACATGACTTCTTTGTTGCTTTGAGGATCATCATTATTCAAAGCCTATGTATGTTTGAATTATGATAGGTTGCTCCAGAAGATGTTGCCTGCACCAAATACCATGCCTGCATCAAGAGATGAAGCGAAGAAGATGCTAACAATGGTGATATGGATTATGATACCATCCATGCTTACCGTAATGACTATATTCTCTTTCATTGTGAGCATAGAGATTTGGCTTATTGTCTAAAGTGTGGGGAACAACGATATAGAGATGACTTACAGAGTGAGCAGATACCGGTAAAGGTCTTGAGACACTTTTTCATCATTGCAAGAATATAGCATATGTTTCGATGCAAATTGATAGCGGAGTTGATGACATGGCATGCATCTCATCGGTCCACTGATGACACATTGAGGATTCCCATAGATTGTGTAGCTTGGAAGAACATAGATAGTCAGTGGTCAGACTTTGCGAGGGAGCCACACAACTTGCATCTTAGGCTCGCCATGGACGGCATGAATCCTTTCGGGTTATGCTCGACATCTTGGTCGACATGGCCCATAGTCTTGGTGAATTACAATATCCCACCGAGGCTAACAATAAAGAAGGGACACCTCATACTTGCACTACTTGTGCCAGGGAAGTACAAAGCTAAAAATATGGACGTATACATAGCACCTTTGATAGAGAAGTTATAGATCTTATGGAGAGGAGTGCGAGTCTTTGATATTTCCAGAGCTCCTAGACATACCAATGATATTTTGCTCAGGGGTATCTTGATGTGGACCATGCATGACTACCCATGATATGGAGAGTGCGCAGGTACATGGTTGTGTCTTTACATGTATAATATAGGATTATGCTTTTATGACTCTCTTTCGCATGCATGTCTTATACTAACACATTCATGCATGCATGCAGGACTTGTTACGAATGGGTACCATGCTTGTCCTGTCTATGGACCGGAATCGCTTGCATGATACTCCAAACATATGAGGAAAAATATTTATGAAGGTCATGCTCGATACCTTTCGCTGGACCATCTCGCGCGTGGAGGTTAGCTTGATCCACCACCACCATATTTGAAGGCATGACTAGATTCAGGCTTGGAGGGCGAATGGAGAGGAACCTCCTTGTGGTATGAAGAGGCTATCAATCTTTCACGAGCTTCCTTATTGGGGTCAGTTACAAATCAATCATCTCTTGGATTCCATGCATATCTTCAAGAATGTAGGGGCTACTATTTGGGCACACTTGGTTGGTTCCAAAGACTCGAGAGGAGTGTGAGAAGACTTGCGTAATATGAATAGGATGTCTTGTTTATGGCCCCAAGTGCATGCTTCAAGAAAAGTTATCCTCCTGAAAGCAACATGGATTCTCTTTATGAGAGAGGAGGCAGCGGTCAAGGCAGACATTGCCTCTTTTCAAACACCCATAGGGTACATGCGTTGCTTGAAAGGAGCATTTTCAAAGGACAATAAGCTTAGTGGGCTCAAGTCCCATGATTGGCACAAGATCTTACAAGTATTCTAAGCTATAGAATTAGTGTACCGATAATCATGATGTGTTAGTGTAATTATGATTATGTTATATTGTTGACATGACTTCTTTGTTGCTTTGATAGTTCATCCTCTGAATTACAATAAAAGAGTGCTTGCAAGAAGATGTTAGAAATGCTATATTCAAGATCAGTGGTATTGTGAGGTATGCTTACTATCAAATTGCATTGATCGCATTTTCTTCAATTTAAGCTAAATAATCTGTAGACTGATTATGAATATATCTTACATGGGCATGTGAAATAGGTGGATATCTCAAAAAGAGATCTCCATATCAAGCATCGAGAAGGCTAGGGTGGAATCCATCAAAGCCATATGCTTGCTTAAGAAGCACTTTCCCTCGAGCATTATGACAACTCAAGTGCACTTGCTTGTGCACATAGTTGATGAGGTGGCCATTGCACCGTTCATAGTCAGTGGATGTTTTTTCTCGAGCGGTTTGTGAAAACTTTGAAGGGATTTGTAAGACAAAGAGCAAGACCAGAAGCAAGCATGGCAGAGGGATGGCTTGTGCAAGAGTCATTAGTATATATCACGGAGTTTCTTGCATCCATGGATCCTGATATGCTGCAAGCTTGGCATAATAAGGATGATGATTGCATCATTGGCGAGGTTTTCCAAGGAAAAGGGATCGAAAGAAAGATGAGCGAAGAGCAAATGGAGAAATTCAATAAGTTTTGTATCCTCAATAGCAAGGAGATGCAGAAGTAGCCAAAGCAGAAAGAATAAATGCAAGGACGAAATTTAGAGTAATGTACAGGCGATCGCAACCATATCCACAGGATCTCACCCTTCTTCCCATTCACATGTCACTTGATTGGCTACAAGTGGCTCTATGTAAAGCCGAATGCAATGGAGAGACAATAAATGAGTGCGAGTGAGAGTTATCATCTGGATGTATGATGCATGTAAGTTTCTTACCTCTTAACGTAATTAAGTAATTTTTTGTGAGAAAAAAGGCTATAAAATAGATGCATCTTCATTGTTTTAATGATGCTCTTTTATAGTACAAAAAGTATAGTGCATTATGGTCATATGGACGACATTTTTGCATGGAACACATCGATTCAAAGAGAGTCACGTATGATTCTGGAGTCATGGCTAACTTCACACAAGATAACCGAGCAAGTGCTTTGGATACCAATCTTCTCTCCTCACAGTTGGATTATTGTGGAACCATACGCGAAATCTATGAAATTGATTTCAAACGATTTAGTATTTTCATTCTTGATGTAAATTGGTTTAGAACTATTTACAACGGTCTCCATGCGACAGTGAGAAAAGACAATAGTGGTTTCTTTACAATAGACTCCACCAAACTTTGGACCAATGAACGTGATACTTTTGTTCTTCCCGAGCACTATGAGCAGGTGCATACTAATGATTTAATTAATCGAAGCTTTCATTTTTAAAGATCCATTGATACATGCAATTAAGCATAATTTCATATATATAATTGATGGCATTTGGCACCCATCTTCAATATAGGTGGTTTTTCATCCGGATCATTCTGATCCAAGATGGTGGTATGTGGTCCAAGTTGCACAATGAAGTAAGCAAAATTTTGAAGATAGAGATGTGGATATGGAGATGCCACTACCAATGCTGGATCCAATTGATCCATATGGATCTAGCAAAGAAGATGAAGATCATAATATGAGCCAAGAGGAAGATGTGCATGATGACATCATACGGGAGGAAGATGGAGATCACGATATTGAGGAAGAAGATGATGATCATCAAGAATCACCACACTTTATTGAAGAAGATGATCAAGTACTCTTAGGTGAACATACAATGCTAGAGTACAATGATGATATAGGAGATCAACTCGGTATAGAGTTAGAGATAGACTTGTTTGGCACATTAGGATGAAGTCGTTGATGTAAATGCTCTTCATTGATTTTTTTCATCTCAAACTTGGACATGAATATATGAGCTTCAAAGGCTTGATGTACATGCTCTGGTACTTTTATTCTCTCAAAGGATCAAACATGTATGAAAATGAAAAAAAATTTGTCATTGGGAAAAACTATCTTTTAAGGTCGATATGGGAAAAAAACTCTTTGTAAAATGTCGCTATAGGAAACTGTCTCAATGTCGCTATATAATGGCCATCACCAATCTGATAAGTGTTGCTATATAGTGACTTTAGGCAAGCATGGCTATATAGTGACATTTGCCTAAAGTCGCTATATAGTGATCCTTAATGAAGCCCGCTTCCAATATCGATGATTAGCACCTCGCGCATGCTAAACATTGGTACTTAGGCATCACAATAGGATCCGTGTGTAGTAGTGATTTCCACATCTATGAGTACTCAAATTGTGTGCGATATCACATGTTGAAGTGCTAAATAGAACAAATAGTGTGCTATAGAGATATATGGTGTGCCACATCTATGTACACTTGAAATGTTCTGATATATTGTTGTTTTCATGATATGAGTAGCACAAAAGTGAGCCATATTGAAAACATAGTTCCGCATCACTCAAATTGTGTGCTGTGTAGCATATTCATCAGGTTGAATAGCACAATCCCTGTGCTATATACTATACATGGGAGTTTTTATGTCAATGTATACTTAAACTTTTTTTCTATATAGCAAAGTCCCATGGTTTGAATAGAAAAAATGGTGAGCTAAGTCTAGATAGTTCCACATCTATGTGTGCACTATAACTGTGAGCTACATAGCATACTCAATGGGCTCAATAGCACAAAAAGTGCATTATATACCATATATTCCTTTACATCAACCTTCAATTCTCCCTCTAAAATTGTAGCTAACAAAGACCAAGTTATTGTCCAAAGTGTGAGCAACTTGTGTATCAAAAATGGCTTTGTGAAGATATTCATGACCTATTCTTTTGGTGTCAATGAACAAGGTCTCTTCTTTACTAAGGACATCCTCTTAGATGAAGTGATAATGCACTTCATTGTTTTTTCTCCTAGCATGAAACACTTGCTTATGTACTTGTTGAATGCTCCTCATATTATTAAAACAAAGCACCTTATATTCTAAAAAAGAATCTCTATTCCTCAAAGAAGTCTATATAAACAAATTACTTCACATGAAGCATTGGTGGTTCCTTTATACTTTGCTTCTATGGAACACAAAACATCATTTGTTGTTTCTTGATTTACCATGACAAAGTTGTAGAGCTAGGATGGAAGTTATATCCACTGATGGATCTTCTATCATTTATATTACCTTCGTAATCGGCATTCGTATATTCATAAAAGTGTAAGTTGTATAACCTAACATGGTTAAGTCCCATAATACCATACATCATGCAACCATTTGAGAACTCTTTTTATTGCACCAAGATAAGTTCCTTAGGATTCTACATGGATTGACTGGGAACATCAACTGAGTAAGATATCTATGGCCAAGAAATAGTCAACTAGATCAAGCTACCAATGAGATATCTATACTGATGACTATGATCCAAAGGCTTGGAACCAAGTACTCCATGGGCACCAGCACTTTGATTCCGTAGACCATCTTGAAAGGGTTGAGGCCCATTGCTACCTTATAAGCTGTCTAGAAAGCCCATAGGATTGAATATAGATTTTGGTCCCAATCTATGCAGTTTTCATTGTGATGATTTTCTTCATGATTCTATTGGAGGATTCTGCCTAGCCATTTGCCATGGCATAGTAAACGGTGGATAGCTTGTGGAGAATCATGTGCCACATCATCATCTTCTTCATGATTTCATTGATGAAGTGGCCTCCTTGGTCATTGATGATCTCAATTGGACAACCAAACCACATGATAATTTGCTAATAGAGAAATTTGGTGGTCGATGTAGTTGAATTGTCTTTCAAAGGCCTCACCTCAACCCGCTTGGTGCAATAGTCTATCAATATCAGGATGTGGTGATGGATGAGTGGGTAGTGGGCTTGAATGGGCCAACAAAGTCAAGGCTTCACTTCTAAAATGGCTCTAGAGGGAGAACTAGGTTATGCAGCATGGGGTTTCATGTTGGTGGGCTATCCCAATCTCTGGCATGTGTCCCACTACTTTGCATAGGCAAAGGCGTCACCTATAATTATAGGCCATCACAAGCCGGCCTAGAGTTTTTTATGACCGATGGTATCTCTAGATGGCCCTCGACTAGACCTTGGTGTGCTTCCTATAGCATTGGTTGCTATTCATGCGAGGGACACATCCATGAACACCTTCTTTGGACTAGGATGGTACAAGGAATCATGGATGATTTCAAAAATTTGGCTCCAGAGAGTAGTAGCAACAACGGGATGTTATCTTGCATTTCTTCCTAGTCCTGCACTAGCAGTAGTCATGCTCCATCTAGCACCTTGGCTAGCATGTGTCCCTTGACTACTACCTTGAACGGGTCCGCATTTAGGAAATCATTGATGAAGAGGTCGGGGTTCTTACTGCCATCTAGGTGGGGCTAGTAATCAGCCACCATTGTGTGCAAACTTCCTAGAGTATGAACAATAGTAAAGTCAATTGCAATATCAATGTCCATTGAGCAAAGCTTCCTACAACTTAGGCTGGTTAATAAGAAATAATATGTTGAACGGTCCACGTGGAAGATAAAGGGGTTTCGGAGCAGGTAGTGCCAAAAATTGTTCATGGAGTAGTTTATTCCGAGTGCTTCTTTCTTCATCATCGAGTAGTTCTTCTTAAGCTTTGACAGTTGCCAGCTTACATAGTACATCGGACAAAACCAGCTCTTTGTCCTTTCTTGCATTAAGACCACACTAATGGCTGAACCACAAGCGGAAAGTAGGCTGACTGGAAGCACAGAAGCAGGGAGGTTTTGTAGCCATAGAGATAGTCTAAGAATATCCTCATGAAGGAATTGAGGTACTTGTCAAACACTTCTTGGACCAAGCATTGGAATGTTCCTGGTGTGTTCTTGAGGCCAAATGTCATGATGTTGGATGTAGAGACTCCCCATTTGGTGATAACCCACCGGTGATAAATGCCATCTCTTCCTGGTCTTCCATGGCCATCCGGACCTGATTGTATCCATTGAACCCATCAAGGAATGAATACATCTTGTTGCCAGCAACAACTTCCAACATGGAATCCAAAAAAGGGAGAGGGAAAGTATCGATCACAATTGCAGTTTTTCAGCGTGCAGTAATCTATGGACACCTACGACTTGTTTTGCTTTTGCGGGATGATTATGAATAACATTGTATTCAAAAAAATTAGACTTTTTCTCTTGTTTTGTACTTTTTTCCCAAACCAATCACCTCCACTTGATATTGACCTAGTAGACTCAAAAAAGGGTGATTTTGCAACATTATATATATATATATATATATACCTGCAAATTATAACCTTTGGAAGCAAAGGTGTAGGTATGCTGAGTGGGAAAGAGAATGTGAGGGGAGCCATGTGATAGACCTGTTAATATGTGGCCACATAGGGCTTGATCCTTACATGCCCACCTAATGCTTGAGCCTTCTATTACTAGCTAATTTTAATTATTTTTAAAAATTTAAATTAATTATATAATTATTAATTTGTATTCATTTTTATTAATTTCTTAATTATTAATTAATTTTTATTACTAATCCTTTTCTATTACTAAATAATTTTTTGATTAATTATTAACTTATTGATTTTTATTACTTTTTGTTACCTCTTTAATTGTTAATTTCTTTTACTACTAACTAGTTTTTTAATAATTAATAATTCATTTCTTAATTTAAACTTAATCATAGATGTGGTGTAAAGATACACCATTTTGGAAAATGATGTATAAGATCACCGAGAAGGGACTGCCACATAGGGACATATTTGCTCTTATGCTTCAGAATCTCTTTCTGAGTCATCAAACTCTATTACTGCATCTTTAGTCGAATCAAGTCTACCCAAATGATGTTTGATATGTGCGAGGCTGTTGTCACGGATCATGATACTTTTTCCACATCATACCCATGCTTCCTTTTAAGATTTCGAGTCCTTGATTTCCAACAATGGATGATGCTACTCACCCATTCCCTCTTCTTTTCCAAACAACCCTCATAAATTTGTTTCATTGTATACCTCTTTGGGAGATTTTTTAATGGTTTGGGTTCATACCATAACGTTGTAAATGTGCTAGGGATTCCCATTTCATCCCTGGATATCTGAGCAACCTTTGCAACCCAAATTGGTCCCCCTTGGTGTTAACAAATTGGTTAACAATATGCCACCACTGGTTAACAATATGCCATTATGGGTTAAGTGATGTGATTTGATGGACAATGGCAAGTCCATAGAGCTAGGATCGTGTCTTGGAGCTAGATGGGCCCAAGAGGATGGTAAAAGAATGAGAAGAGAGAGTGGTATAAAGAGATTAGGGTTGGCCCTCCCTTCAAAAGGTGACTTGTATAAAAGGCTAAATGGTTGACTTTGGTCTTCATTGTTCTTTGCACAACTTTGAATACAAGCTCCCTCTTCTCTTCCAAGAGAGTGTTTTGGGTGTTCTCCTGTTTCCATTGTAGTGCCCTTGTGTTTTCCACTCCATCCCCCTTCACTCTCCTCTTTCCGTCTCCTTCTCCTTCTCCCTCCCTTCTCTCCTCTCTTCTCCCCTCTCCCCCTTCCCTCTTTCTCTCGTGGAAACACATTGCAACAATCCGGAGGCCGCTTGAGTGACACTTGCGGATGGCTCGTGCCTTGCATTGATCTCACAAGGAGTAGCTTGGAGTGGAGGCTCCATCAGCATCTCATCCCCACGACATGTGAGTCATCGTCGAGACCCACACATTTTTGGTGCTATTGTTGGGGAATGAAGGTATGCTTTTGCATTGCACTTGTCTTCCTTCATTATTTACCCATTGCACAAGGCTTCAAGATTAATTTGGAGCTTTGTTAGTGGAGTTGTAGGACAGGAAAGGGTGAAGAAGTGAGAGTTTTGAATGGAAAAGTTAGGAAGCTGTCATTTTCTGTTGGAGAGTTTTTTTGATCATTTGAATCTTGTTTTTTATGCTTTTTAGTGTTTTGAGTTGATAGGAATTTAGTTTGTGAGATTGCTAAGGACTGTGTGATGTGCAAACACACAAAAAACAACAAAAAATGATGATTCTTGCTGAATTTCAAAGTGGTTTTTTGTGGTAGAACTCACCCCTCAAGAAATCTTGCATTTTGGCTTGCAAAAATTGTTTTTCTTTCAAATTTTTTTCATTGGGTAGGTAGATTAGGTAGCTTAGCATCCCCCCATCACAAAAAAACATAAACAAAAACTTCCAAATAATCAAGAATTATCAAAAACCAGTCAACAAAACTGTGTGTTCCTATCCCCATGGGTTGGCATGATAGCGCTATCCTATCGACCATTGCCATAGCTGTATCCCACCAGTCAAACTTGCATTGACCTGTCGCCTTAGTGCTATCTCGTCGATTGTTGCCTTAACTCTATCCTATTGACCTGACACATGCCAGTACCTAACCAGTCGCCCTAATTAATTACTATCACTCAGCTACACTCAGCTATTCCATCGATCAAACTTGCATTGACTTGATGCCATAAGGCTATCTTGTCGATTGTTGCTTTAGTCATATCCCCACGGGTCGCCGCCATAGCTCTATCCCACCGACCATTGCCTTAACTCTATCTTGCCGACTTGCTATCCCCACAGGTCATTGCCTTAGCTCTATCCCCATGAGTGGTCACCATAGCTCTATCCTGTCGGTCGTTACTATAGCTCTATCTTGCCGATCATTGCCATAGCTCTATCCTGCCGGTCGTTGCCATAGCTCTATCCTGCTAGTCCTTGCCTTAACTCTATCCCTCTGACTTGCTATCCCGTCGGTCGTTGCCATAGCTCTATCCCCACGGTCGTAGCTCTAGGAACACAAAAATCAAGAAAAAGCACATGAAAATTGGGACCCTGAGAATCAAGAAATGATGAAATTTGCATGAAAATTGCATTGAAATAAACCCCATTTTGCTGCCCCTTGACCTTGCATCGACGAGGGAAACTCAACCTACAATTGGGGCCTCAATTGTGCCAATGAACACAAGATCTTGAGATTAGGAAGAGTCCTACAAGCTCACCCTGAGCTAAGACACTGAGTGCCTCAAATAGCATCTGGTAGACCTCCATACCTACCTGGGCATCCTCAGGGTCAGTAAGCTCAAAAGTCAGTTCTCAGTCATTGCAAGAACCACCACCAGTGGAATAATCCAGCTTGGGTCCATGAGTCATGATAGAGACATGGGTAAACCCTCAAATGTTAGAGCCTTAGTAGCTCTGGAGACTCCATCCCCATTGATTTCCACTCTCCTACCCCATCTATAGTAGCAGCCATGTTAAGGGAAACCTTTTCCAAGAGTCATGGAAAGGTTTGGATTAATAGACCCAGTAGAATGGCTAAACCCATTTGTGGCACAATAGGTTAGGGCAATGTCAGAGGCTCAAATGCTGACCCAACTGCCAATGTCAGAATCAATACTCAAGGAGCCAAGTCCCATAGTACCTAATGGCAATCAACTCTCATCTTACCAATTCTTTGATGATAGGCAATCCTATGGGGAGGGATTTGGACACACATTCTCACCAAGGTCCCTAACCAACAAGTGCTCCATATAAGCCTATGCTTGTAGGGGACATACTACTTCCTAGAGGACCTCTAGTCCAACCTGTTAGGCCCAACCCAACCCATGTATGGGATATCGCTCACCATTCCAGAACCTCCTCCTGTATCACAAACGGTCCTTACAGATGAAGCTATGAGAATCCTAGTGCAAGCACTAGGAAGGGGGGCCACCACTCCACCACCAATGTTTCTAGGTGGGGATACCAACCCCTCTAGGAGCAAGCCTGTCACAATCTCTAAGCTAATCACCAAATTTCTAGGAGAAGGAGACCCAGTTTCTCATATTGAGAGATTTGAACAAATCTGTGAGGCCTTTGGTGATATAGGGGATCTAGACAAGGTCAATGCTTTTGGCTTGAGGCTTGAATGATGGCAAGGCTGGACAATGGTTTAGAGCTTTAAACCCTGAGGAGAAAATAAATAGGGACACATTTCGTAAATCTTTCATTGTGGGGTTTTCCCCAAGTGGTCCCAAGTGGAGCCCACTTAACCAGCTTTATGAGGTGAAGCAAAAGCACACTGAGTCCTTAAGAGACCATATCACTAGGATTAAACATCTGAACTTGTGATGTGAAGCCCACGAGAGGATGAGTGATGTGTAGCTTCTACCTTGCTTCCTCATAGGGCTACGGGATGCTAAGCTGCATGACCATTTGTTTGCTATGAATCCCACATCGTTTGAGCTATGTAGCAAGATGGCGATACACTTAGGGATAACATGAGGGAGATTCCCCAAAAGGATAAATCCTTTGCTTCCTTTGATATGTCCGAAATAGTAACTAGGGATGCAAGCATTATGACGAAGGCGCTCAAATGGCAGAGTTGGACATAGATCTATTAAACAACTTGAGCCAACAATGGAATATAGAAGCACCAAAAGATGCTCCTAGCAACCCCCATCTCTTTCCACAAAGAGATAATGTACGGTGTGGGGTATGCACTAGAAATCATCCCACTAAGGAATGCCCTTGTCTTAGAGCTAGGCCAACACTTTATTATGCCCATTGTGTTTGTTGGGGAAATCATGACACATCCCAATGTCATTATCCTAGGGTGATTCCTCAACCCACTTATCAATAAAGGCCACATCTACCATTACTCGCACCACCCAATCCATCCAATCAAGCACAATGGGCAATACAAGGAGCCACATTAGCCAATCAAGGGAAATTTAGGGCTCAAAATATTACATTACCCCCACCAGTACAAGGACCTCAACCACCACCTCCATGAATTACTCCCCTGAATCAAGTATTGGTGGAAGAGCTACCTAGTGATTGGGGAGATCCCAAACCTACCTTCAATGGACACAATTATCCCCAAAATGGTGACAATGCAAATCGGTCTAGCATTATAAGTCACTACATTATACAAGGTGACCAATACATTCCGGTTTACCAGATGGCACCGATTCCTCAAAAAATGGGAGTTACTAACAACTTTACCAAGGCACAACCCATTCAATGCCATATGTGTCAAGGGCCACACCCAGCCAATGAGTGTCCATACAAGGGGCAATCTAGCGTTTAATACACCACTGCCATTATGCATTGGGTGTGGTGTGGACCATCTTTTTAAGGATTACTCGCTAAGAAGGCCATCTAAGTCCACAAGCCTTAACTTGTTAAGAATCGAGAGAGGCATAGCATCATCAATATCCTTGAATGTAATTACGAGGCTACAAGCTAAAGGCCTCAAGCTAAAGCCCTTAATAAAGAGTTTTGCAAACAAGCCAAAAGGGATAAAGCTAGTACGTCACAACCTAAAGAGGCAATTGAATCAGCACGAGTAAGGACCAATGGTGCAATGAAGATTGGGAAGGGAAAAAAAAAAGGTCATCATCCATAGATGAAGATATAACATCCCTAGCAATGTCATCTTCCTTTGATGATACTCTGTCAAATGGTACTAGCAACAAGCACTCGCATGAGGCAAATGAGGCAATGCTAATGGCTTCAACCCATGGCCAAGCTACAACACCAAAGGGTCATGGTGGTGAATATCCCAACCCTTGGGTGGGGAAACAAGGTCTCCTCGAGGTGCATAAGTTGGTACACAAGTGCCAAGAGGAATGCTTGCAGAGTCTCAAGGCAAGCAAGAGTATTGATACAATTCATCCTAGATATGAGATAAATGCTCGAGCCTCAAAAGCCTTGCAAATAATTGAAAGGCTAGAGGAAGAAGGTGTGTCATGCCCTTTAATAGAGGGATCCACCATAATGCAATGGATGTTTGAAGAAGACCCTGCCTTAAAACAACTAAAGGAGGATGACATGTCCTTATATGAATTAGAAGGTTTAAATCAATAGGCATGGAATCTATCACTGGTCCTCAAGACATTGCACGATTAGCCTCATTCTTGTCCACTGAGATCAAGATGCCCATCGCGACACTATTATGGAATAATCCTACTCTATGGAGAGACCTCTCAGATTGGATGAATGGGCAAATAGTATTAATGTTTAATCTCCCAATCATGCTTAAGACCTTCCAAGGGTGACACCCCAACCCACAAATCCTATTAATGTCGAATCTACCAATCATGCTCAAGACCTTCCAAGGGTGCTAGTCAACAAATTGGGCCAATTTTTTGAGAACGATGACATGAATGCAGCTATACCCATCTCCTTCCGTGATAAGAAAGCTATGGCAATCTTGGATGGAGGAGTAGGTGTGACAATCATCATGAGACAATGCTGGGAAAAGTGGGGAAGTCCAGATTGAGAGAGTACTTGGTAGTTAAACTAGCTAATGGAGGCATGGCTCATCCCATAGGAGTACTCAAGAACATTAAAATCAAAACCTGTGGTCTCACATATTGGGTGTGCCTTGTTGTAATGGATTTGCAAAACAACCCTGGGTATGAGGCTATTCTAGGGAGACCTTTCTTGTGTATGGAAGGATTGGTCCATGATTGGTGTTCCAACAATAGTTATCTACGGAAAGATCAGCAAGTTGTGAGGGTTGATCTCCAAACATGGAAGGCTCACACTATGCCTAGAAATCTATTTGCAGCTGAATTGAATACCACTGATAGGTCTGTGCCGGTAAAGCTAGTTAAAAAATATGAGTAAGAGGATAGTGAGAAGAGTCTTGATGAACCTTGGTGTGCTCCTTTACCAAGTCTAGAAGACTCAATTGATTGGATTCATACACTGGTGGCAATAGATGCACCAACTACTGAGGACACTCAGATGATGTACCTTGATGATGAATAACTTAACTCCATTACACCTTTTTACACCATAAGAGTGGTACTATCTAGTCAAATTGAATTAGGAATTGACCATGCCCTTGATCCTAACGAGATAGACATGACTCCATCTCAACTTTGGGTAGAGATAACATCTGCAGGTGCAACATGCCAAATACAGGCCATGGTAGATGGACGAGCGGGCCACAACCTCATCTCCTAGGAGACATTAAAGCACCTTGGCTAGGTACACCTTCAAGTATGTGATTCTGAAATTCAATCCATAGAGGGTACCTCTAATAAGATTATTGGTTCTTTAAAGTTGAATGTTTCCTTTGAAAATTACATGTGTCATGGAAGTTTTTTGTAGCTCTTGCAAGCACCTTAACAAAAGCTGCCATTCTTGGTAAAAGCTAGATCCAAGACACTTACAAAGGATTATTTGGTGATGATTCCACCCAAGAAGATGTGCTAAGAACTACCAATCGGCCCAATAATCAAGCACCAACATCAACATCCACTTTTGCTTCTCAACCTCGGCAAGCATCTCACCAAGGAAGAAGACAAAGACAAAAGGCAGCCAAGCAAATATGGGTCCGAAAGGATCTACTGAAGGCCCAAGGATACTTTGAGGGTGAATCATATTTTTGGATTCCAGAAAAGACCTCAACATATGAAGCCATCCCCTCCTTTAAACATCAAGCCTCACCATCGCTAGCCACCCCCTCACCAATAGGGTAAGGTATTCCTCATCTCAATCTTGATTGGATCAACCGAAGCAAGGTGTGGCTTGGTTGCTGCCTCATCTAGATTATAGGTAGAGGATGGCTATGCACGACGAGTCAGATATGAAGATAAGATGACCTTGCTTTCAATTTGTTCCTTAGCTAGGTTAATAGTATGCTCCTCAGGCTCCAGGGTCTAGGTTTATGTCATCTCCTCGACCACTTGTTGATGGACCTACTCCACCACTTGTGGATGCAGGACCCTCGGTCCTGCTCGCCAACATCCTCATCAAACTTGATAATCGCAAGGAGAATGGTAAGGGCTGCATCTATCTTGATCAAATGAATTGGGGAAGATGAATCATCCCCGATGGGAATAGCATACTCACAGAGAGAGATAGGGACATTATCCATGGCCCTACCTAGTGTCTTCTTAAGTTAGCACTCTAGTCAAAAGAGCTCAAAATATTAAATGAAACCCATTGGTGAGGGGAGTTTGCAATCACAACAGATTGCCCATGGATAAGTCTATAAAAAAAAACTAAGATAGAGATTATCAGCAGGAAGGAGAGCTCTCAAGTGAGACTCAAGATGGAATGCCTTGCAGAAGATAGGATAAACCTGATTTGCAGAGGCATGGAATCAGTGGATGAAATCCATCGGTCAAAATCCTCTCTAGGGGAAGCCATGAGTGTAGGAGGACGCTCGAGAAGATGAAGAGGAGGCCTGTGGAATGCAAGGTTACTCAAGAGTGGAAAAAATGAAATGTGAAAATGACCTTAGAAGTGTACTTTATAAAATGGGCATTGCCCTTCAAAATGCACTTAATTACAATTTATATTTATTGTTTTTCCTTTGGAAAGTATTTCTCTCTCTCTAGACTCTCTCTCTCTCTCTCTCTCTCTCTCTCTCTCTCTCATTGGCCTTAGCTATCTCCCTCTCCTCTCTCTCCCTCTCTCTCCCTCTCTCTCTCTCTCTCTCTCTCTCTCTCTCTCTCTCTCTCTCTCTCTCTCTCTCTCTCTCTCTCTCTCTCTTTGTCTCTCTCTCATTGCCCTTAGCGTGCTCTCTCTCTCTGTCTCTCATACACCCTGCAAGGTCTTCTGAGGACATTAATATATCTTTCTTTCTTTCCCTCCCTTTATGTCCCTCATCGCTCTCTCTCTCTCTCTCTCTCTCTCTCTCTTTGTCTCTCTCTCATTGCCCTTAGCGTGCTCTCTCTCTCTGTCTCTCATACACCCTGCAAGGTCTTCTGAGGACATTAATATATCTTTCTTTCTTTCCCTCCCTTTATGTCCCTCATTGCTCTCTCTCTCTCTCTCTCTCTCTCTCTCTCTCTCTCTCTCTCCCCCTTGCTCTCTCTCTCTCTCTCTCTATCTCTTTCCCTCCCTTTGTCTCCCTATTTGCTCTGTCTCTCTCTCTCACCTGATAATCATCTTGTTGCCTTGTTGCCCTTAGCTATCTATGTCATGGACATTGATTTTACTTAATACACTTTTTGCATGTTTTAGTGGTTCCACCCTTTGGATTAGTTGTATCTGGGTTTTTTTTTCAATCTCATAGTCTCTTGAAGACCTTAATTAACTTTCTTATTTTTCTCAACTGAGAGGTGCAAATGAATAAATACAATCTTAACTCTCTCTCTCTCTCTCTCTCCCCATTCTCTACCTCTCTCTCTCTCTCTCTATCCACTCTCCATCTCCCTCTTTCTATCCCTGTCTCCATCTCCATCTTTCCCTCCCCCTCCCTTTGTCTGTTTCCCTCACTTTGTGTCCCTAGCTGCTCTCTCTCTCTCTCTCTCTCTCATAGTATATCTCTCTGAGTCTCTATTCATACATTTGATAATGTCTCATGGCCAGGTGCATTATTTGTGTCTCTGACTACTCTCTCTCTCTCTCTCTCTCTCTCTCTCTCTCTCTCTCTCTCTTTATTCATACATCTAACTCTGTCTCATGGCCAAGTGAATTATTTGTGTCGCTTATTGCACTCAACCTCTCTCTCTCACTCTATCACTCACTCAGTCTCTCTTGCACACTCTAATTGCTATCTATCTCTCTCACACTCTCTCTCATATAATACAAATATACAAATATCCACACAGATTTAAAATTACAAATATTTATCACTTTATCATTCATAGACCATAGAGAGCCATCAATCTAGAGGTAAACTTAATAAATAAAATCTTACCAATAAATGAAACAACACTTTGTATTATTTATGATTTTCTATTCATACATGTAACAATGCCTCATTGCCAAGTGCATTGTTGAAGCACTAAGGATCCAAGAAACTAGATATTATGAAATACCTGCCATCATGTCTCTACTATCTCTAGAGTATGGGGGGACAACAATTCTTACAAAGGATACTTGTCTCATCCCTATATCTAACTTTGAGATTATCAAGTCTAAAATAATAGTCTTGGGGAGGGCTTGCATTGCTAATGGAAATTCTTCCTTGATAAATCGCATGGTCCACTCCTCTTCCAATTCCAACATTAGATTAGGATGTCCTTGCCGATAAATTAATACCTCAACAATAGGACTATGAGTCCCATCGTGCAAATCATTATCCATTGCTTCCCATTGCAGGTTCTTCCATCTAAACCTTCTATATGTGAAAGTCATGTAGAAGGGCCTAGCAGTACAACTACCCCTCGGGGAATTCCTTTGCTAGCAGCCCATGGCTTCACCGGGAGTCCAGATGAGTTTGTCACACATATGAGCAATGCAGAGGGAGTGAGATTCTTCTCTTTGCTATCCCAGAGGACCTCATCTATTCCCTCTCCTACACTAACGGCAGGACCAACTTGACAACCATCCCCTCTAGCCCCTTTGACTGAGGGATCATCACCTAGTCTTACCCATCATATGGGAAGGAAGAGTAGGAAGGGTCGAGGCTACTGTGGTGGCTCAAGAGATGTAGACAAGTCAGCACACTCACATCCCTACAGGTCTCAACCTTGTCATGAGAACCAATACCAATCATGTCCCTTGCCCTCTCGTACTCCCTCTGCTACTCTTCACTCAATTAAGCACTCATAGTAACACCCCTCGCTCTAGGTCTACCACTCCCATGACTCCTCCTTTCCCACCCGAGGACATGTACTATGAAATCACTAGCCAAAAAATAGAAAATAGAAAATAGAAGTCACTATGAAATCCTATAGGGATGGAGAAATAATAGAAAATAAAAAGGGCTCAAAAAAGTGCTCTTGCCACCATGAGGCAATTGATGAGCCACCACTTCAAGAGTGGCGTAGCTACTGACTGGCGGTACCAGGATGATGAAAAGAAGTAGTCATCAGAGAGAGGGAGAGGGGGAGAGAGAGAGAGAGAGAGAGAGAGAGAGAGGGGGGGGGGAGAGAGAGAGAGAGAGAGAGAGAGAGAGAGAGAGAGAGAGAGAGAGAGAGAGAGAGAGAGAGAGAGAGAGAGGAGAGGGAGGGAGGGAGGGAGGGAAAGAGGAGAGAGAGAGAAAGAGAGAGAGAGCATGAGAGGCAGAGAGAGAGAGAGAGAGAGAGAGAGAGAGAGAGAGAGAGAGAGAGAGAGAGAGAGGGAGCGAGAGAGAAGGGAGAGCGAGAGATTGAGAGAGCATGGTGCCGTGGTAGTGAGAGAGAGAGAGAGAGAGAGAGAGAGAGAGAGAGAGAGAGAGAGAGAGAGAGAGAGAGAGAGAGGTAGGGAGAGAGAGTGCTACCGCGACAGTGCGCACATGTGAGAGCAAGCAAGAGAGAGAGAGAGCACTATTGCGGCAAAGAGAAAGAGAGACTGAGAAAGCGAGCGAATTGCCATAGCAGAGAGAGAGAGAGAGAGAGAGAGAGAGAGAGAGAGAGAGAGAGAGAGAGAGAGAGCACAAAGGAGAGGGAGGGGAGAGAGAGAGAGAGGTAGGAAGAGAGCATGTTGCCATAGCGACAGGGCATGCATGTGTTAGATATGCTCAATTCCGCACCCTCCTGGTAACCACCAGTGGTCCAAGGTGGTCAAGTTGTAAGGCCCCCATATGAGGAGAAGCCATGTGTGAGCCCGTGACACTGGATGGATCCTGACTTGCATGTGAGATGAGGTTTATCAACCAATGAGACTGTTGATGGTAGAAAGGTGATTGTGTGGGAGCCCTTTATTCTTTCTAGGGCCTAGGGGTGCGACTAGTTGGTTCCATCGACTAGGTTGACTGGTCAGTTCCACCGACTATGTTGATCTGACTACCGCCCTCATAGCTATAAAGAGGCGACCTCCGCAATCCATTGTGCCAGCAGAGATCTTCCAGCAGAGATCTTCCAGCTAGTAGCTCTTCACCTAGTATCTATCTAAATCGCCATCTAAGCTCCACTATGGGAGAGCATGTGTGGATGGAGCCATCATCTGTACTACATCAATATTGAAGGAAAATTTTATTCATCTGCAGTTTGTTGTGTACTCTCTATTCTTTGTTCAATTTCTGTTCCACTGCGTCATGTAATTTAACATGGTATCAAAGCCCAAGCGGCTCTAAGGATGAAAGAATAGAAGAGAGGCGAGGGCTTCAACAACATACGGAGTGATGGCAACAGGAAGCGGCTCAATAGGAAGCGGCTTGAGTTCAGCAACTACTGCTGCACCAACAATCTAGGCGTTGAGGATTCACCCACCAGCCTTCACTGAGATGGTACGAACTACATTGTGTGGAAGTTTAAAATTACTGCTATTCTAGATTCATATGAGCTTCTGGAGACAATAATGGAGACTACTAACCCAAAACCACAAGGAACCCCAAACCAGCAAATCCGGGAAGTATGATGCCTCCTGATGCCGATGTTCTATGAGCTTAGAGATGTAGGAATGCAGATGCTCTATGTGCCCTAGTTACAAGTACTACTAATAGTGTTTTGACCTTGATTCAGCATACATCTAAGGCAACTATGGCATGGAACATATTGAAGAGTCAGGATGAGACATGAAATCAGATAAGGATCTAGAACCTGGAGAATCAGCTCGCAGTTGAGAAGTTTAATGAAGGAGAGACAACAGAGGCATTCATAACCCGAATCAAAAATCTATGTGACCAGATGGCTGGTGCTAGGATACAAAAGACTAGCGAAGAGCTAGCTCGATGGTGTCTTTGGATATGTCCACCAAGGTCTGATGGACTGGTAACAGTGCTTAATACTCAGGTGAGACCTCAACCATTGTCATTTGAGGAGTTCTGTGCTTTACTTATGGAGGAGGAATTGAGGCTTAAAGCTCGAGATGGAGGTGACAATGGGGATGCTGCATTCTCTACCATTGCGAAAGGCAAAGGTGGCTCCTCCACCAAAGGTGAGTCCTCTACTAGTGGTGACAAAAAGTAGAAGGGCAGCAAGAAGAAGTTTCAGGGAGAATGCTTCTACTGCAAGAAGAAGGGCCATGTGATTGCAGATTGCCAGGTCAAGAAAGCAGATGAAAGGAATGGTACCTTGAAGAAGACACATAAGGGAAAAGAGACAGCTAACACAGTGGAAGCACAGTTGGATCTATTTTGGCCATTGAGGAAGAGTGTTCCTCAATTCAAGAAGCATCAACCACTGATTCATGGGTGTTGGATAGTGGTGCCTCATGTCACATGACCTACAAGAAGGGTCTATATTGTTCCATGTAGCCTCTATAGGAACCCATCACCATGATGGTTGGAAATAACATAAAACGCCCTATTGAGGGTATAGGTATGGTTTCATTTGTTTCTGTAAATGGAGATGTTAAGAAACTATCTAATGTGTTGCCAGTTCTTAAGCTCATCTTTGGGGCTCTCTTTAGGAATCAGTTTGATAATGCCCCCATTAATGTGAAGGGGGAGAGTGCCTTTCATTAAACATTCTTGCCATAGCAATAATAAATAAGGGCCAACTAGTTCCCACCAGAAATGGCAGTCATGGCAGATGGTTATGCTAAGATGGAGAGCTGTGTCAATCATGGCACATGGTTATGCTAAGATCAAAACTTGAAGAGAGAGAGAGAGGAAGAGTGCAAGAGAAAGATAGGAAGAGCAAAAGAAAGGGAGAAAGAGAGAAAGGGAAAAGAAAGCAAGAGAAAGAGAGGAAAATAGAGGAAGAGAAGAAAGAGAGCAAAAGAGAGAAAGAGGATGAAAGAAAGAGATGGAAAGACGAGAACAAGAAGAAAGAAGAAGAGAGGAAAAGAGAGAAAGAGAAAGAGGAAAAGAGAGAAAAAGAGAAAGAGACGAAGAGGAAAGAGAGGAAGAGAGAAAGAGAGAGAGGAAAAGAGAAAAAGATAGAAAAAGAGAGAGAAGAGAAAGAGAGAAAAGAGAGGAAATGAGAGGAAGAGAAAAAGAGAAAAAGAAAGGAAGAGGAAAGTAAGGAAGAGGGGAAGAGGGGAAGAGAGAAAGAGGAAGAGAGAAAAGAGAGATCAAGGAAGAGAGGAAAGAGAGGAAAAGAGAGAAAGAGGAAGAGAGAAAGAGATGGAAAGAAGAGAGATTGAAGAAAGAAGAAGATAGAAAAAGAGAGAAATAGAGGAAGAGAGTAGGAGAAAGAGAGAAAGAGGAAGAGAGAAACAAGATTAAGAGAGAGAGAGAGAGAGGAAAGAAGAAAGAGAGGAAAAGAGAGAAAGAGGATGAGATGGAAAGAAGAGAACTAGAAGAAAGAAGAAGAGAGCAAGAGAGTAAGAGACAGAAAGAAGAGAACTAGAAGAAAGAAGAAAAGAGGAAGAGAGAAAGAGATAGAAAGAAGAGAACTTTTAGAAAGAAGAAGAGAGGAAGAGCAAGAGAAATAAAGAAGAAAGAAAGTAGGAGAAAGAGACACACACACTCTCTCTCTCTCTCCCCCCTCCCTCTCCTTTGCTCTCTCTCTCTCTCTCTCTCTCTCTCTCTCTCTCTCTCTCTCTCTCTCTCTCTCTCTCTCTCTCTCTCTCTCTCATGCGTGCACTATCGTGGCAGCGCACTCTCTCAATCTCTCTCTCTCTCTTCCTCTCCCTCTCCTTTCCTCTTTCTCTCCCCCCCCCTCTCTCTCTCTCCCCTCCCTCTCCTTTGCTCTCTCTCTCTCTCTCTCTCTCGCGTGCGTGCGCTATCGTGGCAGTGCACTCTCTCAATCTCTCTCTCTCTCTTCCTCTCCCTCTTCTTTCCTCTTTCTCCCCCCCCCCCTCTCTCTCTCTCTCTCTCTCTCTCTCGCATGTGCATGCTATTAAATTACATGGCGCAGTGGAATAGAAACTGAACAAAGAATAGAGAGTACACAACAAATTGGAGATGAATAAAATTTTCCTTCACTACTGATGTAGTACAGATGATGGCTCCATCCACCCATGTGTTCCCACATTGGAGCTTAAATGGCGATTTAGACAGATTCTAGGTGAAGAGCTACTAGCTGGAAGATCTCTATTGGAAGATTTGATCTGGTACAATGGACTAGGGAGGTTGCCTGTTTATAGCTATGAGGGTAGTAGTCAAATCAACATAGTCAGTGGAACCGACCAATCAACCTAGTCGATGAAGCTGACCAGTCAACCTAGTCAGTGGAACCAACTAGTCACCCCCAGGCCCCAGCAAGAATAAGGGGCTCCCACACAATCACCTTTCTACCATCAACGGTCTTATTGATAGACCTCATCTGACATGCAAGTCAGTGTCATGGGCTCACACATGGCTTCTCTTGATATGGGGGCCTTACAACTTGAGCACCTTGGACCACTAGTGGTTACCAGGAGGGTGGGTCATTGAGCATATCTAACACCCCCCTCAATGTCCACCCATATGTGAACTACCTTCTCGGCCCAATGCCGAGTCTTTGAAGATGACCTTGAAGCTGATCCTTCTCGAGTTCCTTGGTGAAGATATCTGCTCCATTTTGCTCTATTGGATAGTAGACCAATTCCACTATGCTGTCCTTAATCAAATCACACACATAGTGATACTGAATCTCTATAGGTTTTGTGTGCGCATGAAACACTGGATTTTTAGCAATGGCCATGCAACTTTGATTGTCGCACCTTAGCACAGTTGCCTCATCATCTTGCACTCCCATGTGCCATAAGATCCTCCTCAGCCACACTGCTTCACAAGCAGTAAAACATGCTGCCTTTGTACTCAGCCTCGGTAGAAGACAATGCCACTA
This sequence comes from Dipteris shenzhenensis, assembly GCF_047967505.1. Lineage (NCBI taxonomy): Eukaryota > Viridiplantae > Streptophyta > Polypodiopsida > Gleicheniales > Dipteridaceae > Dipteris > Dipteris shenzhenensis. Next base: position 44,742,482 of record NC_141624.1, on the reverse strand, counting down.
TTGGTTGTTTCTTAGTGATCCAAGAGAAGATACCTGAACCTAAAGAGAAACTGATTTCTTGGAATCAACATCTCCAGCCCAATCTAAGTCACAATGACCATCCAAGAAAGTGCCTGTACCATAAGTGATGCCCTAATCAAGAGTGCCCTTCACATACCTGAGCACCCGCATCCCTGCATTCCAATGATTCTCTCAGGCTTATTGGAGAACCTGCTCAAAATGCCAACAGCAAAACTGATGTCTGGTCTAGTATTGTACAAATAGATGAGACTTCCAACCAACTTCTTGTACCTCCCGATGTGTGCCGGTGGTGAGCCATCCTCCATAGATCACCTCGCATTTACCTCCATAGGTGTAGCTATCTCCTTGCACTCGGACATACCAAATGCCTTCAAGAGCTCCCTTGCATATTTCTACTGAAAGATGAAGATCTTGCCTGGATCTTGCCAGACTTCAATCCCTAATCAGTAGTGCATCAAGCCTCATTTCAAACTCTGTGCTCAATGCCTTTCTAGTCTACTAGATCATGTTTTCATAGTCACCTATAATAAGGAGATCATCCACATATAAAGAATAATAGCAGGTTTTCCACCTTTCCTGTACACATACAAGTTAGCATCTAAGGCACATCTTTTAAAGTTTAATTTATGAAAGAATTTATCTATCCATTGGTACCATGCTCTTGGGCATGTTTCAGCCCGTACAAAGCCTTCTTCAGCTTACATACTTTGTTCTCAGAATGGGGGGCCTCAAACCCAAGCCTGTTGAGCCACGTAGACCTCCTCCTTGAGGTCACCATTCAAGAATGCTGATTTAACATCCATTTGATAAACTGGCCACTTTTTATGAGCAGCCACCGATAGTACTGTGCGAATAGTGGTCATTTTGGCACTTGGAGGGAAAGATTCCTGAAAATCAAACCCTTCAATCTGCAAAAATCTTGTGCAACCAATCTGGCTTTGTACTTTTTCAAAGTCCCATCGGCCTTGTACTTTACCTTCCAACCCACTTGGTGCCAATAACCTTTCTATTAGGTGGTTGATCTACCAGATCCCAAGTTTCATTCTTCATGATACTGTCATATTCTACTTGCATAGAATTTTTTTAATCTCGGTCTGCAAGTGCTTCCTCCTAACTTGCAAGCTCCTTTACTTTTGAAATAATCTTAGCCATCAAGGCCATATTGACTGTGAATAGAAGCCCTCCTTTGCTCCTCAATTCTCTAAGATCGCCGCCTTGGTCCATCTGCATGTTGCTCAATAGACATAGGCATCTGGTTATCATGGTCCTAGAGCTGCCTTACCCATCGCGGCAATGGCTTTTCCAGTGGTGTAACAATAGGTTGGTGACTTATACCTTCATCATCTAATATTTCCTCCTCCTTTATAGCTCCTGGGACAGGTCCATAGTGAATTACCTCTTTGCTTGATGATAAAGAGCTCTTCTCTAGCTCCACTGCATGTGGCTGCTCCTTGAAGATCACATCGCGGCTCGCTATGATCTTCTTTTCCTCTTGGTCGTACAACTTATAGGCTTTCTTCTCACTACAATAGCCTAAGAGGATACATTTGGTGCTTTTTGGTTGTAGCTTGTTTCTCTCTTTGTCTAGTACATGCACATAGCATTCACACCTAAACATTCTGAAGTGGGAATCAGATGGCTTCTTACCACCACTGTAAGCCTCGTGGTGTTTTACCTTTGAGTGCCTTTGTATAGCTGTGATTAAGGATGTAAACCACAATATTGACAGCCTTAGCCCAAAAGTGGTTTGGTAGTCTAGCACCTTTCAACATACACCTCCCCATCTCCATGGTGATCTGCATTTGGTGTTCAACAACTGAATTTTGCTGAGGCATATGTGGTGTCACCATTTGTTGCTTAATCCCTTTGCTCTTGCAAAAATCTCCAAACTCTGTAGAAACAAACTCACCACCACCATTCGATCTAATTTTCTTCACTTTTCTCCCTATTTCATTTTCAATAAGCTATAGCCATTCTTTCAATTTACCAAGAGCTTGAGCCTTTTCGTGAAGAAAGCACACCCACATCTTCCTACTATAGTCGTCGACAATAAATAAAAAATAGGAAGATCCCCCCAAGGCCTATGTAGGCATCTTACTGCAGAAGTCAACATGCACCAACTCTAAAGGAGCGTTTGCTCTATTCTTACTTTCTTGTGGGAATGCCTTTCTCTGTTGCTTGCCCATCATACAAGCTTCACATGGTTCTTTGATTTCTGCTGCTGCAAGTAAGTGAGAACCATACCTTACTTTTGCATCTCCTTTAGCATTGTAAATCCAATGTGGCCAAATATTTTGTGCCAAAGTCTACTTGTGCCTGCTCCAGTGATGGCTGTAAGAGCACTTGTCTCATATAGGTTGTTCCTCCTTACTCCTATGCCAATAAGATTGCCAACACTATCCACAATTTTTGCTCCTGTCTTGTTGAACCTCACCTCATGGTCAAGGTCAGTTATGGAAGCAATTGATAGAAAATTTCTGAGAGCAAAAGGTGTTTATCAAAGGACACCACCTTCTTGAAGCCATTATTAATATATGGGATGGATGTGAGTATGCTAAAGAAACTAAACACGATATATGCTTTCTTAAAGTTGACTTTAACAAGGCTTATGACAAGCTAGAATGGGATTTTATAATTCAATCTTTACAGGATATGGGTCTAGGTCCTTCTTTTGTGTCAAGTGTCAAACTTCTTCTTGCTAATGCTACAGCCAAGGTTAATGTCAATGGGAAGATGAGTGACCCCTATTTTCTGAAGAGATCAATCAGACAAGGGTGTCCCTTAGCTCCTCTTTTGTTTGCTATAGCAATAGATTCCCTTGGGTGGCTTCTTAGAAGTCAAATCCAAGAGGGAAGTCTTAAAGATATTGAATTGATTAATGGTAAACAGCTGGTCTATCACCAATTTGCTGATGACACCACCTTGACCCCTATAAATACTGATTAGGATGTTAAGTGTGTGATGGATTAATCGCCTTGAAGATTTTTTCAAGCCTCAGGATCCTCTATGAACCACTACAAAATAGGGTTTGACACTCTTAGTGGTGGCAAGGATCAAGGAATTCTCCAATAGCTAGGATGCCTCAAAATACAAAAAGGGACAATTTTTAGACTTTTGGGCATTCCAATGGGATTTGAGGTCACAATGAAGTAGAGGTGGGATTGGGTACTAGATAGATTTTAGAAGTTGGAAAAATGGAGAAGCTTCCAAACAAATCTGGCTAGAAGAAAATTGGTTCTTAACCACTGCCTTTATCCCATTGGTATCTCTTATCTTTCTTGTTGGTCTCCTTCCAAAACAAGTCTTGATAGATTCATCAGGTTGTGAAGATCATTCTTATGGGGAGCAAAAAACAAAAGATCTAAAGTAAGGTGGGACTACTGTATTAAGCCCAAAGAAGAAGGAGGACTAGGGGTGATAGATATTTCTTTTACTACCAAAAAGCTTTTTGCCACATGGATTATCAAAGTGATATTACATCCAGATGGCTCAGCTGCTACTAATGAGAAACATGTGACACATTAGACCCTGCAGGGCTCCAAATTGGAAGAATTATCCTTTTACCTTTGCTCTCTTTAACCTTGAACCTTGTAAGACCAAGGGAAGTCCTCTCTCAAAGTCTATCTGGGGTGCATTTGAAGAAATAAAATCTTTCCTCCAATTCTCTGGCAAAGTATCATTTACGCCCATTGACTCAGTTTGGGTATCTTCAATATTCAAAAGCTGCACATTGACAGATGATAGTTTATAGTGGCTGCCATGTTATTCAAGAAGGGTATCCAATCTTGGGGTCAGCTATGGAATAAAGAGCTTTCAGATGGAATTTATGGCATGAAATTAGAAGGGAATTTTCACTAACTAACCAACATCAGGACTGGAAGATTGGACCTATGGAAGGGAGAAGTGAGTTGGACCTATGGAAGGGAGAAGTGAGTTGGAAGGGAGGTTTAGTCCAGTTAGTTGGAAGGGAGACAACTGGCTAAGAATGTGGTTGAGAAAATGTCTTGCCTTGCTGGGCTTATTCTTCACAAAGTATTGTGGTCTAACTCTAGAGGACTCAGAATTGGTAAGGGATATGGCAAATGTATGAGATGCCTAGACTCTGTGGTGGATGTTTTTCATTTATTTATTGCTTGCCCTCATGCTAGAAGAGTATGGAAGTTTATTTAGATTGAGTGTGGTGAACCTGTAAATTGGAAAGCCATCTTACTACGGGATGCATGCAAAGTAAGGTATGAGCCTTGGTTCCAGATCAGGGCTCATGCTCTTTGGTTCATATGGGTCTCTAGAAATAATTTTCAATTTAATCACAAAGATTTATGTGTTGATTCTCTGTTTGCTTCATGGTGGGATAGGAAAAGAGAAGACTGGACTTCTTCATTAGTGCTTACAACCTTGAACATCATAGGTTAAAAGCAGTCATTTCCAGACATAGACGTCATTATTTTATCGTAGATGAACATGCCAAGCTACCCAATTTCTTATAGAGGAAAACATCAACAACTGGTTCTCCCATTCATATACCCTCTTCTCCTCCAAGACCCTCCTCACAACCTTTTGATGGCCCCCTTCAAGTTCCTTTTGATTTGGCTGGCTCCTCAGCCAAGGTTCTTTCCACTGCCATTGTTGCACGTGCACAGAGCCCTCTTGTTGTTGGTACTGATTCTCAAAGCTTCTTCACCCCCTCATCAACCTCTACTGATGCTGCCTATGTTTAGTGCCCCTCAGATATTAATGGCCCTTCTCTCTATTCTTATGTGGCTAGACTCTCCAACCAATCCCCCTCTATGGATGTAGACACTTTCGATCAACTACCTTTTGCTTCTCCTGGATCCTACACTCAAGTTCCTTGTGCTGGTTTCTCTACTCAGCTACCCTCTAACCTTTCTCATCAGATTCAGGGACTTGTTGTGGTGTTACCTCTTTCAATGCAGGATTTGGGTGCTATGTCCATTGACCCTTCTCAAGGTGTTGCTACTACTCCTAGTCATTCTACTGATACTATTGCTACTATTGCTTCAGATTCCCTTCATAGTGACTCTAAAGAGGAAGCCTCCAGCTTCTCTTCCACTTTTGAGAAGCTCCTTTCAGTCTTTTTTTGGGACTTTACTTTTTATGTTTTTGCTTTTCTATGGTTCCAAGATGTAAGTGCTTATTTGATCAGAACTGCTAGTATAGTTGGCCTCTGATGATGTACAAAATGTTATTAAGTAATAAAGTCACTTTCTTTTTCTACCCAAAAAAGTTTTGATCTTAGCATCGATGCCCTTTCATGCCACACCCTCGTGTCACTACTTGTAATCCACAACCATTCATTAACATTTGAGGAAGAAAGAAAGAGAGGAAGAGAGGAAGAGCAAGCTTAAGTGATGCTATGGTTTTGATGATGGAGCAATGCTAGAAGAGAAAGGTGTTGCTATGGTAGGGAGGGTAGAAGTAGAGGGAGAGATGAGATAGAGGACCATTGTTTGGGGGAGGCCTAGAACTTGGGTTTAGGGGTTGAGTATCATGTTTTTCAACAATTATCTCCCCGTCTTCAGGGGATTCAAGAGACATCATAAGAGTGTCCTATTTTATCAAAGGATTTCACACACAAGAAGACATCGATGAAGGACCTACCTTAGGCAGGCCTTCCACAGTTGATGTCTTGTGTGTGAAATGTTCTGATAGAATATGATTTCACACACAACAATAGTATCGCACATCAAATAGGTCCTCCACCACTAATCTCTTCTCGTATGTGAAATCCTTTGATGGAAATGGATCCTCTTATGATGTTTTTCGAGAGCCCCTAAAGATGGCTACACAATTCTTGAAAAACATGATACTCAACAAGAAAACCCAAGTCCTAGACCTTCGTTAAACCCTTGCCCTTTGTCTCATCTCTCCCTCTACTTTTGCACCCTTGGTAGCTAGACGCTCTACATCCACCCTCCCCATATAGCACCTCCTTCTCCCAAACTTGTACCAAGTGATTGAATGTATTGATCAGATGTTTCAAATGTTGAAAAACTATGAATAGTTGTAGATTACAAGTGAAACGATCACTGAATTTCCTCCCTATAGTTTCTTCTTTCTTTCTTGCTTAATGTCTATCTTTCTTTTGCATTGTTTCCACATTTTTTGCATTCTTCCATATATTCTGTACTATTTTCACAATTTTGCATTCTTTTCTACATTTCCGCATTATTTTTTGTATTTTTGTATTCTTATCGCATTTTTGCACTCTTTTACGTATATCCACACTCTTTTGGCATTTTTGCATTCTTTTTTGCATTTTTGCACTCTTATCCATGTTTTCACATTGTTTTATGTATTTACACATTCTTTCTACATTTCTATACTCTTTTCCATATTTTTGCATTCTTTCCAGATTTTTGCATTTTTTTCATTTCTACATTTTCGCATTCCTTTCCACACTCTTTCTAGCATTTTTGGATTCTTTTTGCATTGTTTTTGGTATTTTCGCATTCTTTTTGCATTTCTGCACTCTTTTTCATATTTCTGCATTCTTTCCGCAATTCTACATTCTTTTTGGAATTTCCATAGTATTTTTTGCATTTTTCTTTCCACATTTTCGCACTCTTTTTTGCATTTCTGCACTCTTTTTGCATTTTCACATTCTTTTTTGCATTTTCACATTCTTTTTCTCTCTTTCTCTCTTCTCCTCTCCACCACTACTCTTTTTCACATTCTTTTCTTGTCCTCTCCTTTCTTCTCCTCTCCACCACTACTCTTTTTTGCATTCTTTTCTTGTCCTCTTTCTCTTCTCCTCTCCTTTCTTCTCCTCTCCACCGCTACTCTTTTTCGCATTCTTTTCTTGTCCTCTCCTCTTTTCTCATCTCCCCTGTCTTCTCCCTTTCTCTCTTCTTATTTTTGCATTGATTAGTCATTTTGCATTTTTGCAATTTTATTTTATTTGGCTCTCTTTTTTTTTTGCGCTTGTGCTTTAGTTATTTAGCATGGATTCATAGTGCATGTGACAACCACAAAGGCATTATGAGGAAATAAGAGAACACCCAAAACACTCTCTTGGAAGAGAAGAGGGAGCTTGTATTCAAATTGGTGCAAAAAATGAAAACCAAAGTCAACCATTTGGTCTTTATACAAGTCACCTTTTGAAGGGAGGGCTAACCCTTTTCCTTTTTAGCACTCTCCCTCACTTTACAACCAAGGGCTCTTGGGCCCATAGGGTGCCAAGGCATATTGCTATTCTTACCATCTCTCCCTACTAGTGGAAATAACGCTTGTGTTAACCATATTAAAGTGCTTGGGACAATTAGGAGGTGGTTCTAATTGGTTCCCAAATAGCGCTTATGTTAGCCTCGTGCCTCCTAGGCTTGGGTGATTTGGGGCTCAAACTCCCTGAGTGCCCTCACACCTTCACCCGTTTGTGGTCATGCATGATGCATGAGACTCAAATCTGGAGTGGCGAGGCTCCAACTTCTGTGAGACACTCAATGGTAACCGTGTCTTGGGATGATATCTGGGGAACAAATTCCCTGAGTTTGAGCTATACTCCTTTCATGGCTATTTTCATTGGTGTGGCTATTTTCATGGATGTGGAAGTGCAAGGCGCTTGCACTCCTCATGCTTCTTAGACGTGGCCTAGAAGTGTGCATCTCCTTGTTTTGGGCAGTGATAGCTGGAACATACAACCTGTGCCTTGAATCCTTGAATCCTTGGACTTTAGAGTGGACTTTGGATATTTGGGGATCGATTTCCCTGAGTTTGAGCTATACTCCTTTCGTGAGAACATTGCATGTAATCACTGATCTTGGTGTATTTGGGTATCAAACTCCCTTGAGCTTGTCCATTGAAGTAGATCATTTGGCCTAGTCACCTTTACTCATTGATTACCCTACATTTGGTGGATGTACTCTGTGGATGTTAACATGCCCCTTTCCTATTGCTCATCCATCCTCGGGTCAGCTGCATTAGAGGAGGTTGGTGGTGAGGACTGAATACAAGATGGCATAGCGGTCCAGCTGCCTTGACGTGAAGCGAGTGAGGTATGAGTGGTACTTCCAAAAATGTGTGGCATGCATATCCTCATAAGTGCAGAGGTGATGTCCGTGGAGATTGCAAATGTAGAGATAGAGGCAGAGGTCCCAGAATAGAGTTGGACCGATGTCAGGGTTAAAGACAATTTGGTTATTCAGATTGTGGATGCAGTCATCGATGGGGCGGCAGTGGGTGGGAAGATCGCAGAGAAGTAAGAGGATGAGGCAGTTGAAATGGATGGCGACGAAGATGGTAGGATCTGGCACTGAGCCATATGTATTGTTGAATGACTAGAGGCAGAAGCAAAAACCCTCCTACATCATTTCTTTGGGAAAGTTGTACTTAGGAAAATTGTACAACACATTGGGGTCCTGCTATTGGAGAACTCGAAAGGTGGCCCAAGTCAACATCGTTCCATGGGCATGTAGAGTGGGTGGACTCGATAATCGATGGGCGTGCTGCAGTAGTAGTGCCAAACTTTCTCTAGCTTTAAGAATGGGAGCCACCACTTTGGCTGTAGATCATCATTTGCATTAGTCACTAGGAGTGGGGCATTGGGGGCCAGGCTGTATCCTCCTCTCATGTGCTTGGGATGCATGTGGCACCAGTCATCAAATTACTATCCTATGAGCTATGGAGGGGGTGCACATCAAGAATTTTGTAGAGGTGGAGGTGGGAGCCCTCGAGTTGCCACTTCCAATGGTGCATGAGCATGCTATCTAGCAGCTCTTGGAAGGACTATAAGTTTGAGAGCCAATGAACATCTTCAGTGGGAGAAACGAGTGGGAATGCTAGAGCTTCGTCATCTGCAACTAGCATGGTGGGCTCTGGCTTTGTGGGACCTGCAAGAGTTGCAGTGCCAGTGCTTTGTACAAAATGTGCTACTTTGTGTAGCGTGTTGAAGGCTTCATCAAGGAGGTTGACCGGAACATTGGAGAAGATGGATAAGGAGGGTCCATGCTATGTGGTGGTGGTGTTAGAGGCATTAAACGAGTACTCAAGTAGTGTCGTCCGCCGAGGGAGGGGAGGTTGGGGAGGTTGTTGGGTGGGTTGGGCAAGATCTAGGGGAGGCGTAATTGAATATCTGTAGGAGGGGCAGTGGTATTAAAGAGGGTGACTACATTTTCCCCCTCTTCCTTGGTTACTTCCTTAGGGTATGCTATGTGAATTGTTTCAAAATTGCTCATCAAGGACTCAAGTGACCTTGGAGAGACACCCTATTAAAGAGGATTATTATTCCAAGGTGTTGGTAGGTGGTGGACTAGTAGGCCGCAAGGTGTCCTTGAGATTGGACTGCTGAGGCTTGGCTGTAGGTCTGCATCCAATTTATGTTTGCATGTAGACTTTTGGGAGTGCAAACCCATGGCGTGAGTTCCTCGGTCTTTGTGAGTTGCATTTCTTCATCGTCCGCATGATAATTAAGGGACTCAGTGTGATGATGCAGCACCAAGCTTGAAAATTGAGAAGAATGGGGATGGACGGATAGGGTTTGGAGATCAGAGGGGCAAAGAAGAGATAGGGAAGTGGGATAAAGGTCAAGAGAGAAATATAACATGGCTAAGATGGGTCGGCAGTGGTCAAGATCACGGTGGAGAATAGTTTAGAGGGCGTTAGGAGAAAGTGGAGTAGTGAAATCTAGGTGGAAGATGAGGTTTTGTGCACGGAGTGGATCAAAGTACATTTGCAAGGTTTGGATGATGGTGCATGGTGCAAGTGTGTATGTGGCTAATTTGTAGACACCTCCTTGTACATCCTAAACTCCTGCTGCTCGTGGTCTTCCAAATCTGACTCCTCAGATTGGCTGATGGCGCGCTTGCTTTCTATTGCTTCTCGAAGGGAGACTGTTAGGTTCTTGTCTTGTGCCTGGAGATCCTATAAGGTGCAGATCTATTGGTCATGGGACTTCTATGAGCAGGCGTACTACTGCTCTGCCTATGACTACTACTCTAGTGTTCTGCGCAGGGTTGATTCTTCCTTGTCCACTTGGTCCATGAGTGTTTGGACTAGGGATTCACTGGTGGAGAGGTCATCCTTGACCTTTGTAAGAGCGAGCTCGAGCTCTTCCATCTTGGCCTGGTATTCTTCGGCTCGATGTAGTGTGGCATGGCCCGTTGCCTGAGCTACGACCATTGTCGACTGGCTTTCATGCATAGAGAGCTAGGCTTGGAGGAGAGTTGTGAGGCTTGCTTCTGTCTCCTCTATAAGATCGTGTGAGTGACTTAGGGCACTGCTGTCATGGCTTCAAAGAGATTCATCTCCATCACGTCTATGCATGACAACTGCTCTGTTGTCATGTGGCTATAGCCTCCTTGTTGCCTTTACTGGGGCACACTGCAAAATTGTATGTCCTCTACTAGGCCTGCCCATGGCATGGAAGAGGTGTCGGTGGCGAAGGATGTTGTCTCCTGAGGGTTGGTGGAGACTGAGACGAAGGGCATAGCAGGGGTTGTCAGCATAGTTTTGGCTCCTATATGGAGGCCAATTTCGATGGTGTCATCACCTTGGAGGTCTTCAATGAGAATAGGCCCTCATTGCAGCTATTTGCCCGTATCTTGAGGACCTACCCATGCTGTAGGCATAGTTGTCATTGCATGAATTCATGCAACTAGCAGTCCTAATATTGGTCAAGCGGCTGACTTATTTCCGGTTGGACTTGAGTGATGCCGTAAGTAGATATTATCATTGCACCAGTCATGCACGAGTCCGGACATTCACAAGAAAGGTCTACTACCTAGGATAGCTTCATAACCTGGCTATCGAGTGAAGTCCATGACCATGAACCTGATGGAATATGTGAATCCAAACACCTTAATGTTTATGCCTATCAGCACTCCTAGGGGTTAAGCGGTTCCTACATCAGCTAGCTTTACTACCAGATGGGTCTACTTGAGTGCGGGTTTTCCCCATTTCTCCCAGCATTCCTTGGTGTAGACACTTACTCCCGCTCCCCCATCTAGGATGGCTTCCACCTTTTGGTTTTGGTAGACTATGGGGATAGAGGCGTTTGTGTCGTCACCCTCAAAATGCTGGCCTAGCTTGGTTATGGGAATCTTGGGTAGGTTCTACCCCTTTTCTAGCATTGATTGGTTGGGCTTTGAGCTCTGGTAGGGGTCGAAGGTAGGAACGGCTTGTTCATCCACCAATTGGACAGATCACGCCATAGGATGAGATTTCCTCTTAGCAGAGACGCGATCAACATTTTCACCTTTGTTGATAGGAAAGCAACCAACCCGACGATATCGTAGGGTTCTGGTGAAGCTTCTTTCTCCATGGACAACATGTCATCACAGTCATATAGGTCTCCTTTGTCTTAGAGGTTATGTAGCACTGGGTCTTCTTGAAACATCTTCTGCATCAGATCCAGAGCTTCTGACTACTCCAAGCTGAGCTCTTCCTCTTCCTCCACCCTTTCTAGCACCTTGAGCGATTTTGCTCCTTGGTGTCCCATCAGGTGGGCTTGATGGATAGTATCTGACCCCCTATTTGGCCTTTAAATGCTTGAACTTATCTTGGCAATCCCGCACCAAGTTTTGGGCATCCTTTATGTATTTATTTTTTGACCGGGTCAGGGTAGGTGCCTGCACTAGCTCAAGCTTCCTTACTCCCAGCTAGGATGGAGGATGGGCTGAGTGTAGTTTAAAGCGCTTTCTTTTGGCATGGGGACCCTTTGGCAAAATCCTTCCGGACCTCAAGTGCATATGGGATGCCTCTGGCTGGCGACACCCAAGCTGAACTAAGGTTCTAGAATTTTCTTTTAATTCCTTAGCTACCCTAGAGGTATCGCACCAGTCAGTGGGATAACTATATAGCACCAGTCGATGGGCTATAGGTATAGCAATGGGTAGTGTAATATAGCTTTGGTGTGGTAGGTGGCGACGTAACCTTTCAACGAACGATCGACAGAATAAGAATATAGCACCGATCGATGGGATAGACGTATCGCAACGATTAGTGAGATAATGATTGCCATGTGGTCGGTGGGGATGATTGCAAAGGATATCCCGACAGGCATAGGGATACTAGATAACAACGGGCAGTGAGATAGGGAATTGGCAGGATAATATAGTGACAGATGTGGGGATCAAAATGGTGACGATCGGTGGGATACGCATACAATGACGACGGTGGGGTAAGTGTAAAACACCGAACGGTGGGATCAAACACCGACGGATGGTGTGATGGAAGTAATGCGATGAGTGGAGGGGAGAGATTATGACCACGGACATGGGGGGTGGGTTCACTACACTGACGATAGGGTAGTAGAATAGCAAAATTACATCTCACCACTTTTCACATCCTCCTCTTGCATGTGGAGGCCCATACTTTTGCACATTCACTACTTCAGGTTTTCTAACAATAGGAATCTCATGCATCTCATTGCTTTTCACATTCTCCTCTCTTGCATGTAGAGGCATGTACTTTTATACACATTCATTACTCTAGGTGTCTTAATAGTAGGAACCTCATATTACTCATCCATGCTCTCTTCGCCTAAACTCTCTCCAATAGGCTTCTTCCCTTGCTTTATTTCATCCTGCTTTCTTCCTACTTTTGGGTTTCACAAAACCTTCCACTCCATGGATTTACACCCCCCATACTCTCTAAATACTTAGGTGATCCTATAACATCCTCACATCATGTACATGCTCTTGATGTCTATCCATATCCATGTGGGGCCGATTTCCTTCATAACATCTTCAATTTTTACATGTTGTGGTTAGTACCATGACTCAAATTCATTGAATTTGACATCTCTATTGACATAGACCCTCTTATTCACTTGGTCATAGCATTTGTAGCCCTTCTTTTTAATTGGATATGCAAGGATGATGCACTTAATAGCTTTTGACTGCATCTTTCTTCTCACCTCATCAGGCACATGGACATAACATATGCATCCAAACACCTTCATATATGCCACTATTGGATTTCTAACATACATCCTCTCATACGACAACATGTCATGTATAATTGTATTGGGTGTCTTGTGCCCAATAATATGTACTAATGTGTGCACTGATTCTATCCAATAATGCAAAGGCATGCTCATTTGGTTCATAAGATCCCTAACAACCTCATCAACAATCATTCTATTCTTCCTCTTAGCAAGTAGATTTTGTTGAGTTGTATAGTTACATGTAAGTTATCTACATTTGCCATTCTCCTGCAAGTAATCATCAAACTCTCTCGACAAGTAGTCCCCACCATTGTCTGACCTCAATATTTTTACATATGCACCAAAATCCTTCTGAGCTATGATCGTGAACTCAATGAATTTCTCTAATGTGTCACCTTTATGTTTCATGTCATGCGAGTATGAACATCAATAAAAGTGATGTAAAATCTAGCTCCACGTTTTGGCATAGACCCCATATATCCATGTGCACAATTTCCAAAGTATATCTACTCACTCTCTCCCTCTTTGGAAATGGGAGATGGCTTTCCTTGACAAATTGACATGCCTCAAAAACATGCTCATAATTTATGGTGCCCAAATCAAGGTAAACATTGCACAATCTCATGGCTTTCCATATTCTTCAACTATTGTAGATTCAAATGACCAATCCTCCAGTGCCAAAGTTCTACTTCCCTATTTAACTCATGGCCTTTTTCAACATATATGCTTCTTTGCACAATAGGATATCCTACATAAAATGTAAGAAGGCATCCTTTCTTTTGTCCTCATCATGCAATCAGCCTATCGGGTTTCTATTCCAAAATTCCTTTATAAAGCAACCATATTTTTTGAATATCTTGCTCCATAATTTAACCAATTGAATCTAAGTTCTTAGTGACTGTTGGCAATACAAAACATCACCAAGCATATTTTGTCTACCATCTCTAGTTCCAAGAGCCACATTCCCAACATGAGTGATTGTCAGGTGCATAGTATATTATCCTATAGCCATAGGTTCCTCACTATGCATAGGCTTATTATAGTCAAACCACTCCTAATGATGTGTCATGTGGTTTGTGGCACTAGAGTCAATGAACGTATCTCATCGTTAGGCTACTCTATCATGCTACCAATGACATGATCCAGGGCAAACAAGTGACTACACTTGAGCTTTCTCCTTCTAAGTATCCATATAGATCTGCAACAACCTCGACTATGGTAAAAGACTTGATCTCTATTTGAGCTCCAAGCTTGACCTCTTTGGTGATACATAAATCAACCAACTCTTCAAAGTCTAGGATATGTCCACACACTAAAATGGAAGTATCTAGAATTTTATACGATGGACCTAGACCATTGAGGGCCATTGAGACTAGATTGTCATCATCAACAAGTGAATTAATGCTGGCCGATCTTCAGTTTTTTGCTTGACTTTGCAACATAGTCAGTAATAGACCTGTTTCCTCTCCAAATGCTAGTACAACTAGATCTTATAAGCTTCAATGTTGGTGCCATACATTTTTACAATAATGAAATACAATGTAACACTTTTTGAGATTTTTCAACCCATGCTTTATACCCTTTCGCTAGCTGCTTTGTTGGATTCTCATATGGCAAATTGATGCATTCATCCTCATTAGTGAAACGTTCTCCATATGATACAACCATACACTATAGCTAGTATCCTTAATGAATTTCTCACCCACTATCTAAGTAACTTGCGATGTTTCACCCATGGTTCCTTCATTGGCAGAGAGCATAAACATGCAACAAATTTGCATAAAATCACATTGAGTCTCCTCTCACAAACCATGAAAATTCAATGTCAAATCAACATGTATGATAGGCCAAATCTAATCTAATATCCACATGTATTGTATCAATGCACCAACATGTGTATCCTCAATGCATTACTACTCCAGTTTAAGGCATCCACACTAATCTTTAGAAATGCAATCAAAGAGATATCTCAAATATACCACAATAACTTGTATAGGCACCATGCCTCAACAAGATTACTAGTATGCATGTCAAGGCTCAAATATAATCATTTTTACTCACTTACATCAATACATGCATCCTGACACTGCATTATGCATCTCTAATGTTCAAAAAAAACCTTGAATCTACATATAGCACTCTTTTCTTGTTGAGCATAACTATGCATGCAATTGACCAAGTCCATAAAAAGATGAATCAACATAGTTCAACTCAAAGTTGGCCAACCAACAAAACCTTTGGAAAAGAAAAATATGAGCTATAGATTGAAATCCCATGTTTCATAAAATAAGGAGGCTTTGAAGTCCTTGATTTTAAGTCACGAATGTTGCAAAAGATATTTGAGTAGCTGAACATAATCAAATAAATAAATAAATTAGTTCAAACACACATAAATTAGTTAGATTAACCTAACTAGCCTAACTCTCAACCCCCTCCCCTCAGCTCCACTAATCTCTGCTCACATTCCTCCCTCCCACCCCAGCAGAGCCAACAACTTCTCCTCAACCTCACGAGCCAAGATGTCACCAACACATTTTTCCTTGGCCACCTTGTTGCCCCTCAATTCCTCTTTGCCTGCCTCTCCAATTGCCACATCTTTAACCTCTCCCTTGCCTGGATTTATGTCACCCTAGATCTCCTCTAATAGGCTTGATTCCAATGTATGCTCTCCAATACAAATATCTCCTCCCCTCCATTCTTCGAGGTATGCCCCTAGATTTCACCTCCCAAATTTTCCCACAGATTTCTTCAAGGTATGCCCATTGCCCACATATTTGCCTCCATTCTGACAAGCCCCATTCCAAGGTATGCCCATAGATTTTTCGTCCCCTCCATTCTTCATGCCACTGCTTAAGTCCATGCTTCCTTCTCTTGCTAGCTCTCTTTGTTCTGCTCTCTCATGCCTTTCCACCTCTCTCGCTTGCTAGCTCTCTCCCTCCACTCAGCCCCTCAGTCTCCCTCTCTCACATAGCAACTCCTCCCCCTCTCTCCTATCTTCCTCTCCCTCCCTCCCTCCCCCTCCACTCAGTTCCCATCTCTCAATCTCTCTCTTGCTCCTAGCCTCTCGGCCCTTGTCATGACACAACAATTGGATGATAGCAAGAGGAAAGGAAGGGGTAGTAGGGAGGAAAAATGAGGAAGAGAGGAGCAAGAGGAAATGAAAGGGGGAGTAGGGAGTGATCAAAGAAGGTGCTTGAAGCTAGATTTTTATTTCGCACAAAAAGCAACATGGCAGGTTTCATTGTTGGAAGCTTATCTCTAATTAAACTCTAATCCAACTACTATGCTTACATTAAATTTTCATTGCGGCATTGATTGCTCCTTTTTTGTCTTTTTATCTTGACTTCCTATCTCTTTTGACTGGTGTTTCTTTTGTACTTTTTCCTTCATGGTGGATTTTAAACTTGTTTTGAGGTTTTCCATGCAGTATTATAAAGTACTACCCAAAAAATAGTGTGTACAATGTGTGTTCAAGTCCTAGAAAATCACTCCTAGAGTTGGAGTTTCTAAAAATCCAAGGTAAGAATCCAAGTGCACGTGATTGAAAAAAACATCTAGCATATATCTAGAATTAATTGAGATATGGTTTTGCCACCTTGTTCAATAGAAAAGTAACATATCATAGGTGTTTTGCACACAAAAAACCTTTCTTTGAAAAAAATTTGCAACAGATTGAAAGAAACTCATTAATTTATAAAAGATGATGCTTAAACTCATTAATTTATAAAAGATGATGCTTAAACTCTAACTTTACTCCAAAGCAAGAATCAACCACCTGCCACCATCCAACACAAACAACAACAAGTTAGTCCATGATGGGAAAGAAGGTGTCAGGGGTCCTATATACTTTTATTAAGTGTCAAGAGTAAAATAGAGAGTCATACACACCTTACTAGGAGAGAAATATTTGCCGCCTATGTTATGGTTTGTAATGTCAATTGTACATGTAAAAAATGAATCAGTCGAACTATATAGCTTTCCATGGCATGACAAGTACAAGAAGCCCATCGACATTTCTTTGAAGAGAATAAGCTACTGGGAATGGATGAGACAATAAAAGAAAGAGGTTAAGGCACCCTAGATTACTCTACATCAATAACCAATAGTAAAGGAAAAAGGGAAAAAGGGAGAAGCAGGAAAGCCTATGAGTAGATGATAAGTTATTCATCACAATACATAAAATAAACCTAGCTTTATATATTAAACAAGGGCTCCAACAAAGGCATCCATACTTGCAAACAAGCCAATATCTAGCCATACTATAGGATGTGAGCTAGTGGCGATGATGGTAATGTAAAGGCACAAATAGGAAAGGCTGAAGCAAGAAAAGATCCTCATGGAACAAATCAATGGTTAGCCAATGAAAAGTATGAGAAAAGTGATTATAGAGAAATTATATATAGTCCAAGCCAATCTACTACTCAAGATGGCCATGTGGACTCAACATTGTAAAGCCAAGGAAACTTCGTTCATGCTTCATTGGAGCCAAGAATGAAATAAGAGTTTGAATAAGGTAAGACTAAGTATATAGGCTATGCCAAGATGTAGCATCATGACCACCTTTAGAATTTGGAGCAAAGTTAGCAGCCTTAAAGATGAGGATGGTAGAGAATGGTTCTTGTAGTTGCTAACTACCAAGAGACAACTTCATATGAGACAAACTTGAGCAACAATCAAGCATAGAATTGCAACTTGAGTAGAGGCCACACATATGATATAGAGCTGAAGTGTGAAATAGTTGGTAGAGTCTATAAAACATATAATACACTCTACGATATAGATGTATAATCAATGTTTGACATGTTACATGTAATGCCACAATAAAAAGTGGACTTAGAAACGGGGCAAACATACATTCTCATATGAGCACTAATGGCGTTGGCACCACCTAAATTATCCGAGCTTACAAGAGAAGTAATGGTTGATCCCCACCAGAAGTTTTAAGCATGGTTGGTCCTTAGTGTCTTTGTTGGGTTCATTCCAAAGATGTTACAACCAAAATTTAGTGTTGGAATAGAAGTATAGCAAAGATTATACTAGCTAAATGCATACATATATACAAAAATGCAACACATACCCATGTACAAATACACACCAAGTCACCATAAAACAAGACAATCATAACATGAGATGCCATGATTAAGAGAATTGTGACTATGAGATGCCATGAGAGAATCAAGATTTTAATCCATATGTGACTCTATAGTTTTATTTTAGCAACAATAGCCCATGACATATAAAAGGAGCATATAGTATTGTGACATGAAGTTGGGGGTAATAAACTTCACGCACCTCTTCACTTCCTGCACCATTCGAACTGACTGCCAAAGATACTTATCATTGAGAATGAGACATTAGAAAGAAGCTTTTATGCCAAGATACCTCACCATACTTTCCTCCCTTAGATGAGAATGAAGATGGTAACATCCCAAGTGATGTTGTAGTCAAGCATAGGGAGAAGGAAAGGATCAGCAGAGGCCCATAATCTCAGCGAGCCGGTTTGCACCAAAGAGAAGAGCGATACGTTCTTGAAAGAAGATCTTGTGGCTCAACATGACATGAACTGATATATATCGAGGAGTTTGAAGGGGCTGATTAGGTCGGATGGGTAGATTCCGAGGAAACATTGCACCTCCTTCATAGACACCTTTATACTTAGCTCAAAACACTCTACAAACTATCATTAGACATAGAGGCCTATAAGTTTCAGTAGAGACATGATATCAAAGATTCAAACACACAAAGAGATGCGCCTTGAGATGGGCTTCGCACTGATATAAGTTTCATTGAAAACAGACAGACGGTTGAAGAGATATGGACAGTTTACTAGAAGGGGGTAAAACTATCATGAAAACAGACTATCAAACACAGAGACTCATAACATTTTGCAGCAGTATCTGATTTAAGATCTGATTATATAGCAACATGCGCCTTGAAGAGAGCTTTGCGCTGATATAAATTTCGTTAGAATCAGACTATCGAGCAAAAAGTTATGAGCAAAATACTAATAGGGGGTCAAACTGTCATGAAAACTACCCTCCACCCAGGCTAATTTCACCTGAGCAAGATGCTCCCTCAAGACTCCATCTTCATCAACGATCCACCCCTCATAGATGGAGATGCATCGATTAATATCATAAGTGAGAAGACCATGATAGATGCTGATTTAAAATACTCTAGTACTACCTATGTAACATTAGAAATCACTTGACCATCAATGATCACATCAACCACAGGTACATCATCACCAACATCTATATCTACCTTTTGAACAATAGGAATGGCACTTTTCTTCTTTTTCTTCTTTGACACTCTTGTGCTTGCTAGTTTTCCCCATTCCTTCCGTAGTTTTGGAGACAAAGCAAGTAATTGACCAAAGGTGATATGAGCTTCCTTTTCTTTAAGGTCGGAAAACAAGTCATAGCTTCCAATTCCTTATCCTAAAGGAAAGTCTGACTAGCTAATTTTCCTTCTAGATGCCTTCTTTTTCTTACCACGGTGTTCCTCTTCCTGATGTTCCTCATCTACTTCTTCCTTGCTTTCTTCTTCTTCTTTTGGTTTACCATGCCCCCGTTTAGCCATCATTACCTCTCTTTCCTCATCCCCTGAAGAAGCTTCTAACAAGGATACTTGTTTTTCTTCTTTCTTTCTCAATCTAGGACACTCGGGGTGATAGTGACCTTTTTCATTACATTCATAGCAAGTGACCCCACTCCTATCTCGAGGCCTATCTTCACTCTTTGGTGCTCTAGGTTGTTGTGCATTAACCAAATGCAATTTCAAATCAGCAAACTCTACCATCAATTGGGAGATATTATGATCTAACTCAGAGGACTTTGGTACCTGAGGAGTGCCCATTACCTCCACCTTAGAAGTTGAAGCTGTTGAAGACACAAAAGAGGATTCGATCTTTAGAGAAGCTTCTTTCTTGGTCGCAATGCGAAGGGCCTCCATGTATATTGTTGGATCTTTACTCATTACTTTTGAGCGAAGACGAGGCTCCAAAGCCATAACAAATTTGCTCATCTTTAAGTGCTCCATCCCTGAGAGACTTTGAGGGCCGATGATGCAGATGCCATAGCTCGCAAAGCTGCCCTTTCATACTTTGTCCATAAAGTTTCATATTGGATTGCCAACGCAGAGACCAACTCACCCTCTCCTTGATAGAACCGGTCCAACTGTAACATCAAAGCATTTGGCGACTCCAATACCCCAAATCTCTGCTTCATTGCTGCCACCACTTAGTCCCAGTCCTCCTTGGTAGAGTCCGGCAAGGTCTCATGCCAACTCAAGGCTACACCTTCAAGGAAATCAGGCAAAATCTCCACCCGATCCTTCATGGACCATCCAGAAGGCTGGCATCCTCGAACAAAATCCTGAAGATAAGACTCCAGGTCTTCCCCTTTGGTCCCTCGAAACACTGGAATCTTCACCATGATGAAACACAAAAAGGAAACACTAAGATCCAAATAATATCCCAAACAAGATCCGAACAAGATCCCACAGAGCCTTAGTATACCAAGACCAACTGATTATGCATAACCACTTGTTGAAAACCCTCCACAATGTGATCCTCAACAAAATCTTCAAAAATAAGTGACCAACCAGCACCATGAAAACATTGTGTATACATGCATTCTAGAATCACCCTTCTCACAATAGGAAGTGCACATAAAAGCTTCAAGATATTGTAATCTTCATCATTCGCATAGCAAAAGAAGTTGAAACCATTGCGAATCACCACTCCATTGTTATAGTCAAAAACTACCCAAAGACTCAACTCTTCTTCACACCAAGCTGCCAGTGCATGGATCAATCCCCAATTTATCATTGTGCTTGCTGCCGGCGTTGTCGATTCACCAACATATTCAACAATGCAAACATAAAGGATATGATCATGGTGACTATGCGAATAGCTTGAGCATCACCTTCACAATCTTCAAGTTCTCTTAAACGGGTTGCAATCTCTTCTAACGGAGTTCTTCCAGGCATCTTCTTTATCTCATACAAACATGTGCCTCTTCTAGGCATAACATGCACTCGAGACCGTTCAGTAAGGTGGGATGAATCCAATACCAAACGTACCCAGTGTCTCCACCAAAAGATGTGACATGAAGTCGGGGGTAATATGCACCTCTTCATTTCCTGCACCATTCGAACTGACTGCCAAAGATACTTATCATTGAGAATGAGACATTAGAAAGAAGCTTTTATGCCAAGATACCTCACCATACTTTCCTCCCTTAGATGAGAATGAAGATGGTAACATCCCAAGTGATGTTGTAGTCAAGCATAGGGAGAAGGAAAGGATCAGCAGAGGCCCATAATCTCAGCGAGCCGGTTTGCACCAAAGAGAAGAGCGATACGTTCTTGAAAGAAGATCTTGTGGCTCAACATGACATGAACTGATATATATCGAGGAGTTTGAAGGGGCTGATTAGGTCGGATGGGTAGATTCCGAGGAAACATTGCACCTCCTTCATAGACACCTTTATACTTAGCTCAAAACACTCTACAAACTGTCATTAGACACAGAGGCCTATAACTTTTAGTAGAGACATAATATCAGAGATTCAAACACACAAAGAGATGCGCCTTGAGATGGCTTCGCACTGATATAAGTTTCATTGAAAACAGATAGACGGTTGAAGAGATATGGACAGTTTACTAGAAGGGGGTAAAACTATCATGAAAACAGACTGTCAAACACAGAGACTCATAACATTTTGCAGCAGTATCTGATTCAAGATCTGATTATATAGAAACATGCGCCTTGAAGAGAGCTTTGTGCTGATATAAATTTCATTACAATTGGACTACCAAGTAAAAAGTTATGAGCAAAACATTAATAGGGGGTCAAATTGTCATGAAAACTACCCTCCACCCAAGCTAATTTCGTTTGAGTAGGATGCTCCCTCAAGACTCCACCTTTATCAACGATCCACCCCTCATAGATTTTGCCTAGAAGAGGGGAAGAAGTTTGCATAGTGGCTCGAGAAACAAATGGACCATGTGTGCACAGTGAGCAGCCGAATAGAAAGAACTTTTAAGGCTTTGAAAGAAAGAAAAGGGAAGAGACACTCAAGAGAGAGAGAACCTGAAGTGACCTTCATTACAAATAGAGTGAGAATCCACCTCAACACTATAAACACAAGGGAGAAGAAGAGGTTTCATACATACAAGAGGGAGCGGAAGCTCCAAGACTACTCATAGAGAGAGAATAAACTAGAGAGAGAAGGACTCAAGAGTCTACATAAGAGAATATCTACAAGAGGAAGAGAAGGCTCATGGAAGAGGATTGGGGAGACTAGAACTACAGCAACATAAGGCCCAATGGTGGAAGAGATTGATGAACAAGGGAGAGGAGGGCTCCTTTTATAGAGATTTTGTTACCCTCCTTCACCCATTTACAATTGCTGCCTGTAGATTCCTTTCCCCATCAATCACCTAAGCACGTATGTCACCATCCATGTCCTTTTTGGCTACTCTTGCCATGTGTCCCATCAAAAGATGCTCAAGACTCTTAAAATATTGAGAAAGTCAAGAGTCTCCTCACATGGAGCCCATAGGGACCCTCTATTTTCCACATGTCCACATCCTCCTTATTCCACATAGGAGTTCTAGAAGGATTCCTCTTGACTTCACACTCCTCCACATGCCTTCCACACGCTTGGCATGTGGCCTCTCTTATATTATTGGAACACATGGACATGAGCCCACCTCTTTATATGACTCACTCTTCCTATTTTCTAAAAAACTCATAATATCCCATACACAAATAACTCTCACTCCATACCAAGGTATTTATAATTCATACCTATGCTATTTACAATGAGCCATTCCACTTATCCTCTCAATCCCATACAATATCATAGAAAATAGAAATAAGTGAGAGCCGCTAAGCTATCCTCTCAATCCCATACAATATCATAGAAAATAGAAATAAGTGAGAGCCGCTAGGCTATCACTTGATACTTAAACCCTTATCAAACATAGAGAAAAACAATATCAATGCCAAGTTAAAAGTATCAATTTTTAGCATCACAGTATACAATCCAAACTTGGATTGTGTTCACCATGATAGATGCAATGTTAACTACAAGCATTGGAAGGCATCGCGGCATCAAGTTAATTCAAACATGGGAACTAGGCATCATATGACATCCAATTGAGTAGGCTAGATCAAACGAAAGAAATTGCACGGAAAATAATTGTAGGACCTAGAAAATAGCTATGTATTTTTATAGATACAAGATAACGGTCCGACTATGAAGTTGGTTCATTTTCAATTATCAATAGGTAGGTTATTCAGGTACTCAAGTGAAGACTTATGCCCTTCCTAATTCTTTGTACAATTGTACTATTGAAAAACTTGAAAGAAACTTATATATAGGAAAGAGACATAGGGGCCTATTTGCCTTCCATTGCATGATCTTGGGAATAAGACTCATGTTGCTTAATCACAACCTGTGTTTGCCAATGATGAATATAGGGGAAGAGAAATTTCAATATGGAATAGTTAGTATTAGAATAAAAGAATTCTTTTTCCTAAATATAAGTAAGACACCCTAAGTAATAATACTATTTCCACCAACCTATTCTCAAATATCTTACATTTCAAGGGACATTTTAAGATAAGGAAAGCTTAATGGCTATATTACAAAAATGAACAATTTATAGAATACTACTGTGAATCAAAAAATATATATATGTATACATATGTATTCATATTGATTCACGTTACCAAGAGACACATTAAAATACCATGTCACACCACTCTTAACAAAGATGTAATGCTATTTAGGTGACAAGATCTCAAATAAACCAATGTTAACTGTTACTTATATGCATGCGGTTATGCCTTCATATGTGTCCTTCATAATATACATGGATTTATTGATCTTATGGAGAATTTTGTATTCACGTACCATGCAAAATGGCACATGCTTGTTTGCTGCCTAAACTTAATAAAATCGAGTTGGTAGATAAATATTGGTTTTTCCACACGAATTGTTGGAGAATCGATCTCCATAAATTCACAAGATTCCCTCGTGTTCAATGTACTTATTTGAAGATTGTATAATAATTACAGTGAGGGAATCAACCATGCGGGGTAGAGCAGCTTGGTAGCTTGCAAGGCTCATAACCTTGAGGTCACAGGTTCGAATCCTGTCTCTGCAAACGAAAATTAATTTGGTGATAGGGTGATAAAGCAATAGGTGATAGGGGGATTAGTGATTCCTTTTTAAAATGGTAGTTACCAATGTGGATACCTAATTCCACCAAACATGAGTGACAAGACCATAAAGATTATACTATATTACACCACAAGTGGGATTAACTAGAACTCATGTACATATGGTTATTACTCTATACATGATCTTTCCAACAAGTCATATTTGGTGATACAATAATGAGAATGAATCATGGAGTTGTTGGTCGAAACCTTATGCCCTTCTCATAAGTTTCAATTCACAACTTAAAAGACTCAAGAAGGGCATGGTTTGATATAGCCAATGAGTTCATCCATCTTAGATTGTATTGTTCACTACAAGACATGGACCACTTTTTGACATGAATATCGATGCTAAATAGAAAGGAAAAATATTTTAACAAGTAAAAAGTGTTTGACTGTCTATGTGTGTATGCATGTGTGTGTGTGTGTGTGTGTGTGTGTGTGTGTGTGTGTGTGTGTGTGTGTGTTGCCTAATGAACAATAAAATCTATATCTCCCTTACTACAGTCCACTGTATCCCAAGTACAAAATTGCCTCTTCTTATTGCCACTTTAATCCCATGTAAATAATATAACCAATGTTGCAGTTTACATCAATAAACTTACATATGTTAAAGGATAGCATCAAAATAGAGTTTTTTGTATTATACTGTTGTTGTTTCAGTCAAACTACTATCAACAAAATTCTACAAAAAGAAGGTTCTGTAGTTTTTTCAGAGATCTTAAGCATAGCTACTATTTTGAGCAGTCATATGGAGTATTTCAAGGATATCTAATATCTCTGCCTTGTTTTTTCATTATACGCTTTACAGTAAATATTTCGTCCCTTATCCAAGTACATCCATCAGGGGGTCTCCCAAAAAGTTATCAGGGGGAGTCAAAATGGAATAGGTCATTGGCTTCCTGTCTTTAGAAATATGTCATAGTGGACCAATCTTGCGAGTAGTTGTGTCATTATCCTCCTTTTTTGTTTTTCATCAACCAAAAAGCTGAGATAGGTAGCTGGACTCACCTACATCCATCCACAAGCACCACATGTTAGAACATGAAAACAGTGCAATGTGGGACTACAAGCTTCACGGCTAGCCACGGTTGTTATCGCTATCAAACACAACATTTCAATTATGAAGACTTTTGGGGTGACACTAAGGTGAGATCCTGATGTTTGGAAAGGGTCTTAATACCATGATCATTTTTCAAGAACTTTAGGATCTATAATGTATGCCAATTGTAGCCAGCCTGGGAACATACAACCAGAAAATAGTGCTGTTATAAAGTGAATTTTAACCAAGAAAATTACATGATACTAATAACAAGGTTGACCTTCCAGAGTTCTTTCAAAAAATAAACTGCTATATCTTGTACATTCCCAAAAAAATGGAGTGGGCCTTCAATAAATTTTTTTTGAAATTTCTATAAATGCTTCTTCCATACGGGGGACCATCTGAACATTCAAAAGATATGAAAAATAGTGGGCAAAAGTATACAGGATTATCATACTACCATGATTGATAGAACCCTTTGTTTTATACTCTATACTATATTCAGTGTGTACTGTCATTAAAACTGTGTGGACTCAAGGAAGCCAATATGACTTGAAGTAAAAACATACTGCAGATGATGGTATAGTCGCTTTATTAGTTTCTTGTTTGGACAATACAAATCATTGTCTCTATCAAACAGAGGTAATGAAAAAGTTTATAAGCATCCATGTACTTCTTGGATACTACTAAAGGGTTTATTGCCTTTGCTAATATGACGCATGCGGTATGGGCCATGCAAGGAGGAGCTCTACTTCCCAAGTTTTTCAACCACAAAGACTTGCCCTTAGATTTAACCAGAAAAGGCATGGAGTTAGATAGAAAGCTTACAGGAGGATTCAACCAAGAGCTTGCCTCAGTGTAGGTGTCTTTCACGTTGATTTCTATAAAAAGGAGTTGACCTATTCGCAACTATATAATAGAAAATATTGGAAGAATATGTATGGTAGTGTGCCCTATGAGCATTTTCCATAATTGTATTCATGGAGAGATCCTCCAATCTTGATTCATTAGCATGGCTATGTCAAAGAAGAATCACCCAGATACAAAGGAGCATAAAATGCGTGATAGGCCATGAATATCTAGTTCCAGATCCGTAAGCGGGGACCAAGATGGGATTCAGCCAACTGTTGTTGTATTATCTATAGTTTTCTAATGCCCATGGTTGGAGCTTTATGGTTAGGCTCTTCAACTTTGATGGTCCTCATCATGTGATAGTGCATAACTCGTGGCTAAGGCTGGCTGATTACGTAGAGCTTAGAGAGACAGTGATAACGGCATACTAAAGTTTCCCTCTATTCTCCATATAGTGATCATTAATGGAGTCTATTGAGTTATAAAGTTTTCCATATCTTTATAATTCCTAATACTCAAATTAATTCGAGGTTTTTTTTGTATTTCCTTATTCCAATTACCCTATTCAACCACTCAAGGATTTTCCTTTATATATGTTTGTTTTTAGGGGTTTATATCCCATTTGATATTCAAGCATGTAATCCTACTCTCGTGAGTGTGGGGTGCTCAATTCAAAGTCCCAAATATTGGTAGTGAGTGATTGCATGAGGTTCAAGAGGTATAGGTGGTGAGTTTAAGTAGCTATGCCAAAATTGTAAATAGGTAAGTTTAAGTAGCTATGCCACCTTCTTGTTAATAGCCTTGCTTAGTATTTCTCTCAACTATAGACAAGGATTTCTCTTGATTCTCTATCACTCTATTGCATAGTTTTACCTAGCTAGAGCTAAGATTAGATTTAGTTAATTTGTGCTATTCACAAGATTAGCACTTTATCCTCTACTTGAGTAGAGAATAGAGTAGTTTTCTAAGCTGATTTTCTCATGTGTTCTCTTGTATGATGTCTCCATCCATACCCATGGCCATTATCAATGCCATGTAGAGTTTTCCTCATGGAATCCACTATAGCTTATGATGTTTGATTTAGCCATGCTTTGACAAACCTAAGAGCCTCTTATGCTCCTCAATCATAAATGCTTCGATGTTCTCACTCTCAATGCCCAAGGACCCATTCCCTCAAATTTTAATTCTTTAGGGAGAGAAGCACACCATCTCCCCATGCTCACTATGTGGTTATAATAATTACAAATAGCATCACCCATCTATAACAAATTAAAGACTCGCTCTACCAAGTCTCAACTTGAGATCTCAAAAGCAATGTTGCTAATTTGAGAATGGACCTCCTTTTAAATGTTCAAAGTTATATTGCCACATGCTTTCAAGATGGCAACAAAGGTAAAGCTACTTGGCAAC
Source organism: Dipteris shenzhenensis (assembly GCF_047967505.1). Classification (NCBI taxonomy): domain Eukaryota; kingdom Viridiplantae; phylum Streptophyta; class Polypodiopsida; order Gleicheniales; family Dipteridaceae; genus Dipteris; species Dipteris shenzhenensis. The sequence goes on along the minus strand of NC_141624.1, from coordinate 44,715,020 downwards.
ATACCTTGCTTTGGCAACAAACCTTGCTCTTGAAGGACTCCATTCTTCTTATTTGACATTCCCCAAGATTATAGTTCTCCATGTGATTACATTCTGATGATACATTCATTTACATTTCATCTACATGTCCACCAAAGTAGTACCCACAAATAAATCAAACTCAAAGCCAATCGCAAGAACTTCAAGTCGTTTCCTTACATCCTTTCTACTTACTTCCCCTCTTCCATCACTACAAGTCTATTGCAAGCCTTCAACACACAGATGATTATTTAGACATTCAATTAAATGTCTTCCCACTACATCAAAGCATCAAAATCCAATGTCAACACATCCTCATCTATTACGAAAATTATATTTCTGATATATCTTGCTTTGCACATTATTATTTAGTTAAGTGTGACTATGGCAAAGTACTCCATAGGAGCGCATTGAACCCGGTGGGGGTCCTAGTGGATACTTTGTGTGGTTAGTTGGGGATGCCTGACTAGCTTGTGTTTTGCCATGCTAGATGGTTGGTATTGTGGGTGATTCCATGTTGATACTGATGTCGCTAGTGTTATTAGTGTTGTGCTTGATTATTGTGCCTTGAGTGCGGTTATGTTGGGATTGGTTGATTCGGTGATTCATTCAATCGATTGTTAATAACTAATGTAATTGGCTGCTTGAGTACAGGTGATGGAACTCATAGCGAGGATTGGAGTTAGTGCGAGGGTACCGATCGAGGTGTCACACAACGCATTATATATGGCCATGGGCTAATTTTGTATTTGATTTATTATTACAAGTTTGAGTGCAATATATTTTGTAGTGAGCATAATTCATTTTTGAGCCCTAAGATGGCTATGTAAAGCAAATCCCTCATTTTGGAAGAGAGGTAGATAATTTTGGCTCCTTGGTGCATTTATGAAATATCATAAATACTCTAGATGAGGAAGCGTGAGTGACTCATCTAAGGGGGGGATATTGTACCTAGTCTGCTGTCTCTTTTGTGGTGTGATTGTGCTCTTCTTCTCCAATTGATTAAGTGGTGACTTTGTGTGTGAAAAGAAATACCTTTTGGTTTCAGTGGTATCAGAGCCTTGGTGATGCTCTTGTGAAAAAAGAAGAAGAAAAAAAAGGACAGCTTGGAGAGACAAGTCTTGTGGAGGACCACCTAAGTGTGTTTAGAATCACAGCTTGTGGGGAGAGGAAGCTTATGTTGAACGATGTGCCCACAGTGCCACGGATGTGTTTTTGGAATCCCTTGCAAATTTTGAAGATGCCTCCTAGTCGTTAGAGCTCACATTGTGCAGACTCCAAAGTAGGCATGCATTAAAGCCGCTTTGCAAGAAAAGTTGATCGCCTGTGGCCCTACACCTCTGGCCTTCCGTGACTTTGCGTGAGCCTGCATCATTGCCAAAGCCTTGCACAAAAAGGCCTAGTCCATTGAGAGCAGCCAACCATCTCGGGGCCTGGCATCTCACAGTCCGAGATGCCAGCTCTCCTTAGAAACAAAGTGAAAGTAGTCGGTTCCTCCTTCCTTGTCTGATCATTCCTCAGATGGTTCTAGAAAGGCAATTTGCAGGACTTTCACAATTAATGTGGAGGCTCATGATACTCATTGTTGGGCCACACTTGGTTGCAAGAAGCAAATATTTGGTGGCACTTTTGAAAGCTAGCCCGAACTACAGAGCAACCCACCACTCTAGACACTTGGAGCAATTCCCTTGGGGGCTAAAGAAAATTAGGGAGTCTTATGAAAAAGAGTTCTTTTGGGGGAGGCTAAAATATAAATAAAAAGAGCACCACCTCCTCTTCCTGTTGACCAAACTACAAGAACAAGGTCGAAAAAATGGGCTTAGACAAAATGACAAATGACGTTGACAGACAGGTAGAAAGCCTTTCGATTGGGAACAGGTTGAGTCGAAATCAAATTCTTGTGGACGGACCTAGGATGTGAAACCTAAAAAGGCTAGATGAACTATCATAGCCCTTAACCTTACAAATCTAGATCAAGGTGGCAAAGGGGAATGAGATAAGCTAGAATGAGGGATTTAGGGGTGATTTAAAATTACAGCATTGAACCCACAAGTGGTCCAAAGGATTGCATCATCATTAAAGCTCACAGGGAAGCGAGAAGGATTCGAAAATTGTTCCAATGCAAAGGTAGGATATTACATGGGTTGAGTTTGGTTGTATCTGGGATGGAAAAGGTCCTTAGCACTAGTTTGGTAGAAGCACATAAAAATGTCCTAGGACACTTTTATGTCCTATTAACTTAGCCACTTCCTAGAATTATTCAAAAGCATTGATAAGGTATTTTGGGGTTTTGATTATTTTCCATAATAGCTTATATGTTGAAAAAACTTGGAATTATTATGGATTGGAACTTCCACCTATTACTTTGAGTTCTACTTGAAGTTTTAAGGTCAACCTAACATCGATATTTCGACCTGTTTTCTTAGGTTTTAGAGAAAATGTCCATATTTCTTACTTAGAATGCATTTTTTTAAGAGTTTGTAAATCCTAGAGTCTAAGGATAACTATAACACATATGTTTATATTTCCTTGGAGCTAGATAATCATATTCATTATGATCTATGGCTTAAATGTAATTTTAGTGATGTTGATGGTGAGGCAAAATTGGATCTTTTTGTGATTCAATATTCTAAGTGTCTACATTACTATTTGGATTACTCTATGACTTATAAGCAACTTTAGCTTCGTGATCATGAACTAGTGTTGTTAAACTTCGACATACTTGGCAAAATCCTATGAAATCTTGTACTATTTCCCCAAGAAAGGGTGTGTTGTGAAATCTCATAGGAAGTAAGCTCGAAACTCTAAGCTCATGGGTTTCAACTCGGAGAAAAATCATACTCGTGTTTAAGCCACTATTTTATTGTGACCTTGATAACAAGGGAGGGGTGTTTATGACACTTGTCTCCCTAATTAAAGTTAAGCTAGTTCTTACCATGCTTTCTTGTTCAAGGTGTTGGCAAGTATGCAAAATCTCCTCTTTAATAAAAGAGATGCTTATTAGAACTTCACCAAGCTCTAATTTTTTTGCAAAAACATTATACTCTTTATGCCATTTTGTAGGTGCTTTACCTACATACTCAAGCTCTTCCTTAATTCTATAATGTTCCCTTTCTAGGGAGGTAGCAAGCTAAGTGCGTCCACTTCCGGACCACTTGCGGGGGAGTGTGACACCCCCTCGAGTGAAAATACAAAGGTTTTGCTTCGGTATGAAATAGCTCGATCGAGGTATCGTCTTCAATGAAATTGGCACACGAGGACAATCGAACCAAGCAAATACTTCGATTGAGGTCTTCGATTTTAATCCACCGAACTGAGCCTATACCTTGATCGAGGTATCGTGGCAAGACACCTATACCTCGATCGAGGTATCATGGCAAGTCTACATACCTCGATCAAGGTATCGTGGATATATGACATGGGTTGTGTCAAATACCACGATCGAGGTATGTGGCATCCGACATGGTAGCTGACATACCTCGATCGAGGTACCATGGCAAGTCCACATACCTCGATCGTGGTATGCTCGAAAGATAACATGGCCGCATGTCAAATACCATGATCGAGGTATGTGGCATCCGACATGTACTGTGCTGGCAGCTGACATACCTCGATCGAGGTATCGTGGCATGTCCATACCTCGATCGAGGTATGCTAGACTGATGGCTATGTGGCATGTCAAATACCACGATCGAGGTATGTCGCATTGCAAGTGGTATGTTGGACCGATGATGTATGTGGCATGTCAAATACCACGATCGAGGTACGTGGCATCAGCATACCTTGATTGTGGTATTGAAACCCTAAATTTTTGTATATAAAGAGAGGGACCCCCTCATTCTTCAAACCTCGATCGAGCTCCTCCTCATCGAAATCGACGGAATTGCTAGAGCGATGGAGAAGGACTGACGGAGATCAACGGAGAATGATGGAGCGACGGAGATGGATGGAGCGAGAGATTCCAGGTAAGGTTTTTTAGGTGTAGCATTTTTTTTTTGCGAAAATTTATTTAAAATTTAGTTTATAGAAATATCTAATTTAATCATAAAATATTTCAAAATTTAAAATGCATTTAAAAGTTTTTTTAAATTATTTTTTTAATTACTTAAGTTTTTATTTAAATGTTAAAACGTATATATTTTGTTTTTTAAAATCATCTATTAAAAGCCAGAGAGATTAAAATAGTTTTTATGTTATTTTTTAAATTAGTGAAGTTTTTAATTAAATATAAAAACGTTTAAATTTTGTTTTTAGAGATCATCTATAAAAAAAAAAGAAAACAAGAGTTTAAAGTAGTTTTTATCTTATTTTTGCAATTAGTGAAATTTTAAATTAAATGTCAAAACGTATATATTTTGTATTTTAAAATCATTAAAAAAAAAAAAGAGATTAAAGTAGTTTTCATGTTATTTTTCAAATTAGTGAATTTTTTATTTAAATATAAAAAAGGTTCAATTTTTATTTTTAAAAATAAACTTAAAAAAAAAGAAAACAAGAGTTGAAAGTAGTTTTTATATTATTTTTCAAATTAGTGAAGTTTTTATTTAAAATGTGAAAACATATATATTTTGTTTTTTAAATCATCTATTAAAAAAAAAAGAGATTAAAGTAGTTTTTATGTTATTTTTCAAATTAGTAAATTTTTTATTTAAATAAAAAACGTTTAGGTTTTATTTTTAAAAATCATCTTAAAAAAAAAGAAAATAAGAGTTTAAGGTAGCTTTTATATTATTTAAGTTAGTGAAGTTTTTATTTAAATGTCAAAACGTATATATTTTGTTTTTTAAAATCATCTATTAAAAAAAAAAGAGATTAAAGTAGTTTTTATGTTATTTTTTAAATTAGTGAAGTTTTTAATTAAATAGAGAAACGGTAAATTTTTTAAAAAAGAAATCATCTATAAAAAAAAAGAAAATAAGGTTTTAAAGTAGCTTTTATATTATTTTTCAAGTTAGTGAAGTTTTTATTTAAATGTCAAAACGTATATATTTTCTTTTTTAAAATCATCTATTTTGTTTATTTTAAAAAAGAGATTAAAGTAGTTTTTATATTATTTTTCAAATTAGGGAAGTGCAACATCTTTAACACAAAGTTTGAAATTTCTTTGAAAATGAAAGAAGACCAAGGATGTACATCTAAATCCCTTTTTTAATAACACCGTTAAATAACTATTGTGTGTGCATCTTCCATTGAAGAGTGGAGCAACTTAGAGCATGTAGGGAGTGCATGTGTTGCATTTGCAACATAGCACTGTTGTAGGCATAGCCACACATTCGGCCCATCTACCGTTAGGTGCATAGGATGATCCCAACGACATCCTACCTCATCAAGGAGTACGTGACTAAGTGTAATCAATCAAACAAATAGGATGACTTGAACAACACATTCGCCTACACATCATTTTCAAATCATATGGTGTGAGAGGTTGATGCAAGGAGAGGGTAGATCATGTGGATAACAATCCCTTTAGGTGGCACATGAAACTATAGAAATAGGGAACTAGGGAAGGTTGTAGATCTATGTATGGATATAGTTACATAGACAAATACGAAGACTTATGTGATTCCATGAAATCTTGTCATGAGCTTTTGCAAAAATTCAATCAAAATTGGCTAGCTAGAAGTTTTTATTACCCAAATAGATTATTAAATCCCATTGAATAGAATATTAATTTTCATTACCCAAATAGAATATTAATTTCCATGTGTTTTTTTGTGCATGCACCAGCTAGCGTGCAGGTTTTGGCACCACTGTTCATATGCAGATAGCGATTTTGAGAGTTGAGATGAGGGCATTGCAGGATGTTGTGGCACCCCCTCACTTGGTTGCAAGTCTTGATTTAGTCATTGATGCTCTAGGTTGATTAGACATAGTTGAGGATGTTTTGGATACCTTTTAGGCACAGGCTGAGGCAGAGATCGATGGCCATGGCTTGGATTGGAGAGCCATTCGAGAGTTGTTTGAGAATGAGTCACCTCACAGGCAAGCCTTAGAGGATATGTTTTGGGATGGTCACATTGAGGCGATGCGACCATGATTAGGGCAGCCCTTTTATATTTTACGTTGTAGGCACCCCGTCATAGCAGCACACATTTATCCGAGATATCTCATTGCGAATGGTGGTCGAATGCCTCACAACCATCAGATAGCCAGGTCATTTGCCATGCAACTATACGCCGAGTTTGTGCTTGGTCATCGAGTAGACTACCTTAGTACCCATCCAGGATTAGGAGCGGGACATGGTAGGATGGGGCATCAGGAGCATCAGACTCGTCGGCGTCGATGCGAGGCACTAGAACTGCACACTATCCCTACACCGGCATTGCGAGTTGTTGGAGGATGGATTAGGGGGGATGTTCATTCAGTGGCCTCATCCTTGCACGACATGGTCTCTACCCTATCGAGATCACTTTCAATTCCACCTCCCCCACCTCCCACATCTACACCACCTCCCACATCTACACTGCCTCAGCATGAGTTGGATGCTCGAGACACATGGAATTGTAGAGTTAGAGGCATTGTTGGTTGATTCTAGGGTCGAGGTTAGCTATTCTGATTATTTTAGTTATTTTTTTTGTTGCATGTTTTGAACTGAAGTTTTTTGGTTCATTCTCACCATGTACGCGACATGTTTGCTTAGTAGGCACATCTATTACGATAAGATATGGAGTCTCGTGTATGACAGTTGGAGGCAGATTTGGAGGAGCAGAGGATTCAGACACACATAGCCTACCATCAAGCAGAGCACTATATTTTGTAGTTGAGACATATTAGTCGTGATCCATCTCGCCATAGGATCCACCCAGTGTGGCCCTGTACCCCGCTCCTCCTATAGATGTGCCGACTAGGACACCCATAGATGCACCAGTCATAGCCAGGCTTCCTACCACCACTTGCATCCTTTGCCATGAGGATTTTGACACCGTAGGTTGGTTTGGACTAGGGTGCGGCCACATCGCACATCTCCATTGCATGACCCGCCACATGGTGGCACGATTAGTGTGCCCTGTATGCTTTGCTGACATTGATGTGGCCACATACAGAGGACTATACATGGATGATCTGTATCGTGGTCATCATTAGGCCATTGATCCATTTGCCCATGTGGTCTTGATAGAGCACTATAGGGAGGAGGCACAGAGAGCTTTGTTGCAGCAGGAGGGCGCTGATATTTCAGTGGTTACAGCGTGTATTCCACGATGCTTCTCATATGGTGATTTCATGCCAAGTGACAAGGCACGAGCAGAGGAGGCACGTCGTATTGAGTGAGAGGTAGAGCTTCATATATCAATGCAGCAGTGGGTGGAGCAGCAGCTTGGGTGGAGCCAGAGCAGCGTCTTCTACATGTAGAGATGATTACTCGAGCTAGATTTGAGGCATGAGTATTCACAGATGCATGACTTTGGGAGCTGAGGTGCGCATACATAGAGGAGGCGAGGGAGGTAGAGATGGCAGTGGTGGCTCATGCAGCATGCCCTCCTCTTCATCAAGATGAGGCTGGCCCACATGATCCGGCTATGCTCGAGGGCACACAGCGGATGGTTGGGCAATAGGTCATATAGGAGCCATGTCAGAGGATGACTAGAAGATCATATGTGGAGTTATCAGATTCTAATTTAGGATGATTGTTTAGGCTTCACACATATCTTTTTTAGGGATGCACTTCTCCACGATGATGATGATGATGTACACATTGATTTTGGTATTTTCATGATGTTGTTCTTACTTTTATGATGTATGAGCATTTTGGTACTTTTATGATGTTGTTCTTACTTTGTTTATCTCAGTTTATAGTTTGTTCAAATCTAACATAAACATTTAAAATTAGAAGTATCATTTTGAATTTCAAATATCTCAATTCACACATCTAATACATAAGGTATTTTAAAAATAATGCCGTGTGAAGTAATTGTAAACATTAAGCATTGAAAAGGTGTTCAAGTATAAGGTCTCTCTCTCTCTCTCTCTCTCTCTCTTGTGCTATGAACTTTATCATTTTGAATATCATATTGAATTTCATATATATCAATGCTTGCAATTATTACACTAATATTGTCACTAATTTTTGTAATTTGTAGATAAAGAAAAAAATGTCAATGTTTAGCATGGAATGGTGCTCATTGGTAGTAACATGTGTTAAACACTAATATATGATTATGTACGATTGGTCCAAAATCATATAATACATATATAATTTTTCATAGGTAGTCACTAGTAGTGGGTGCATACAAAATGTACGCATTATACCTTCTACGTGGCACATACCAAATTAGTTGGAGACCAAATCTTGCATGGATGTATGTCTAGGGTAGCCTAAGAGCTGTGCAAAGTTTCATGCACAACAGATAAGTCCACCGGCATATTTGGTTAGTATGTTCGTCATTTTTCATACATAGTCACTAGTAGGGAGTGCATGCAAAAATGTATGCATTATACCTTCCACGCAGCACATACGAAATCGATTGGCAACCAAATCTTGCATGGATGTATGTCTAGGGTAGCCTAAGAGCCTTGCAAAGTTTCATCCCCAATAGATAAGTCCACATGCATATTTGGTTAGTATGCGTGCCATTTTTAATACACAGTCATCACTAGTAGTGAGTGCATGCAAAAATGTACGCATTATACCTTGCATGTGGCACATACCAAATCATTTGGAGACCAAATTTTGCATGGATGTAGGTCTAGGGTAGCCTAAGATTTGTGCAGAGTTTCATCCCCAACAGATAAGTCCACATGCATATTTGGTTAGTACTTGCACCATTTTTTATACGTAGTCACTAGTAGGATTGTAAAAATGTATGCATTATACCTTCCACATGGCACATACCAAATCAGTTGGAGACCAAATCTTGCATGGATGTAGGTCTAAGGTAGCCTAAGAGCAGTGCAAAGTTTCATTCCCAACAGATAAGTCCACATGCGTATTTGGTTAGTACGTGCACCATTTTCCATATGTAGTCACTAGTAGGGAGTGCTTGCAAAATTTTTTGTTCTATGCATATGTATATTCTGAAATAAAGAAGCAAAAATGTGTAGAGGAATAAACCAAGATAACCTTGCCCATTTGTATGCATTATACCTTCCACGTGGCACATACCAAATCAGTTGGAGACCAAATCTTGCATGGATGTAGGTCTAGGGTAGCCTAAGAGCCGTGCGAAGTTTCATCACCAATAGATAAGTCCACATGCATATTTGGTTAGTACGTGCACCATTTTTTATACATAGTCACTAGTAGGGATTGTAAAAATGTATGCATTATACCTTCCACGTGGCACATACCAAATCAGTTGGAGACCAAATTTTGCATGGATGTAGGTCTAAGGTAGCCTAAGAGTGGTGCAAAGTCTCATCCCCAACAGATAAGTCCACATGTGTATTTGGTTAGTACATGTGTCATTTTCCATATGTAGTCACTAGTAGGGAGTGGTTGCAAAAGTGTACGCATTATACCTTCCACGTGGCACATACCAAATCAGTTGGAGACCAAATCTTGAATGGATGTAGGTCTAGGGTAGCCTAAGAGCCGTGCAGAGCTTCATCCCCAACAGATAAGTCCACATGTATATTTGGTTAGTACGTGCACCACTTTTTATACATAGTCACTAGTAGGGATTGTAAAAATGTACGCATTATACCTTCCACGTGGCACATACCAAATCAGTTGGAGACCAAATCTTGCATGGATGTAGGTCTAAGGTAGCCTAAGAGTAGTGCAAAGTTTTATCCCCAATAGATAAGTCCACATGCGTATTTGGTTAGTACGTGTGCCATTTTCCATATGTAGTTACTAGTAGGAGTGCTTGCAAAAATGTATGCATTATACCTTCCACGTGGTACATACCAAATCAGTTGGAGACAAAATCTTGCATGGATGTAGGTCTAGGGTAGCCTAAGAGCTGTGCAAAGTTTCATCCCCAACAGATAAGTCCACATGCATATTTGGTTAGTACATGCGCCATTTTCCATACGTAGTCACCAGTAGGGAGTGCTTGCAAAAATGTACACATTATACCTTCCACGTGGCACATACCAAATCATTTAGAGACCAAATCTTGCATGGATGTAGGTCTAGAGTAGCGTAAGAGCCGTACAGAGTTTCATCCCCAACAGATAAGTCCACATGCATATTTGGTTAGTACGTGCATGAACTTTCTTAGTCACATTTTTAAAATGTCCTAAAGCACAAAACACAATTACAACATTACTATTAATAAACAATTTTTTGTTTTATAGAAATAACAAATCCCATTGAGAAGACAACGGACATCATGTATAAAATAGAATCTATTACAATGATGTGTATGAACATGTATAAAACCATCATAGTGAAATACAAAATATGAGTCCATGAAAATTACAATGGTATGGTCACACACTGAGCCTATACATATCGAATACAAAAATATGTAATCAACTAGTGATACCCAATAAAAATCTATTTGATCAACTAATAATCCCAAAACTATGATATGTAATGTGCTATTCCTCAGCATCGGCTCTCATGCAATAGTTGCAAGTATGCTCTTGTGATCCTCCACTGCAAGGTGCCATCGTGGAATGGACATCGCCTTGCGAGTGCGAACACGACCCAAAGTAATCTTGATCGCAATAACAAGATGAGAATACATATATGCCTCCTGATCTACCATGTACTCTTGGAACTCAATATAACAACCATGACTCTGTATTTGCTGAAAATAGTGGCCACCTATAATCATGCTATGAGCATCGAAGTGCATCCCATGCCCATCCATTGTATCCTCATTCAGCACACTCTTCGCCATAGAGCATCACAACAAGTAATAATCCACACCCTCCTCATTGCCCTCTGAAGCAATGACCGCGAAGATATCACCAATACGCAACATATCTGTAAGCTGGTCATAATCTCTAGAGGAACTAAATCCTGCGTCTTGATCATCATGTACCTCCTCCCAAGGGTGGAAGGGAGAAAGCACTCGCAGTGCCCATGGATCGGCCCATGGTATCATGGAGCACACTCCCCAATCATCATCAATGCATGCAGAGCAAAAACATGCAAATCATCGAGAAAAGATCGTGGGGTGAGACTCACCTATGCTCTTGATGGAATGGAAATCAAGAGTGCCAGACACTGAATGACAATCAAAAGCCTAGACCAATCAAGACTCCCAATGTCCACGCACCAAAAATACTGGCTCACCACCCTATCGTCACGCGACTGAAACGAGGAGATAGCACTAGTGGATAAGTGCTGGCTGCACCACTGCACCACATCATGTGCATCCTTGAAGCGATCGGCACTGTGATGCAACTGGTATCAATGCAAAGCATGCTTTATGCAAGCGCCTGCACCGTTCGTGCTCTCCCTTACCATGCCCTATCTCGAAGTAGCTCCATGTGATCAGAATGCCTGTCTCATGGTGCCATCTGTAGAACCAATAAAACTGTATAGCAGATTTGAACTGACCACCATAGCTGTCTGACCAGATCCAGCGCCATTGCCATGTGACACCATGATCCCTCAAGAAACTATCATGCAAAGTGAAGCAATGCTGCACAAAATGGGCATCATGCGATCGATCATCACTAATGTAGAAGTGATACTCTCGCACAATGACGGGTGAGTCCATGGTGCTATCAATGCCATCCACATGAGACTGTGCATGACGATAGCTAATGTGCACAAATATAGCAACCTGCAATATGGCATTAACATTAAAAAAAAAAAGACTATTGAAATAATTCAATATAATGAGGCCATAAAAAAACCAATAACGCAATCACAGGTCACCTGTTCGGAGAAATGATACTCCGATTGGATCTCATGCTGTGGTGCAAAGGTATAATTCTTCACAAAGTCCACCACTGAGACAACCACCCCTATAGGAAATGTCCTCAAACATGCACGGAATTGACGATCCTCCCACTTCGCAGTGTGTGAGTGGCGTATGTAGCGGTACAACTTCCCTCAAAAATTGTCAATGAATACAACACGTGGTGTCTCCTTCCCCACAAGCTGCAACCTCCTCGACTATGCACCACCATCTAATGTCAGGGTACTATACTCATACTACTGCCAATGTACCATCTGCATGTCACAAGTATCTAGTGCAACTCGTGGCACTCTAGCAAAGTCACCACACAAAGTACACCTGCCTTCCATACAATTAAGGGAGTGGAATAAAGCATCGCCATCTCATGTACACAATATGGAATGAATGAAGTCATGAGGGCTAGTAGGAACCACTCCCCTATGACCATCAAGGGAACGAAATACGTCATACATCAATCCAAAATCCACATGGTAGCGACAACAGCACATGTCACGCTCCTGAGAGCATCGCACAAATCATGGCCTGCATCGCTCAAATGATCTCCATCCAATCCTGACCTCCGGGTGCACCTTTATAGACTGAGTGTACAACTCAATCTGGGTACATTCCAAAAAACATGCACCATGCTCAATGTACACACCATGTGATACCCTCTTCCACAATGCCTTCTTAAACATTGGGGATACTCTGCAATGCTCCTCCCAAAACTGTTGTATGAAGGACCTAGTGGAATCATCCAACAATCGATCGCTACAAGATGCACAACCACTTGAAGCCCAAAGAGCATCAGTCTCACTATCCTCTAGACTCTGCCTCCTAATCATGCCTGCTCGCAATGTGCACGGTGCAATCTGAAGAAGACGTGAAGCGGTATGCACATGGCCTGTCATATGAGGTCTACTAATGGCAGCCACAATAGCACGACATGTTGCCAAGGCATCACTAGAGTTCCTATGCTTAATAGAAGCATAGGAACATTGAACACTACTAAGGACCTCGCTACATACAACCCTATCTCTAAGTGCACCAAGACCAACAAGCCTCCTACACTCTACCAAGTCAGGGTGATCAATCAGGGATGTGAGAAGACTAGACTGCGAAGTTGGCGTAAGGTCACTAAAAAAAGACTACACAATCTTGCTAGTACGATGACGGATAGTGGACTTTGGCAAGTCACATCGTGAAGCAACACTGCTGCTGCAAGGTGGGGCAAGGGGATCAATGGGAGATGGAAGGGTGGAGGGGGGAAGGTAGACACCAAGGGGAAGGGGGGGAGGGGGAGGGGGAGGGGGGAGGGTGGAGGGGGAAGAGGTAGAAGTGGAGGGCAAAATGTAGGTGGCTAGGGGAAGGGCAGAGGCTGGAGGTAGGGGAGTGGATGAGGATGTGGAGGGGGGGACAATGGAGGTGGGGGTGGGGGTGGGGGTGGAGGTGGGATGTAGAGGTGGAGGTGGATCGGTGGTGGCAATGCAAGCTCTAGCTCTAGAGGCTCGCTTGCGCTCGCGAGCCTTCCGCTTGCACTCCTCGTCAATGAGATTTGGGGGGGGTTCCTACATCTTTCACATCTACTAGCTCTATGGCTTTGAGTACCCATTCTCAATGAAAGTAGGATGGAAGGTGTGACAAAGTGATGGGGAGGCAAGAATGGCTAAGAATGGGTGAAATGAACCAAAACGTGGTGTCTTATAGAGAGCCTGAACTCATCCACTAGATTTCTCTTGATTATTATTGGTGGAGAAAGTGCTAAGATTGAAAATAATTGGCCACTAAAATTCCATTTGATTTTGTTTTGAAACTAATTTTTGTGGTCTACTCAAATAAGTTGATTTTAATCATATTATATATACATGGAATCCAATGTTAATTTTGAATATTTGCATCGTTTGATTTTATTTTAGTTTAATATTCACATAACATATGTGCCTATCTTGATTAATATTTTCGTTAATGCAATTTGAGAATAACCCATGTGATAAACCATGATAATTTGATTATTTTGCCACTTCCAAATATCTTCAAATACCTCGATCGTGGTCATAAACAATGACAATTTGATTATTTTGCCACTTTTGGATACCTCCAAATACCTTGATCGTGGTCATAAACCATGACAATTTGATTATTTTGCCACTTCCAAATACCTCAATCGTGGTCATAAACCTCGATCGTGGTATTCTATGCCTCATGCACTCAAATCACATGCATGTATAACTTACATGCAGATTGTGGTCATAAACCTCGATCATGGTATTCTATGCCCCATGCACTCAAATCACATGCATGTATAATTTACCATGCATGTTGATGATGTGGCTCGCCATCATCATGATGTGTATACATGTGGCTGATGTGGCACCATGCATGGTAATGATGTGGCAATATGGTGTGGAATATATGAGTCTCTTCTATGACGTGGAAATGTGATGTGGCATGGTGAGTTGGCATTCATGAGGTGGTAGATTGACATGGTAAATTGAGGTGGAGGGATTGGTGACGTGGCAATGTTGACGAGGTATGCCAAGGTGGCAAGGTGTGATGACATGGCTCCAAGAGTTCCTATGATGTGGAATGATGAGGTGGCACATGTGGCTGATGTGGCAGCACGTGTGGCAATCTAAGGTGACATGGCAAGGAGTGATGTCACATCTCCTTCATGACATGGCACCATGCGGTCTAATAATGTGGCATGGTAGCAAGGCAAAAATAGATGACTCAGCGTTCCACATGGGCGTCATGCACACTCCAAAGGCTTGCCACTAGGGTCTGTGATGCTCCTAGCCTACCTCACCAAGCCTAATACCAAACCTACCTTGTCTTGGTATTAGGCTTGGGTGGCCCTTTTTCCCCCCACAAAAGAGAGATTTCACTCTTGGAGGCCATATTGCACGTTTCCCTTACTCAAATTTAACCAAAAATTTTTCCTCTTATTCATCATGCAGAGGACTAAAAATTTTAACATTTTTGAAATGTTTGGTCATGTTTGAGAATTACTAGATTTATTTTTAATATTCTTTGTTAATCCTTTGAGGAGTAAAAGGAGAGTAAAAGTAAAAATTAAAATTCAATCTTCCTAAATCTAACCGTTGGATTTGGGATTTGATGATTGAACCACACACCCTTATGTGCCTACTAACTTTTCACTGAATTGGATTTTCTTAATTATTCAAAATACTAAAAAAATGTGGTGTGCTACTAAAATGCATGTATTTTATGGCTTTATTTATTATAAATAATTATTTATAATTAGATAGATTATTCAAATAATTACCAATAAATCAAGTTAAGCTCTACATGATGTAAAGAGACCAGCTACAAAGCTTCAATAACATTTAATCTAAAATAAGTGAGAAATTTAGAAGTTAATATGATACTCTCAGTTCGTGACAAAGGTGTGACCGCCCTAGAACCATGCCGTGTGACACAGAAATTTTTTATGTGTTCATTGAATTTTCGATCAGACTATACCATTGTGTGTACAATAGCATGTGTGATGTTGTGTCTGAAGACTTCAAAGACTAGATCCATAGGGAAGTAGGTGAGATTTGCATTTTTGTGTGCTAAAAAGCTTGTTTTTCCACCTCCTAAGGATTGGGGAGTGAACAAAAAGTGGACACCCTTAGCTTACTACTTCCCTCTATGATTTACCCAATTTCTTTTGTCTTTTCATCACTATGCAAAAGGGGTTGTTGTCTTATCTTCCACACACACACACATACACATGCATGCGTGCATGCACACACACACATAGAGAGAGGGAGAGAGAGAGAGAGAGGGGGGGGGGGGGATGATATGTATATGTTTATATAAAGGTAGCCTTCAGTAGGGTTTGAGTATTTTTTGGTTGATGGGAGGCATTAGAGGTTATTAGGGAGATGCCATTTCATGAGTCTTTTGTCATGAGTCTTTCTCCGTTGATGGGAGGCACTACAGGTTATTAGGGAGATGCCATTTCATGAGTCTTTTGTCGTAGTAGAGAGCTGAGCACATATGCATGATGGAGGTCATCGGGGAAACATTGTGAGCACATATCCATCAAGAAGATTCCTCTGAATTGAAATTTGTGCAAATTCGACCATATGAAGCAAAAACAAAATCATAGAGAATCTCAGGAGAAAACTTAACGTACCCATTTAAGCAGATTGAAGTCTCAAGCCCGCCGCTCGCCCTAGATATACATCACTTGGCTCCAGAGTACATGACTCAACGTGTTAATTACCAGGTGCACTTTAAATAACCCTCAGAAATAAGCTTCCATGCAGAACTCGAAACAAACACATTTTATTTAACGTCTCTTGGCAACATTACAAATATCAGGCTATGTTTTGACGTGATACATAAACTATCTGCAAAGATTTGACGTTGAAAATACGCAAGGTTTTGGCCAGAGACTAATCAAGTCGATGAGCCACAAATATTTTTACGAGCAACTCTAGACGAGTGCAGATTGCTAGAAAGCTGGGATCAAGCGCGGATTGACGGGAAGTTGTCAAAGGAAGATGAAGAAAAAAGACATGAAACTGAGAAGGGAGGTAGCTTGATGACCAATCAGATTGATGTATCAAGCATTTAACGTGAGAATGCAGGATGAGCCCGATCTATCAGATTGATCATCAGAAGTTGAATCTACTGGTAAGACTCTCCACCCAGGATGAAGATTGAAAAACAATGTTGTGCATCCGTGCCTCATCTTCCAGGAGGCGACGTCTCTTGTTACGCAGCTCGTCTTTCCTTTTCTCGAGCTCGCGTATGGCTTCCTGCAGAGTAAGCTCTAGCGAGCGCAACGACTGTTCCTCCTCCTCAAAACTGCATTCTGGGGACGGACTTCCGTTGTGGTTACCAGCCTCTGATAGAAATCTTTGCAGCACCGCATCCAGGCTTTGTAGTTTGTTACGGGATGTCGTTGCCTGCAGTACCGGATTCCCTGGCGTAGTCCGCATGGCCTTGTGATCCAAAGTGGAGCTCAGCTGGCCTTCTGCACAGTGCCTTCTCAACGCGTACAGAGGTGACCTGATTCGTGTGGAATTGCTTCGGGGAAAATGATCGGACGTGGGTACCCTGCAAGCTCCGACACTGGCATAGGGACGAAAGGGGCCACTCACCGGATGAGGAGCACTTACCGGCCTATCTGCTGCAATCGGAGAGGGCTGCGAGAAGGCAATATCGTGATCAATGCTACCGTCTGAGTTCAGGATGCCCGAGCTAGGACTGGTGGATTCAGAGCGCGACAGTGGGAGGGGCGAAAATCGACCGTTTGCATCCACAGGAACGACATTGTGGTTCATCCTCGCTGCAGCAGCATTGATGAAATTTGAGGTTGGATCTGTGCAGAGTGTTTCCTTCCTGGTGGAAAAGCTGTCGTGCGCGATCGAGGCGAAGGCGGGACTATCTGCGGAGATTGTATCACGGCGAAGACCTCGAAGCCGAGGAGCCCCGTGCGTGATGAAACTGTTTCTGGAGACATGGCTATGACGGAGAGCTTGGTTGGTCTCCGATCTGCTGATCTTCGAGGGCAGGTCAGTATCCTTGTTGGGAGTACTCTTGGAGCCGCCGTCCTCCTCCTCGCTGCTAGAAGGTGTGGTGCTTCCCCGGAAATATCCTTCGACCTCTTCGCTAGTATCAGCCGATTTGATCATACAAAATGGAGCTTTCTGATCACAAAGCTGCGAGGAGGAGGGCGAAGGGCGGGCAGCAGCCGCGGCAGCTGCTGCGGCTGGAGTCCTCTTCCGAGAAATGCTGCGTATTGGCTTAGAATAACAAGGCTGGCAAAGGGGCACCATATCGCCGGAATCAGAAGAAGAAGCACTAATTTGCTGCGGGGTGAAGCAGATGCAGAAGAGGCGATTGTCGTATTTGGAAGACAAGAGCGAAATGGCAAGCTTGAAGGAAGCTTTGCCTCCGATCAGACGAGTGGGGCGGTCTTGGGAGGGATATTCGACGCCATTGAAGGTGGTGAAGAGCGGGGGTTCGGCAAGAAAGAGGTTCTCATCTTGGACGATGGGGCTGAAATCGTGAGCATAAACGACGGAAGCAACGATGGAGAGCTCTTCGTTGCTGCTGTTGTTGATGAGGTTGCCATCTTCGTCCACAAGCTGGAGGTTGATGACGAATTTGCGCCTGCACGAGGCCTTGCCCCCGAGCACTGTGAACACCTCTTCGCCACAGTTGGGAGCTTCAGATCCGACGGATGCAACCAATTGATACATCGATGCACTAGAAGTGTTCGATGCTCTTGCTCTATACTTGATGCGATAGCAATAACTGGCGATGAAATATGTATATAGACCTCGGTTGGCGATGCGTTTTGGTAGCTGTTCTTGCCAATTGTAGGGATGAATCGGCAGGCTATGGCGACGTTTCTTGCATTGCCGCGTTCAACTGATCAATTTCTGCAACAATGTTTCTGTTTGTATGCATGGCTTCAACGGACCAATCTGCGACCGGGATATTTCAATCAACAATTTGCTACGAGCTTTTTTATCAATCTTCTGAGAGCTTTCACCTCTGGGTGATTAACGGATGATAGGGTTCTTGGCTTTCAGCTGAACAGGAAAAGCCATAACGTTTGGGTCGCTAATGGATCAAGCAATGCTTGTCGCGTGAAGAAGCTGCAAGGCTATTTTCCATCAAACGGAAGCAATTCAAATTCAAACAGCTCTCGGAATACCATCATCACCACGTAAGTCCTTCAGAAATCATGGCGATGAAGAAGATGATGCTTCAGCGCCGACTTTGCATTTTATTTTGGACAAAACCGGCAGCTGATCTTGCCGTGTAATCGCTTTTTTGGGGCTTTTTTTGTTGAATCTGTGTACTTCTGATAGACAGCTACGATTAGCTTCCCATCATCATGTTACTCTGATCATGATGAGCGTCTCTTCGATGGCCGACTGCCTGCTTCTGTGATGCTGCAACAGCGCCCATAGCTACGGAGGCACCTGATCTTCTTCTTCTTGGCAAATTCCTGATCATGGAACGAGGGGTCATATTGCAGCACAAAAAACTGATCACTGGAAGCAAGTGTAAGAAGGGCGCAAGGGAGGCAGAATTAACATAATATGGCGACGACCCAATTGAGATATTGTGCGGACAGGGAGCTGGAGCGAGCTAATTAAGCACTTGTGATTCGCTGAAAATCACGACGCCAAGAAAGATAGTGAGGCCACAGACAGTGCATGAAATGGTAGGAGGTTGCATGGGACTTGTTTCTACGTGAATGTATGTATGTTAGTCTGCGGAAGGGTGGTGTAAGAGGTTGATTAGAGAGAGAGAGTGAAGTGTGAGTGTGTGTGTGTGTGTGTGAGACTAGTTGTTGAGGAGAGACAGTTATAGAGAGAATGACCGTCGATGCAAGACGCCACGGTTCCGTTATGTAACTTATCATCCACCTCTGCATCCCCATAGCCCTCTAAGCCCCTCCCCCTCCACAATACATTAATCCTTTTTAAAGGGCCTAGGGTCTCCTCTCCTGCCTCCAATCACATCGCCCAACGATTTTCAAAAGTGGGCTATATTTTACACAATGAACCATGAAACATCACTCATTTCTTATTATTCTAAGAATTACAAATTCATAACATACATAAATTCTCTTATATCTTAATCTCCTTCCTAGTAGATTACAAATATTTGGATTCACTTTTATTAGACCTTTTCTAAAGTAATACAAGAATCTTATACTAATGAGCATTTGATAGAACTTAAATCTCGTTGAAATAAAGCATGACAAGGAGTACTTTAGGGTAATATGCCTATAACATGTGCGTTCAAGGATTCTTTTATAAATCCCTATGTAACCGATTTTTATAATTTCCTTACATCCCCTCTGAAAATTTTTGCAAAATTTATGAATCCCACAATGTAAATATATTTTCCTCCTAGAGGAATTTTAAAAGTCCTTATGTACTTTCGAAGTCACTTTATCTACATCATGTGTTTTCAAAGTCACTTTAACTACATCATGTGAGTTATTTGGATCTACACACATGAAAGAGAAGTACAAAAAATCAACTCTCAAGTCAAGTGGAGGTCGAGTGGGTGATATCCTTGAGTATGTGTAAGGGATAAATACTAATATTCACTACACAAGAAGGCATATGGCACTTTTCGATGAGTATTCTGGGGTAAAATACATGTAAAATATCTTTTTTCCAAGTGTGAACACGTTGATATAGGCTTTAGGAAAAAAGGGAGCTCATTTTGGGGCCTTGAGAGGAATCCAAAATTTCTTCTTTTTTTAGTGAGTCCAAAAATATAGGAAAATAATAAAATACTCAATAAAATATTCACAAGTATTGTAAACATGTCACGAGATGAAAAAATAAAGATATTCTTCTATATTCACTACTATATCTCATGAGCTTTTACATTCAATGCTCCTACAAGCCACATATTTCTCTCAATCATTTTCTAGCCAATTCCATGATCCATTAACACTACAAGACATGGGCTGCTTTTCGACACCGACATCAATGCTAAATATAAATAATTTTTTCTTTTAACAAGTGAAAAGTGTCAGAATGTTCGTCGTTGTGTACATCACAAAGAAACCATCGGTGTGGGCACCGGTATCATCGTTGGTAACATATGGTAGTCAATGTCCGTATGGGTGTCAAGTATAGCCATCGATGTATATAGCGACACTACTGTTTCGATACAGGCATCCGTATATACCGATGTTTTAACAGAAGCAATTTTTTTTTTAAATGGGGCACGATGGGGCTTGTTTCACTCCTATCCTGCCCACAATTTTGTTTTTCATTAGAATCATGATTAAATGTTACAAATGAGGTGTACAAAATCATGTTACAATTTTGTAAAAAAGGTCTACAAGTGGCAAAAGTAGTGCCGAAGTTGAGAATGAAAATTTACCGAAGTAATGCGCTACAAAATGGCAAAAGTGCCAAACTCCAAAATGATAAATCCGCATAAGTAATGCACAACAAAAGGGCAAAGTGTTGAAATACAAATTGACTAAATGTCCTATTCTACTATCCTCATCCTTCTCGCCCTCTTCACCCTCCTTGCCCTCAGTTTCTTTTCATGCGCCTCCTCTTCTATGAGCCTAACCACTTCTTCTTTAGATACAGTCTCTAAGTCTGAATCTCCAAACACTACAAGGCATAGGCCATTTTCCGACGGAAATACCGACGCTTTTTACATTAAAATTTTTCTTTTTCATGGGCGCAAAGGTCGCTATAAAAGTCGTTAAAATCGTCGGAAAAGGAGCGTCGCTATAAACCGTCGCTATATAGCGACGCTGTTAATCGTAGCGACGCTGTTAATCGTCGCTATATAGCGACGATGTAAACGTCGCTATATAGCGACGATATAAACGTCGCTATATAGCGACTCTGTTAATCGTCGCTATATAGCGACACTGGTAAACGTCGCTATATAGCGACGATTAACAGAAGGTAAAAAAAATGGTTAGTGGGGCTAAACAGGGCCAAAAGGAAGCCCTGTTTAGCCCCACTAACCATTTTTTTTTTTTGGTAATTACAAAAGAAAGTTTTTTATAACAAAATTTCCCTTGCTTGCAGGGTGATACAAAATTGTTCTTGTGAACGATGAGGAAGAAATGCATATACATATACAACTGTGTTTGAAACAAAATTACCCTGTGAAAGGGCGATACAAAATGGCTCTAACGAGCGGATATGAAAAATGCTACTACCACTACTAATCCGAATCCGAATCCGAATCGTCTTGTTGGGCTGTTCCCTGGTCCTCGGCACCTGCATCTTCTCCCTCGTCCCCGACACCTGCGTCTTCTCCTTCGTCATCGGCACCTGCGTCCGATCCTTGCCCCTGTTGATCGCTCGTCTCTGATGATGGGACGCTTGAGCTTTGACCCTGAGACTGAACCAAATAAATCGAAAATTAGATTGGAACTTAAATTAAAAAGTGAGATTACAAGCAGGAGTAAACTTATACCGTGCGAGCAGCCACCTCAGCCCAATCGACTGTCGCTCCCATTGCCTCTTGCTCAATGAACCACGGCTTGGTTCCTATCCGAAATGCGCACCGCGTCTCTGCATCCGTAGGAAGACGACCCATCGCAGCTTGCTGTGGATCCAATTTACGAGAGTTAGAGTTAGCTAAAGTGCATGTAATATGTAAGTAAAACAAATAGAACAATACATTAAATGGAAAGAAGTAAACTTACCACGGTTGCCTCGAACGCATACCGTCCACCTGCACCAAAGTGCGAAGTACCTACGACATCCAGCCGTCTCTTCGCAGCCCTCCTCTGACCCTCGAACATTTCAGGATGGTCCCTATTCTGCTTCTTCAAGAACTTCCAATCAGCTTTGTCTGCCCAGCTGGGTTTAGACAACCCCTTTGTAATGGAAGTACGCATGGTTGATCTGCGATGCTTTAGGACCAAACCCATGCGCTCGAGCATATAACTGTTATTAAACTCCACATTTGGCGGATTAGGAAATCTGAGTTTTAACTCATCGATCACCGCCTGCTTCTTTTGGCCATCTTGATACCGCCAATCGATATTTATGCCGCTCTTGAAGTGATGACTCATCAACCGCCTCATGGCGGCCATCACTGCTTTGCCCTTTTTGTCTTCTATTATCTCTCCGGCAGATGTGATTTGATAGGAGAGATCCCCTGATGAGTAAGGGGGACTGACGGTAGCAGAGTCTGAAGGAGTGGAAGCTGCGCGACCGCTTCCGGATCGAGGAGTAGCTGTGGGAGTAGGAGAGGGAAAGGGACCTGACTGATACTGTGTCTCCGGACCAAGTGGAGACCTAAAGGAGCGTGAGTGTGCTGACTCGTCTACATCTCCTGAGTCAGCACAACATGAGCCGCCCATCCTACTCTTCCTTCCCTTGCGGGAGGCATGCGCAGGTGATGATCCCGCGGTCGAAGGGGCGCGAGGGGATGGCTGGGCTGTACGTCCACCCGTCGGTGTAGGCGAAGGAATTGCGGAGGTCCTCTGAGAGAGCAGAGAGAAGAATCTCGCTGCCTCCTCATCGCTCATCTGCGCTACAAACTCGTCGGGAGTCCCAACAAATCCATGCGCGGCTAGCAAAGGAGTCCCCTGAGGGGTAGTGGCAGTGCTACGTGGAAGAGGGGTCGGACCAGGGGTAGTCACAGTGCTAGGACCGAGAGGAGTCGGACCAGGGGTAGTCCTCGGGGTAGTCGCCTGAGAGGAATCAAAGTCCTCTGGAGCATATAGATCGTGAGCTCTCCTCCTGCGAGGCTGTCCGTACTCGTCGGATGAGCGACGTGATCCCATGTCTAACATAGACACAAACACGAAAACAGAAAACAAATAAACAAACATGAGCATTCTCATAGGCATAGGCATAGGCAAGAAGAAAGAAGAGGGAAAGGAAAGAAGAGGGAAAGGAAAGAGGGAAAGAAGAGGGAAAGATAAGAGGGAAAGAAGATGTAAAGGAAAGAAAAGAATGAGAACGAGGAAATAGAGAATGAGAGAAAGGGAAAGAGATGAGGGAAAATAGAGAATGAGAGAAGGGGGAAATGAGAGAAGGGGGAAATAGAGTGGGAAATAGAGAATGAGCTTATGCAGAAATAGAGAATGAGCTTATGCTTCTCTCATTCTCTATTTCCGCATAAGCTCACGCATGTGCATGAGCTTATGCGGAAACTTAAGCATAAGCTCATGCGCATGCATGAGCATAAGCATGAGAAGGATGAGTTTCCGCATGCTTATGCTCATGCGGAAAAAGAGAAGGAGCTTATGCGGAATGAGAGAAGGAGAGAAGCATCTCTCATTCTCTATTTCCGCATAAGCTCCTTCTCTTTTTCCGCATGAGCTTATGCTTATGCTCATGGGTGAGCATGAGCTTATGCTCATGTTTCCGCATATGCGAAAATAGAGGAGGAGAGAAGCATAAGCTTCTCTCATTCTCTATTTTCGCATATGCTCACGCAAAAGAGAAACTTGCGGAAACTTGCGGATAAGCTCTTGCGGAAACTTACGCATAAGCTCATGCTCATGAATGAGCATAAGCATGAGCTTATTCTTATGCTTATGCATAAGCATAAGCATAAGCATAAGCATAAGCTCATGCTTATGCTCATGCGGAAATAGAGAAGGAGCTTATGCGGAATGAGAGAAGGAGCTTATGCGGAAAAAGAGAATGAGAGAAGCATATGCTTCTCTCATTCTCTATTTCCGCATAAGCTCTTGCGGAAACTTACGCATAAGCTCATGCGGAAGAATGAGCATAAGCATGAGCTTATGCTTATGCTTATGCATAAGCATAAGCATAAGCATAAGCATAAGCTCATGCTTATGCTCATGCGGAAATAGAGAAGGAGCTTATGCGGAATGAGAGAAGGAGCTTATGCGAATGAGAGAAGGAGCTTATGCGGAATGAGAGAAGGAGCTTATGCGGAAAAAGAGAATGAGAGAAGCATATGCTTCTCTCATTCTCTATTTCCGCATAAGCTCTTGCGGAAACTTACGCATAAGCTCATGCGGAAGAATGAGCATAAGCATGAGCTTATGCTTATGCTTATGCATAAGCATAAGCATAAGCTCATGCTTATGCTCATGCGGAAAAAGAGAGGGAGCTTATGCGGAAAAAGAGAAGGAGCACTTGCGGAAACTTGCGGATAAGCTCTTGCGGAAACTTACGCATAAGCTCATGCTCATGAATGAGCATAAGCATGAGCTTATGCTTATGCTTATGCATAAGCATAAGCATAAGCTCATGCTTATGCTCATGCGGAAATAGAGAAGGAGCTTATGCGGAATGAGAGAAGGAGCTTATGCGGAAAAAGAGAAGGAGCACTTGCGGAAACTTGCGCATAAGCTCATGACAAGCTCCTTCTCTCATTCGGCATAAGCTCCTTCTCTATTTCCGCATGAGCATAAGCATGAGCTTATGCTTATGCTTATGCATAAGCATAAGCATAAGCATAAGCATAAGCTCATGCTTATGCTCATGCGGAAATAGAGAAGGAGCTTATGCGGAATGAGAGAAGGAGCTTATGCGGAAGAATGAGAGAAGGAGCTTATGCGGAAGAATGAGCATAAGCATGAGCTTATGCTTATGCTTATGCATAAGCATAAGCATAAGCATAAGCATAAGCATAAGCTCATGCTTATGCTCATGCGGAAATAGAGAAGGAGCTTATGCGGAATGAGAGAAGGAGCTTATGCGGAAAAAGAGAATGAGAGAAGCATATGCTTCTCTCATTCTCTATTTCCGCATAAGCTCTTGTGGAAACTTACGCATAAGCTCATGCTCATGAATGAGCATAAGCATGAGCTTATGCTTATGCTTATGCTTATGCATAAGCATAAGCATAAGCTCATGCTTATGCTCATGCGGAAATAGAGGAGGAGCTTATGCGGAATGAGAGAAGCATAAGCATAAGAGAATAAGAGGGATGCGGAAATAGAGAATAAGGGGGAAAGGAAAGAGATAAGGGAAAAGAGAGAGGGGGAAAGAGAGAATAAGAGAAGAGGGAAAAAAGAGAAGGGGGAAAATGAGAAAAAGAGAAGGGGGAAGAGAGGGTTCCTACGCCCATCACTGCAGCTAGCGCTTAAGGCGCTAGCTGCAGGCAAATGCAAATAACAAAAAGCTTAAATGGAAAGAAGAGGAAGCACTTACCTGTAAAAGTATGTCCTGCTCGGTGTAGTGGACTGGGCCCACAAAAGAGAGACTATGTCCCGCTCGGTGTAGTGGACTGGCCCTACAAAAGAGAGAAAACAACCCATTTTTTCAAATAAGATGTTAGTGGAAAGAGGAGATCACAAAAGCAACTTCTTGAAAGGAGACAAGGAAAGAGAAGATTGAGGAGACAAGGAAAGGAGGAGATTGAGGAGAAGAGAAGGAAGAGAAGGAAGAGAAATACAGAAAGAAGAGGTGAGTTTCTTTCTTTCTTTCTTGAAATTTCGTTTTTTGTTTGAATCCTTTCTAATCAAGCATGAAAACTAGTTTAAAACTTTAGCAATACAAGTAGAAACACTCACAAAACCAAAGCTAACAAACAAACAACCTACATTGTTGAAAAAAACTCACCTTTTGAAGAACTTTCTTTCTGGAAACCAAAGAGGGAAAAAGGAGAGAGAGGGTGCACAAGAGGTAGGAGGAGGGTGAGGAGTGGGAAATAGGGTAGGAGGTTGCTTGGAATAGATGGGAGGTCAGTGAAAATAGGTGGGAGGAGATTTTGGAGAGCTTAGTTTAGAGATTAGGAAAGCTTTGAGCAAAACGCCGCGGGTTTCGCCGTTTCGGGTTTTAACCCACAGCGTCGCTATATAGCGACGCTTATTCGTCGCTATATAGCGACGTTTTTAATTGAAAACGTCGCTATATAGCGACGCTTTCAATTAAAATCGTCGCTATATAGCGACGGAACAGAGCGTCGCTATATAGCGACGCTTACTGTTTGTTTTTTAATGAGGCCTCTTGTGACTCAAACATGCTATGCCTATAATTGTCAATATCTCCTCTTACTACATAGCCTTACTATATAGGATTTTTTGTTTCAATCCTTACTATATAGCGATGTCATTCTTTTTATATACCTCAAGAGAAGCTCAAATTAAACATGCTATGCTCATAATTGTGTACATCTCCTCTTCATGCTTATGTTTTGGTTTTATAAGTGTAGATGGAAGGGACGAGTGGAAGCTCATCCGATGATGCGCCAACGCCCGGGAGCACGAAGTGGCTTACGGAGAGGTTATATTGTCATTGCACTCATTGCAAGCGAGAAGTACGACATCAACGTCGTATTATCATGCGCCACTTGCGGATGTATGGGGAGGAGCCGGAACCAGTACCCCCCGTTGGTGTTGCACATGTTGATGGATCATCGGTAAGTCAAAGGTTAAGTTCGCAATCTTATTGTATACCCGGAATTAGAAGATCTTCTATTTACACGAATGAGCTTATGACAGGATGACGAGGGTGACGAGGGTAGACATATACCTTCTCACTTTCAACAAGACTATAGTCTCCCAGATGACGACGAGGGTATGGTCGACATGATGGATTCCATTTTTAGGGGCACTACATCCCACGTACACGTGATGTCAGAGTCTGAGGTGAAAATGCGAGAGTTGCAATCAACACAATTGTACGAGGGTGCCAGGATGTCTAAACTACGTGCTTGTCTCTCAATCTTGAATCTACAAGTACAGTATGGGTGGTCGGATACAAGTGTCTCGGCCTTAATGAGGTTAGCCCTTGCATTAATTTGATTGACTCATTATTTGGATATTGTTTGTTTTGAGAATCATCATTTGGATAGTGTCTTTGTCATAGGTTGCTCCAAAAGATGTTGCCTGCACCAAATACCATGCCCGCATCAAGAGATGAAGCGAAAAAGATGCTAACAATGGTGGGTATGGATTATGATACCAGCCATGCTTGCCGTAATGATTGTATTCTCTTTCGTCGTGAGCATGGAGATTTGGCTAGTTGTCCAAAGTGTGGGGAACAACGATATAGAGATGACTTGCAGGGTGAGAGGATACCGGTAAAGGTCTTAAGACACTTTCCCATCATTGCAAGAATACAACACATGTTTCGATGCAAAACCATAGCGGAGTTGATGACATGGCATGCATCTCATCGGTCCACTGATCACACATTGAGGATTCCCGCAGATTGTGCGGCTTGGAAGCACATAGATAATCAGTGGCCGGACTTTGCGAGAGAGCCACGCAACTTACATCTTGGGCTAGCCATGGACGGCGTGAATCCTTTCGGGTTACGCTCGACATCTTGGTCGACATGGCCCATAGTCGTGGTGAATTACAATATCCCACCATGGCTAACAATAAAAAAGGGACACCTCATGCTTGCACTACTTGTGCCAGGAAAGTACAAGGCAAGAAACATGGACGTGTACATGGCACCTTTGATAGAGGAGTTACAGATATTATGGAGAGGAGTGCAGGTCTTTGATATTTCCAGAGCTCCTAGGCATACCAATGATATTTCCGTCAGGGGTATCTTGATGTGGACCATGCATGACTACCCAGGATATGGAGAGTGCGCAGGTACGTGGTTATGTCTTTACATGTACAATGAGGGATTATGCTTTTTTTACTCTCTTTTGCACGCATGTCTTGTACTAACATATTCATGCACGCGTGCAGGGCTTGCTACAAGTGGGTACCATGCTTGTCCTGTTTGTGGACCCGCTCTGAAATCGCTTGCACGCTACTCCAAACACATGAGGAAAAATGTTTATGAAGGTCATGCTCGATACCTTCCGCTCGACCATCTCGCACGTGGAGGTCAGCTTGATCCACCACCATCATATTTAAAAGCAAGTGATTGGATTCAAGCTTGGAGGGAGAATGGAGAGGAACCTCCTCCTGGTATGAAGAGGCTATCGATCTTTCACGAGCTTCCTTATTGGGGTCAGTTACAAATCAATCATCTCTTGGATCCAATGCATATCTTTAAGAATGTGGGGGCTACCATTTGGGCACACTTGGTTGGTTCCAAGGACTCGAGAGGAGTGTGAGAAGACTTGCGTGCTATGAATAGGATGTCTCGTTTGTGGCCCCAAGTGCATGCTTCAGGAAAAGTTGTCCTCCCGAAAGCAACGTGGATCCTCTCTACGAGGGAGGAGGCAGCGATCAAGGTAGACATTGCCTCTTTTCAAACACCGACAGGGTACATGCGTTGCTTGAAAGGAGCATTTTCAAAGGACAATAAGCTTAGTGGCCTCAAGTCCCATGATTGGCACAAGGTCTTACAGGTATTCTAAGTAGAATTAGTGTACCGATAATAGTGATGCATTAGCGTAATTATTATTATGTTATATTGTTGACATGATTTCATTGTTGCTTTGATAGTTCATCCTTCCAATTACAATAAAAGGGTGCTTACAAGAAGATGTTAGAAATGCTATATTCAAGATCTGTGGTATTGTGAGGTATGCTTACTATCAATTCGCATTATCTATTTTCTTCATGGACATGTGAAATAGGTGGATATCTCAAATAT
The DNA here is from genome assembly GCF_047967505.1 of Dipteris shenzhenensis. NCBI lineage: Eukaryota > Viridiplantae > Streptophyta > Polypodiopsida > Gleicheniales > Dipteridaceae > Dipteris > Dipteris shenzhenensis. Next base: position 44,686,222 of record NC_141624.1, on the reverse strand, counting down.
CTTACATATGCATGGACATGTGAAATAGGTGGATATCTCAAAAAGAGATCTCTATATCGAGCATCGAGAAGGCTAGGGTGGAATCCATCGAAGCCGTATGCTTGCTTGAGAAGCACTTTCCCTCAAGCATTATGACAACTCAAGTCCACTTGCTTGTGCACATAGTTGATGAGGTGGCTATAGCAGGTACCGTTCATAATCGATGGATGTTTTTTCTCGAGCGGTTTATGAAAACTTTAAAGGGGTTTGTAAGACAAAGAGCAAGACCAGAAGCAAGCATGGCAGAGGGATGGCTTGTGCAAGAGTCATTAGTATATATCACAGAGTTTCTTGCATCCACGGATCCTGATATGCCGCAAGCTTGGCACAACAAGGATGATGATCGCATCATTGGCGAGGTCCCCCAAGGAAAAGGGATTGAAAGAAAGATGAGCGAAGAGCAAATGGAGAAATTCAATAAGTTTTGTATCCTCAATAGCCCTGAGATGCAGAAGTGGATTGAGAGATATGAAGTGGCCAAAGCAGAAAGAATAAATGCAAGGACGAGATTCAGAGTAATGTACAGGCGATCACAACCATATCCACGAGATCTGGCTCTTCTCCCTACTCACATGTCACTTGATTGGCTACAACTAGCTATACGTAAAGCCGAACGTGATGGAGAGACAATAAACGAGCGCGAGCGGGAGTTATCATCTGGATGTATGGTGCATGTAAGTTTCTTATCTCTTGATGTAATTAAGTAATTATTTGTGGCAATATATGCTATAAAATAGGTGCATCTTCATTGTTTTAATGATGCTCTTTTACAGTACAAAAAGTACAGTGCATTATGGTCATATGGACGACATTTTCGCATAGAACGCATCGATTCAAAGAGAGTCACGTATGATTGTGGAGTCATGGCTAACTTCACACAAGATAGCCGAGCAAGTGCTTCGGATACCAATCTTCTCTCCTCACAGTTGGATTATTGTGGAACCATACGCGACATCTATGAAATTGATTTCAGACGATTTACTATTTTCATTCTTGATGTAAAATGGTTTAGAACTACTTACAACGGTCCCCATGCAACTGTGAGAAAAGATGGTAGCGGTCTCTTTGCAATAGACTCCACCAAACATTGGACCGATGAAAGTGATACTTTTGTTCTTCCCGAGCACTGTGAGCAGGTGCATACTAATGATTTAATTAGTCGAAGCTTTCGTTTTTTAAGTCCATTGATATATATATAATTGACGACATTTGGCACGTGATTTTTCATCTTCAATATAGGTGGTTTTTCATCCGGATCGTTCTGATCCAAGATGGTGGTACATGATCCAAGTTGCACCACGAAGTAAGCAGATTTTTGAAGATCGAGATGTGGATATGGAGATGCCACTACCAAATCCGGATCCAATTGATGAATCTAGCGAAGAAGATGTAGATCACCATATGAGGCAAGAGGAAGATGCGCATAATGACATCGCACGGGAGGAGGATGGAGATCACGATATTGACGAGGAAGACAACAATCGTCAAGATCGATCACCACACTTAAGCTTAATTGAAGAAGATGATCAAATACTTTTAGGTGAACGTACGATGCTAGAGTACGATGATGATATAGGAGATCAACTCGGTATAGAGTTGGAGATAGACTTGCTTGGCGCCTTAGACTTGGCTCAAGATGAAACAGTTGATGTAAATGCTCTTATTTAATTTGATTTTTCTCATCTCCAACTTGGACATGAATATATGAGCTTCAAAGGCTTGATGTACATGCTCTCATTTTTTATTTCTCTATGAGCTCAAACATGTATGAAAATTTAAAAAATTTTGTCATTGGAAGAAAATAAATTTTAAGGCTTAAAAAAAAAAAAAAACCTCTCTGTAAAACGTCGCTATAATATAGTCTCAGTGTCGCTATATAGCGACCTTTAAAAGTCGCTATATAGCGACTTTAGTAAAAGTCGCTATATAGCGACCTTTCAAAGTCGCTATATAGCGACCATTACTAACGTCGCTATATAGCGACGCTTTTTAAAAGTCGCTATATAGTGACGATTTACGACACCCGATTTTTATACCGACGATTAACGCTAAGCGGGCGCTAATCGTCGGTACGTAAACGTCGCAATAGGATGCGTGTGTAGTAGTGAAATGTGTCAAACATGCCTCCCTAAGAATGAAGCAAGTTAGAAAAACTAAGGGCGTTGATTGTAAGACAATGGTGATACTTAAATGATAACGATGAGGATTAAGGTATTCTCACATGACACATAGCCACCAAATGCCAATTGATGTCCTATCCTTGGTCCCACTTCTCTTGAAACCAAGGGCAGGCTCCAATCTTGAACACCCTTCTGTACTCCTCGTCGGTTGGAGGCCTACCAATCATAGATTCCTATGGATCTTAAATGCCCTAGGCCTACCAATCATAGATTCTTCTGGATTCAAATTCAAGAGGTTCGATATGAATGATAAAGACTTTGAACAACTGATCATATTAGATATTCAGTAGAAGAAAAATATATACTTACCACCCATGCCTCGTTGCCTAGTCTGCCACCACTCCCAAGGTACGAATGACCTATGGTCTCTCCAAGCATATCCTCACCGCCCTCCGTAGGGTAGCAAATGCATTTGGATTCTCCTTGAACTACTTCTTCGCTATCTTCTAATCTTTCAGGTTTGCCCACACTGGCTTGTGGTTACCTAACTTAACAGTCATCCTTAAGTCAGATCTACAAGAGTTTAGGAGCTCCCCCATGCGTGTAAGCATGGCACCTCCATCAAACTCAAAATTTTGGGGGTTGGGAAATTGTCTCTTGAGGGCCTCTATGACAGCCTCCTTGGCTCTACTATCTTGTTGATTCTAGGTTTGAATATATCCTTGGGGAAGTGGGTACTCATCAATGTTAAAAGAGAAGGAGGAGGTGGAGAGACAATGAGCACAAGACACAAGTGTTGAGGAGTAGTAGGAAGACTACTATGTGTGTCCCCTTTTCTTACTTTTTATTCCATCATACCCTAAGTCCACATATGACTAACATAGTGGTCATAGTGTACAAGACATAAGTCTATCTAGTAATATCAAATCCTAGATGAACAACTGGCGGGTAGCTATCGCTTACTCCGCTATACATACTGCCGATAGAACGACATCCACACAATAAGATCATCCATCAGGTGGATGATGACGGCTGGAGCTTGCTATATCTGCAACACTCCCCCTCAAGCTCGAGTCGAGCTTGTGAACTCCCATGAAGAATCGGAAGTTCTCAAATTTCTCTCGAGGCAGCGCCTTCGTGAAGATATCAGCAACCTGCTCTCCTGTCTGCACATAGGACATGTCAATCTGACCTGCCAAGACCTTCTCTCTTATGAAATGGTAGTGAACCTCTATGTGTTTTGTACGTGCATGAAACACTGGGTTACTAGCAAGCTGAATACTGCTCATGTTATCACAATAGAGAGCAACAGGATCCTTGACATACTGCCCCAAATCTGCAAGTAGGCTCTGCATAACCATATAGACTCACAAGCGGCCAATGCTGCCCCTCTGTACTCAGCCTCTGTAGATGACAATGCAAGTGTGGGTTGCTTCTTGGAAGACCACGTGATAGCGGCACTTCCAATGTTGAATACATACCCAGATGTGGACCTCCTGTCCATAGAACTACCTGCCCAATCGGCATCAGTGTACCCGAACAAGATGAGATCACCAAAAGATCTGTAGTGAAGCCCATACTGCACAGTGGACTTCACATATCTGAGGATCCTCCTCACAGCATCCAAATGTGGCTTTCTAGGCGTCTGCATAAACTGGCTAACCAAGCCAACTGCATAACTAAGATCAGGCCTAGTGATCGTCATATAAATCAGACTACCAACCATTTGCCGATACATAGCTGGATCTTCTAAGACATCACCTTAACTTGAAATTCTGCTCTAAGGGAACTGAAATTGGCTTACAAGCCGTCATCCCATAGCGTGAGAGCATGTCTAGAGCATACTGCCTTTGCACCATCCAAGTGTCATAGGCATCCCTTATGATTTCAATGCCAAGAAAGTATCTCAGCTCACCCAAGTCCTTCATGTCAAATTCAGCCTTGAGTTTGTCCTTCATCTGCTGTATAAGCACACATCACTGCTTCCTGTCAATATCAGATCATCAACATATAGAATCAGCAATATCATATGCTCCCCCTGAATATATACATACAAGGATGAGTCTGACTGGCATGTCTGAAAACCAATTTTCTGCAAGTATGCATTTATTCTACCATACCAAGCGCGTGGCGCTTGCTTCAATCCATATAATGCCTTCTGCAACTTGCATACTTTTGTGGGCTGATTTGGGTCTTCATACCCAGGTGGCTGCATCATATACACCTCTTCCATAAGATCACCATTCAGAATTACATTTTTAACATCCATTTGATGCATAGCCCATTTATTGTGCGTAGCCAAAGCAATGACAGTTCTAACAGTTGCCATTTTTGCAACAGGGCTGAAAGTCTCCTCAAAATCAATTCCATACTCTTGAGCATAGCCCTTAGCAACCAATCTTGCTTTGTATCTACCCACTGAACCATTAGATTTATGTTTCACCTTGTACACCCACTTGCATCCAATTGCTTTCTTGCCCTCTGGCAAATCTGCAAGTGTCCATGTGTGCTGCTTACTTAGTGCATCCATTTCCTCATTCATGGCATCAACCCATTTTGGGCTATCACATGCTTCCTCAAGGGAACTTGGCTCCCTCTCTTGGATAACCTTAACCATATATGCATGATGCACTGCCATAAAACCATCATAAGTAAGCCTCTGAACTGGATAAGTAACTCACATTGACCTGCGGGGAATTGTAGGTGCATTGTGTCTATCAACTATGACTGTACCTGGAGAAAAAGAAACCCTTCCTGATGATTGTACTTTTGGATTTTCATACGCAGCATCAAAGCCCATATTCTCATCAAATCCATGAGTCCCAGAACTGAAGTTTGGACTGTTATAACCATTATTTCTTGGCTCTCCACTTCTTACTGCTGCACCACTATTTCTTGGACTGTTTTGAGTCCCCAATTGTTGTGCATTTCTCGCTGAATTTTCCGGACTGTCATGGGCTGATCTTTGCTGCCCTAAACTGCCCATATTTGACCTTAGTCTTCCTGTCCATGGAGTGATAGTTTTGGGACTGTTATCAACCTCTCCGGGCCCCAAACTTGCACTGTTTAGTGGGCTGTCCGCTGCGGGCCTGCGCACTGCATTGTTTTCTGTTTCTGCCAAAACACTGGCATCTTGCCCATTGGCATGAGGTGGCTTGAACCATGAGTTCAGCTCATCAAAAACAACATCCGTGCTAATATAGAACTTCCTGGTAGAAGGGTTGTAGCATCTATACCCCTTTGACTCTGAGGCATAACCCAAAAACACACATCTTACTGCCTTGGGATCCAATTTCCTTCTCCTTTCATCAGGGATATGTACATAGCATAAACAACCAAATACTTTCAAATGAGAAATATCTGGTTTGACATCTGTAAAGGCCTCTTCAGGCGTCATGTCATGCACTGAAGATGTAGGTGCCCGATTCATGAGATAAACTGTGCATGAAACTGCCTCTGCCCAATATGGTCTAGGCATATTCTTCTCATCCAACATGGCTCTGGAAACTTCTGCTACAAATCTGTTCTTTCTTTCAGCCTTTCCATTTTGTTGAGGGCTGTAACCACATGTTTTCTCCCTCTTAATGCCATGCTCCTTGAGAAAGGCATTAAACTCATCAGACACATATTCGCCCCCATTATCTGATCTGAGGCACAAAATGCGCTGTCCTGTTTGCTTTTCCACAAGTGCTTTGAACTCTTTGAATTTTGCAAGTACTTCAGACTTCTGTTTCATAAAATAAACCCAAGTCTTACTTGAGTAATCATCAATGAATGAAACATAGTACTCATAGCCACTCAGACTAGGCTGAGATGGTGTCCAAACGTCACTATGTATAAGCTCTAAAATTCTGCGAGCTCTTCTCCCATGTTGGGGAAATGGCAACCTGGCTTGCTTGCCTATTTGGCATGAACTGCAAACTGTGGATGGACCACTAACCTTAAATGCTGGCACCCCTGTAACTATGCCTGAGGTAGGCAAAGTTTTCAGCCTTTGGTAGTTCATGTGTCCTATCCTCTTATGCCACATTTCAATATCTGAAATTTGCGCATCACTATGAGCATACATGGCTGCCTCTACTGCAGGCATATTGGCATCCAATTTAAACATTCTGCCTGTCTTTTTTCCTTTTGCAACCAACTGCATGTTATTGTTCATATCTTCAATATAACATCCTGTTTTGTTGAAGCGAACCTGCAAGTCCCGCTCAACCATTTGACCAATAGAAATCAGATTTTTGGTGATGCTAGGCACATGCAACACTTCACCCAATGCCTTGATATTGCCTGCATCTGTATTAACTGGGACATTTCCCATGTGTGTGATCTCATGTTGAGAATCATCACCTGTGAACACATAAGATGGGGCTTTTACTGGTTCCAAGGATGTGAACCATTCCCCACGAGCAGTCATATGATTTGACGCTCCTGAATCGATGTACCAATCTTCTGCACTTTCCTGCATAGTGTTATCCATTGAATGTGTCATCGCCAATAGATGATCACTTCTGCTGGTACTCTCATAGTCTGTAGAAGCATAATTATTTTGTGGCAGCTTGCCACTTCTTATGTCATTTTGCTTCTTGAAACACTCCTTTGCCCAATGTCCTTTTGCACCACAGTAGTTGCATACACCAGGCCTTCTTCCTTGATTCTGGTAGTTACCTCTACCATGATTATTTCCTCTGCCTCTTGCATTCTGCTGAACATATTGCTGTTCATTTTGAGCATCTCCTTGTCCTTGCTGATTTTGATTGTTTTGGCCTCTTCCTTGTGCGCCATAGCGTCCTGCACCTCGGCCTCTATTATGACCACATCCTCTACCTCTCCCCCTGCTTGCAATCAATGCATGTTCCTGGTTTCCACCAGTGGATGTAGAATGTCCAAGCCTCATCTCTTCACTGACAAGAAGAGGAATAAGCTCATTAAATGTAGGGAAGGTATCTCTTACAGCAATAGATGTTTCAAAGGGTTTGTACTCTTTGCCAAGACCCTGCAGAGTAACAAGCAGCAAATCATCATCATCAATGACAACCCCAATGCTGCCAAGTTGATCTGTTAGTGCTCTTATTTTTAGCACATAGTCATTGATGCTCAATGACCCCTTCTTTACTTCATTTAGTTGCTGCTTTAGCTGCAGCTTACGCGCCTTTGTAGACATCTCAAACAGGTTTGACAGTGTATCCCAAACTTCCTTGGGTGTCTCAGTATCCTGTATGTGGCCAATCATACTATCACTCACTGTGATAGAAATGTAGTGAATGGCCTGCCTTGCTTTCTTTACCCATGCTCTTACTGGTGCATCTGTAGCATCACCTGCTGGCTTTTGATCCGTGCCAATGCATAGCTCCCACAACTCCTTGCCCATCAAGAAGTTCTTGATTCTGAACTTCCAGGCAGGATAGTTATTTTTATCCAACTTCTCTCCTGTGATGTGAGAGGCTGAAGCTTGTTCTGTCATATTTACTGTATAAACACAACAAACTAATGAACACAGCGAGATGAGAAAAAAACACAGCAAATCACTGCCTTGCAAGACCTTTGACTCAAGTCAAATAACAACAAAAACTACTGCAACTCTGTGCATAAGAAACCTGCTCTTGCTGAGCATACAAGTATCACTTTCACTGCCTTCCAATAGCATACAACTCTGCAATATTCAATTGCATAAGGGCATACAACACCAAGAACTCAGAAATACAGGCCTTCCACTGCCGTATGTAACTAGCATAAGCTTCGAAGCATGAATCAAACAACTCTGCCAAATGGTGACTACAGCGTCCAACCAAACTGGCATAAACAGTTCACTATTCCTGCATCAAATCTGATACCTGCAGTGTACCTGTCCTCTTTCCTGGCATATACAACCTTGCGAAATAGAAGGTAGCAAAGGAAAAACTTTGGACAGAGTCCAGAATGAAAAACAGACTCACTTTCAGGATGCGACCACTCTGTCACACAGAAACAGGGTGTCTGAAATCGCCTGCGGAAATGACGAATTTTGAAAAAATGAAGGTCAAGATGGCCCCGGAATGCTGAGAGACCTTGACCACCCGAAGCTTCACCGCGAACGGCGTCCCAAAATTCCACCGTTGGATTTTGTGGTATGGCGGCTGCCCCTCCTCTGTATGTGCTCGAAAAAGCTGCTCACTGGCTGAGCATAAGACTCTCTCCGATGCAACTCCCTCGTGACTACGAGATGCACACCTGGTGCTCTGATACCATGTTAAAAGAGAAGGAGGAGGTGGAGAGACAATGAGCACAAGACACAAGTGTTGAGGAGTAGTAGGAAGACTACTATGTGTGTCCCCTTTTCTTACTTTTTATTCCATCATACCCTAAGTCCACATATGACTAACATAGTGGTCATAGTGTACAAGACATAAGTCTATCTAGTAATATCAAATCCTAGATGAACAACTGGCGGGTAGCTATCGCTTACTCCGCTATACATACTGCCGATAGAACGACATCCACACAATAAGATCATCCATCAGGTGGATGATGACGGCTGGAGCTTGCTATATCTGCAACAATCAACCTCCTCATGTATCTTATGACCTGCTTCCCACCATCGTCCTGCATAACTTCGCCAATGATGTTCACTCGGTAGGATAGGTCCTCAAGCAAAACAGAGTCCGAAGGATGTGCGGTGGAAGGACTCGCAGAGCTAGAGCATGGAGTGGGAGTAGTAGAGATAGAGCAAGGGGTGGAGTAAGGAGCGAGGAGAAGGGGAGTGGGTACTCTGGGGGAAAAACAACCAAATACGGGCATATATAACACATTACAAACCAAGAAAAGTAGGGAAAAGAGAGGAGAGAAAGAAGAGATGGAGAGAAAGAGAGAAAGAAGAGAAAAAAGAGGAAAAGAGAGGAGGGAAAGAGAGAAAAAAAGAGAGAAAGAGAGGAAAAGAAAGGGGAGAAAGAGGAAAAAGAGACGAAGGAAAAAGGATAGAAAAGAGAGGAGAGAAAAAGAGCGGAGGGAGAGAAATTATGAGAGGAGACAAGGAAAATATAGGAGAGAAGGAATAGGAGAGAAAAGAGAGGAAAAGAAAATAAGAGAGGAGAGAACAACTCAAGAACAAGGAAAAGAGAGGAGAGTTCCTACGCCCATCACTGCAGATTAGGGTGTTAGTTGCAGGCCAATGTATGCATGAAAAGAAAAAAGACAATGTGTGGCCAAACTTTGTGAGGGAGCCACACAATTTGCTTGCAATGGATGGTGTGAACCCTTTTGGGTTATGCTCTACATCTTGGTCGACATGGCCCCTAGTCTTGGTGAACTACAATATCCTACCATGGCTAACAATAAAGAAGGGACACCTCATGCTTGCCCTACTTATGGACGTGTACATGGAACCCTTGATCGAGGAGCTACAGACCCTATGGAGAAACATACGTGTCTTTGATATTTCTAGAGCCTCGAGGTGGGGGCTGTAGACATTTTCATCAGGGAAATTTTGATGTGGACCATGCATGACTATCCAAGATATGGGGAATGCATAAGTATGTGCTTGTGCATGCCTATTGATACCTTTATGCTTTATTGTGGTGTGATCTATGCATGTCTAATGACCTATTTGTGCATGCATACTATGTAGGACTTAAAACATAAGGGTGCCATGCTTGTCGTATTTGTGGACCTAGTTTGAATGCATGGCACTCCAAACATATGAGGAAGATGGTTTATGAAGGTCATGCTCAATACCTTACGCTTGATCATCTTGCATGTGATAGTCGACAGCTTGATCCACCACTGGTTTGTAGGGAAGCAAATGACTAGATTTGGGATTGGAGAGCTAATAGTGAGGCACCTCCTCCTGGTATGGAATGACTATCAATCTTTCACAAGCTCTCATATTGGGTGAGTTACAAATCAATAATCTCTTGGATCCCATGCATATCTTCAAGAATGTGGGGGCTTCTATTTGGGCACACAGTTGGTGACAAAGACACAAGGGGAGTTCGAGAAGATGAGAGGAAGAAGATGCCTCACTTGTGGCCCCAAGAGCATGTGCATAGAACCCAAGAGCATGGTTCTACAACTCAAGAGGGTGGTTCAACAGGAACCCAAGAGCATCCTCCTAGAATTGTTCTCCCGAAGGCACCATGGATTCTTCTCAAGGTAAAGGAGTCAAGGATGAAGGCGGATATTGCATCTTTTCAAGCACCCATAGGAAACATGCGTTGCCTCAGGGGAGCATTTACAAAGGACAATAAGCTTAGCGGCCTCAAGTCCCACGATTGGCACAAGGTCTTACAGGTGTTCTACAAGTTAGCTTGAATGCTTAGTAGAACTAATATTGTGATGCTTTTGTGTAACTTATAATTTGATTGTGATATGTTCTTATAGCTCCTTTGTTACTTGGGTATTTTATCCTCCCAATTACTATGAGAGGATGCTTATTGGAAGATGTTAGAAAAGCTATCTACAAGATCAGTGGCATTGTCAAGTATGCTTACTATAATATCACCTTCATTATATTTCACACAATTTTAAATGATCGATAGAAAATATTGAATCTTAGGGTGCATGTGGAATAGGTGGATCTCACAAGAAGATATATCTATTTCGAGCATCGAGAGGGCTAAGGTGGACTCCATTTGAGATTAATTTTTACTTTCACTTATCAGAGGAGTGGTAAAGGAAAAATGAAATAAATATAATAATTTGTGCACATAACCAACTACGTCAAAATTCACATATGTTAACCTCCTCCATGTAATGAATCCAAGAAAATTTTTTTGGTCAAAATTGACATAGGGAAGGGTCAATTTTGGCCTCCCCATGTTAAAATCCCCCCTTTTAGGGAAAAGGGGCTAGCCAAGCCAAATACCAAGCCTAATTAGGCTTGGAAAGGTAGGCTTGGTAGATCACCAATCCTAGTGGCTGCCATTTGGGGGGTGGCATGGTGCACATGTGGAAGGCTGACTCATTAGACAGCTCATCTAAATTGCATCATCATCCTGCCATGTAAGCAAGTTTGACTATGGTCACCCATGCCACCTCCCCACCTCTTGCCACCTCACATATCGTCAATGTCCACCTCATCAGCTCACCCTCTTCCACATCATCACATGAGCTACCACATCACCTTGCCACATCACAATGATTTGCCACCTCACGATTCTACATTTTTGCCACCTCAACCACGTGTGGCACATCATCAAGCCACATCATAGGCATGGTTGGAGCCTAGTCATCAGTCAACCGCCACCTTAGTCTTCCACCTCATCTTTGCCAACTCATCATTGCACTGCCATATCATAAAGCCATGTCACATGCTTGGCCACCTCAACTTGCCACCTCATGCATGATGACCTTATAGGCATGACACATGATGTGCCACCTTAGCAGCAATAAGCATGAAGCCACATCACCATCAACCATGTCATGCATGCATGCCCATGCCAATCTTCAAATCACATGATTGCCAATATTCGTGGAATTTCCCATGCCAAAAAATATGTGTGGAATTTCCCACACCAAAAATTATGCGTGGAATTTGATTCAATAATTAGCATAGGTGAATTGTATTGCTACATTACTATAGCAATACACCATTTTTAAAGCATAGGTTAACGCATAATATTTGCAACATAATCAAGATGTTAGTACATTGCATTAGGTTAATATGGAAATAAAATTAAGTGAGCATAATATTTGTATAACATAATCAAAATGTTAGGACATACCATTAGGTTAATTTGGAAATAAATTAAAATTAAACATAACAATATACCATTATATTATGCAAACATGAAATTCGATAGGATTTGATTCCTTTAAAATTAGTGTAAAACAATAAAATTATGTCAAATTAGAAGAGCCACTTATTTTGGCAAATCACCACAACCACTAGATTTAGCCAAACTAAATCCAATCAAAACCAATCAAGATTTAGATTAGAAGAGCCACCAAATCACAACAACCACTAGATTTAGCCAAACTACATCCAATGAAAGCCAATCAAATCCAATGAAGATCTAGGGTAAAGAACTCTTTAGATAAGCAACCCTTATCAAAAAAAGCTTTTTGCTTGGCTTTGGTTCCCATTTGGCAATCTGTCCAACCTCTACATAAGAGACTACTTTTTTAGAACTCATTTCATGCATCCTTGTTTGGAGCTTATCCATTAGACTTGCCTTCCCATCACTTGTCACTTTCTCCTACCTTCATTGAGATGGGTTCTCAAAGCTATAGATTCGATAGACGTGATAGAAGTAGGAAGCCCCCCTACTCATACTCTCATGGACGATGAGAGGAAGAGGAAGGCATGTGAGTGAAAGAGAGCCTCGAGACTGAGAGCAAGAGCTTGTGCTGCTGATGATGCACCCTTACCCCCATCACCATCTCCCACCTCCACCTCCACCCCCAATTCCCTCCCTCCCTCCTCCCCCTCCACCCCCCCCCCCACCATGTCATCACCCCCTCCCCTCCCCCCCCCTCCCATGCATACTCTCTCTCCTCCCCCTGTTGAGAGATATGGTGCCATGAGCACATAGATTAAAGGGCAAAGGTATGTGATAAGGAATGTATTAAAGTAGCCACCCTAGGATGTGGAATACATGATGTGGAGATGTGGATTGAGGATATCCACAAGGAGAGATGTGGATGAGAGGATCACACATGTGTTGACTATTCAAAGGGCACTCTCTATATAAGAGGCCTATCATGTATGGTTGAGAATAGCACATTAGAATAGATTGAGTGTTTCATACTTCCTGTCTCTCTTCCCATGGCTTTTCGTATTTGGTTTGATCCTCCATGATCTTTATGCTCATTAAGTGATAGATTAGGCTAGTACGATCCACACTTTGTCATGGTATCAGAGCTTAGGTCTAGTCTCCTAGATCCATTGTAGGCACACCTTAGGAAACTTATGTTTTCTCCTAGGTTAGTTCTAGTTTTAGATTGAGATTTATTTTCCATGGCGGAGAGAATTTCAATTTGTTTTGGGGAAGTTCCACTCATTGAGAGAGCTTGAGAGCATGGTTCTGCCTTCCACTGAGAGAGCTCATTATTCTTCTTCCGAAAGATTTTTGAGAGAGAGAGAGAAAATAGAAATATCCATCTTTCCACTAGGACTCCTCTCCATCTACGCCTGCAACAAGCACGACAAGAGATCAACTTCAACGCAGCTTAGCAAGGCTCCCGCAGTGGCAATACCAAGAAGAGGCACACGGGCTCTAAGGCCCAACAACGTGACCGTGACTCAGCCTGCAACAGCTCAACTCAACAAGCAATAGGCAAGCATTCCCTTGCAGTAGCAGCCGATCGACGGAATTCTTTACAGCAACTAGCAACTAAGGCTTCCAGGAATAGCCTGGCTCCCACGACCCGCATGTCCTGCTTTAGTGACTCCTAACGGGCTCCATAGCTCCAACTTGCCAATCGACGGCTGCTTCGGCCTATCTACTACCAACCCACGATGCAAATGGCTTCCTCTCAACAACCTTGTCTACTAGCTCCCGAGAAGGCTCCAAAGATATCCTCCATGAACTACGAAGCAACTCCATCAATGAGCAGTGGCTCACAGCTTCCACCAGCGAAACTACCTCACCGTTCAACGCAACCAGCTCTTAGTCCAACGAGTAGACTGCAACAACGAAGGCTCCTTCTACGCAAAGGCTACAATGATGCAAAACCTTCGACGCTGAGATGGTTGGCCACTAGGCAGCAGTAGGTGATGCATCAACAACGCCATCTCCTACGATCTCCAGTGGCTGTCAAACAAGCCTCTCAATAGCTCGTAACACAAGGCACACGTAGAAGTGGCTGCTCTTGCACGACCAACGCAGTCGCTGCCATAGCCAAAGCCGGTCCATGCATTGCGCCTCATCCGCTGCTCTTACGACGAGCTACCTCCTCCGCTCCAAGCCTTACCACCGTCAAACGAGTTTGATCTCTCCAACTTCCACAGAACTCCTCTGATAGAGAAACTGCCATGTGGTAGATAAGGCCACGTGGCACTCCACAAACCACACTTGTAGCTAGGGTAAGGTTAATTGCAGATAGGGTTAGTCAAGTAAACCCTTGGAGGTGAGGTTAGGTAAGACTGACACATGGCTAAATCATAGTCTGGTTAACTTAACCCACCATGGTTAGAGTTAGGGTTAGTTATGCCACATCAGCATGCACAGTCAGCAGTGCCTTCTAAGCACAACACCTCTTGTTAAGCACAGTTTGAAATTCAGCATATGAATCCCTCTGCCACATCATCAAGGCCCCCTCTCCTTCATAGAAACTTCGATAAGGCGTAACTTCCAATCCAGGAAGAATTTGGACATGTTCCAAAAAGGAAAAGTGATCGTCTTTTTGAGCTCCACGCGCTTGTCATGTCAGAATCATTGTATGCAATTAGACACTGCCAATATTTAAAGAATTCAATTGGTAAGACCTTTGCAACCATTGGAAAAAGCAAAACATGAATGCAAACATCGATGTAAAAAGCAAGCCGAAAGCACAAGTGTATGAGATGACCATAGCCCAAAAGCATGGCATCCACACATAAAGCATCAAGGCATATGGTAGAACAAAGCATCATGCAGGTAGCTACACCAAGCAAAGAAGCAAACGAGTCGTCATCAAGCCATGAGCCAAAAGATGACATAAATGAAATGTATTGAGAAGCAAAAACCTTGCCAACCTTGCCTATGTTTTGTAATCAAACCTGACCACCTGAGAGTAGCTATGAAAGCACCCAGGGGAGGTATTGACATGTAGAAGCCACACTTGACCACCTTAAGTAGCATGCATGCACTAAGGGGAGGTGATGGATTTGTAACTCACATCTGACCACCTTGCAGTAGCCAAAGGATCATGGCACCAAGGGGAGGTGTTGAGAGATATGGTGCCATGAGCACATAGATTAAAGGGAAAAGGTATGTGATAAGGAATGTATTAAAGTAGCCACCCTAGGATGTGGACTACATGATGTGGAGATGTGGATTGAGAATATCCACAAGGAGAGATGTGGATGAGAGGATCACACATGTGTTGACTATTCAAAGGGCACTCTCTATATAAGAGGCCTATCATGTATGGTTGAGAATAGCACATTAGAATAGATTGAGTGTTTCATACTTCCTGTCTCTCTTCCCATGGCTTTTCGTATTTGGTTTGATCCTCCATGATCTTTATGCTCATTAAGTGATAGATTAGGCTAGTACGATCCACACTTTGTCACCCCCTCCCCCCCATACCCTCTCCACCTCCTTACACCCCTTCACCTCTTCTCCCTCCACCCTTCCTCACCCCCCTCCCGCATTAGGGAAATTTGGAGCTCATTTTGGGGCATCCATGAACGTTACGTGAATATTCTCCTATAAGAATCTTCGATGTATCTCCATTCCCATGTCCAAAGAGAATATTCACATAACGTTCATGATATATATCACTGGGAAGCCCTCAAAGAGTAGGTTCTAGAAATGCCAAGTCGTACAAGTTTTGAGCTAATCTGCAAAAAATTTTCCATGCCCCATGTGACATGAAGTTAGGGGTAATAACTTCATGCACCTCTTCACTTCCTATTGCTTTCGGACTGAGTGATAGAGATATTCATCACTGGGAAAGGGACATAAAAAGGAAGCTTTTATACCAAGAGACCACACCATACTATCCTCCCTTAGATGAGAATGAAGATGGTAACATCCCAAGTGATGTTGTACTCAAGCATAGGGAGAAGGAAAGGATCAGCGGAGGCCATAATCTCAGCAAGTTGGTCTACACCAAAGAGAAGAGCGATACGTTGTTAAAAGAAGATCTTGTGGCTCAACATGACATGAACTAATATATATCAAGGAGTTTGAAGGGGATGATTGGGTCGGATGGGTAGATTCCGGGGAAACAGTGCACCTCCTTCATAGATACCTTTACAATTACCTCAAAACACTCTCCAAAATATCATAAGACATAGAGACCCATAACTTTCAACAGAGACATGATATCAAATATTCCAACACATATTGAGATGCATCTTGAAATGGGATTCGCTTTGATATAAGTTTCGTAAGAAACAGAGAAGCGGTCAGAAGGTATGGGCAGTTTACTGGATAGGGGTAAAAACTGTATGAAAAAGAAATAGTCACACATAGAGAGTCATAGATTTTTGGTTTAACATCTAATATGATAACTGAAGACATAGCATGATGCTCCTTGAAGATAGCTTTGCGATGATATAAGTTTCATCTAAATCGTACCACTAAGCGAAAAGTTATGAGCAAAATACTGGCAGGGGGTCAAACTGTCATGAAAAACACCTACTCCTTCTACTGGTGCCGACTTGGGAGAATACTACCTCCATGCTTAGACTTCATCAACGATCCAAGTCCCATAGAGGTCATCTAAGATGGAAGGAAGAGCCCCCTTTGTGGCTTGGGAAATATATAAACCATGTATGCGTAATGAGCAGCCGAATAGACAACACTTCTGAGCACTTTGGAAGAGAAAGCAATGGAAAAAGGGAAGAGACACTCAAGAGAGAGAACCTGAAGTGACCTTCATTACACATAGAGTGAGACTCCACTCTAATACAACTCAAAATACTATAAACACAAGGGAGAAGAAGAGGTTTCATATGCACAAGAGGGAGCGGAATCTCCAAAACTACTCATAGAGAGAGAATGAACTAGAGAGATATGGACTCAAGAGTCTACATAAGAGAATATCTACAAGAGGGAGAGAAGGCTCATGGGAGAGGCTTGAGGAGACCAGAGCTACATCAACATGAGGCCTAATGGTGGAAGAGATGATGAACAAGGGAGAGGAGGGCTCCTTTTATAGATATTTTTTCACCCTCCTTCACCCATTTACAATTGCTTCCTGTAGATTCTTTTCCCCATCAATCACATAAGCCCATATGTCACCATCCATGTCCTTTTTGGCTACTCTTGCCATGTGTCCCATCAAAAGATACTCAAGACTCTTAAAATCTTAAGAAAGTCAAGAGTCTCGCCACATGGAGCCCATAGGGACCCTCTCTTTTCCATATGTCCACATCCTCCTTATTCCACATAGGAATTCTAGAAGGATTCCTCCTGACTCCACACTCCTCCACATGCCTTGCATACCCTTGGCTTGTGATCTCTCTTATATTATTGGAACACATGGACATGAGCCCACCTCTTTATATGACTCACTCTTCCTATTTTCTAAAAACCCCATAACATCCCATACACAAATAACGCTCACCCCATGCCAAGGTATTTATAATTCATACCTATGGTATCTACAATGATCCATTCCACTCATCCTCTCAATCCGATACAATATCTTAGAAAATAGAAATAAGTGAGAGGTGCTAGGCTATCACTTGATACTCAAACTCTTACAAAAAATAGAGAAAAACAATACCAATGCCAAATTAAAAATATCATTTTTTGGCATCACAGCTTTCCCCCCTTTAGCAGATCCTCTCTAGTGATAGAGAGGTTCTGCTGGCCCTCAAGGTGGTTGAGCATAGAAGAATTTAAGGTGATACTCATTGTTGCATCCGGGTATCACCATGCCATCAACATCCTCAAGCTGATAGGTTCCATTCGTGAACTTTTTTTTGACTCGATATGGTCCCTCCCATCCACCGATAAACTTTTTGTCTAGCCGCTTGTCCAAACGGCTATCAAATCTCATGACCAAATCTCGACCAAATCTCCTTCTGCAATATCTTTCTTGCGTAATTTGGTGTTAAAATAGGCCTTGCACCTTTTTTGAGAAGCTTCCAAGTTTTTTAAGACCTGTAATCTGTAGTCATCCAAGGCTTCTAGCTATACCAAGCATTGAGCATAGGCATTCTCCTATGCTTTTCTTGCAATAGCAGTGTGAAGACTATGTATCTCCAATTCAATGGGCAAAATGGCTTCTATTCCATACAAAAGTTGCTAGCTTGTGTGTGGTTCTGTAAGCCCATAAAACTTTTGCCAAGTGCCTATCCCAATGCCTTTTCTTGGTGTCTACAAGCTTTCCCATTGAATTGCATGACAATCCATTTGTTTTCACAGCCAAGCCATTACATTGGGGATAGTATGGCATGGATATGCTATGATTTATCTTTAGCTTATGCACCACATCTTCAATTAGTTCATTTCTAAAAGAGGTTCCTCCATCAGTGAGAATTTCCAAAGGACAACCAAAGCATGAACAAATTTGATCAAAGAGAAATTTAGCAACTGTGCTTGCCTTGCTATTGACTATGGCCTTAGCCTCTGCCCACTGAATTGCATAATCTGTGGCCATCAATAAATAATGCTTGCCTTGAGATGAGCAAGGGAGTGGTCCCACAAAGTCCAACCCCCACCTCTCAAATGGTCCATATGCTAGAATATGCTTCAAGGGCCCAGGAATCAATTATCGCCTTTCAAACTTTTGGCATACTTTACAACTTTGATGCCATTCATATACATCCTTATGGAGGCATGGCCAAAAGTAACTTGCATTAAGAATTCTCCTAGCTATGCTTGCTGAAGCAAAATGACTGGACAATTCATGACACATTTCTAGGATTCTCTTGGTCTCCATGAGATGGACCACCTGACAAAGCACCTTATCTTTTCCCAATTTATAAAGAATGCCATCAGCAATAGTATAGGGACAAGCCTTCTTTACCAATCTCTACTTTTGTTGTGGAGTTAACCCTCGAGGAAACATGCCTTCTTCCACATATTGCTAAACATCTTGTAGTTCTGGCCATCTAGTGTCTACCAAAAAAACCACCCCTTGGTCTTGTACTACAATGGCTTGAGTAGCTAACTCATCTGCCCTTTGATTTTCTTTTGTGTTTATATGAATAAACTTGCAAAAATCAAATTGACTACATAGTGCCTTAGCCTTTTGGTTAACCTCCTTCAAATGAGGACTTATTGTCTTGTAATGCCCTTGCATTTGCTTTATAATAAGCTGAGAATCTCATCTTACTTCCAATTCTTTAACTTGACTTTGAAGACAACCCTCCAAACCAAGAATCAAAGCATTATACTCAACTATATTGTTAGTTGTGATCCCTCGAAGATCTTGTTCTCTTGCCCACACTTCTTGACCTTCAGAATTCATTAAGACTATCACCCCGGCTCCTTGTTGGCATGAAGGTCAAAAAGCCCCATCAAAATACAAGACAAAAGCTATTGGTGGTGTCTCCCTTTCATCATTAATGTCCTCCTTATATTTCTTTTCTTCTCTTAGATCCTGCTGTCAAATCTGCCATAGTGGACCTAGTGGTATTTTAAGTGACAAAAGAGAAAGAGAACTCTTGAAGCTTTGACAACCATTTTGCAAATCTCCCCCCCAAGATTAGGCTTGCGAACTAGATATGCTAATATAGATTGAGAGGTAAGGAAGAAAAATGGC